>NC_060271.1:122513562-122813562 GCF_021613505.1 Equus quagga | reverse complement strand
GTATCTATCTACATCTATATCATCTATATAGAAAGAGTGATTCATCTTCAGGAATTGGCTCGTGTAGTTGTCAGGGCTGGCAAGTTTAAAATCTGTAGGGCAGACTGGCAGGCTGGAAATTCGGAGATGTTGTGGTCTTGAGCCCAAATTCTGCAGGGCAGCAGGCTGGAAACTATGCCGCAGTCTTCAGGAGAATTCTCTCTTTTGGGAAACCTCAGTCTTTGCTCTTAAGGCCTTCAACAGATTGGATGAGGCCCACCAGTGTGGAGAGTAATCAGCTTTACTCAAAGTCTACTGATTTATATGTTAATCACATGTAAAAATGACCTTCACAGCAAATAACTTGGCACCATAGCTTAGCCAACTTGACATAAAGAATTAGCCACCACACCCTCCAATAAAAATCCTGGGCACTGAGTCTCTAACAAGCTTCCTCGGTTGGCAATGTTTTGCTTGTGTTGTCAAGACTCGTTGCTGGGGGAAGTGGGCGTGTCCTGTGTGGCTCTCCGGGAGAGGACTCTGATTCAGCTCTCAAGAACAATTTCCCTTGCACCTGGTTTCCCGCAGCCTCGCCCCATGTGCCTCCCCCTTTGCTGGTCTTCCTCGCCTCCCGTTCCAATAACTCTCAGCTGTGGGTACTACTCCATACTGAGTCCCGTGAGTCCTCTTAGTGAATCAACGAACCTAGGCGTGGTCTCGGGATTCCCAACCCATTTTCAGATGCTCGGATCTGGGCCTGGCCAGCCTCCTCAGTTCCAGAGACTGCTTCTCTCCGCCTTATACCCCACATTTCCACCCTATGCAGCTGCCTAGTACCTAAATATGCGTGCTATCTTATGCCTCCATACTCCAGGATGCCCTTCTTTTCCTCTCTTGGCCTGGCTAACCTCTATGCAACCATCAAGACTCAGCTTGTTTTGGCTATCCATTGCTGTGGAACAAACCATCCCAAAACACAGTGGCTGAAGACAGTAACAATTTACTATTTCTCATGATTCTATTGGTTGACCCAGGCAGTTCTACTTTCTATGGTGTTGGCTAGGGTGTCAGGAAGGGAGGTTCAAATGGCCCCACCCACATAGCTGGCAGTTGGTACTGGCCACCAGCTGGTAGTTTCGCTGAGGCTGTTGGTTAGGGGTTCAGTTCTTCTCCATATAGGCTTCTCTGCATGGCTGATTGAGTTCCCTTAAAGGATGGCAGCCAGGCTCCAGGAATAAGCATTCCAAAAGGGCAAGCTCCAGTATGCAAGTACTTATCCAGCTGCGGCTTGCATCATTCTTGCTGATGTCCCATAGGCTTAAGCTTACAGAGCCAAGCTCATCACAGGAGGGGACCACACAAGGAGATGAATACTCAGGGGTATAGTTCACGAGGGCCACCAAAGTGGCAATATCCCACTTAGTTTAAACCTTCTCTGACCTCCGCAGGCCCCTCCCGTGCCTACCCATTACGCACTTACACACTAGACTGAAACAAGCAGTTTAATTGTTAGGACTATGTACTGTATTGCCACTTATATTTGTGAACTGGAGCTCCTCTGAGGACAGGGACTCTGTCTAATTCCTCCCTCTGTCCCATTGCTGGCACAGAGCAAGTTTGCAGAATGAATGATTGAATGAGAGCAGTAACTGTCATCACCTCCTTCACATCTGCCAGGTCCAAGCTCTGTCCCTACCTCATTTAGACATAGGAAGTTCAACAGCTATGAGATGCCAAGTACGCTAAGTCCATGAGTTCCTTAAAGCATGGCAGCTAGCTCCTGTACCCAGGCCCTGGCATACAGGAGGCTCCTAACACATCTTAGTGGAATGAATGAATGAATGAGTGAACTTCCTAGGCATAGTACTGACATTTCCAAGCTATACAAGCATTGTTTGTTTTTTTTTGCTGAGGAAGATTTGCTCTCAGCTAACATCCGTTTCCAATCTTCCTCTTTTTTCTTCTTCTCTGTGAGCTACTGCTACAGCATGGCCGCTAACAGACGAGTGACGTAGGTCCAAGCTCGGGATCCAAACCCAGGCCACTGAAGTGGAGCACACCAAACTTAACCACTAGGCCACCAGGACTGGCCCTGTATTAACTTCTTTCTTAAACGTACGTGTGATCAAGCCTAGCTGAAATCACACAACTCCACATTCCACAATGAAGCAGTTCTGTAGGGCTGCATGCCCAGCTAGGCTGGGGCAGTGGGATATCATGCAGAGAGACCGAAGAAATGACCTAGAGACAGTGGGCGAGACATATAGCTTTATTGGGACTTACATACAGGGAGAGAGTCCCTGGATATAGATCTGTGCACCGCTACTGCCCCCCAGGAGATGCTTGTTTAAGTAGGCAGAGGAACAAAGGCTGCATGCTTGCCAAGGGGGATCATCCCTGTATGACCTGCATTCCAGGGACCAGAGCCCTCCCACCCCCCAGGGCCTCTGTGTTTCCTCAGATCTCGAGGGTCTTTGTGCTAACTCTCCCACGCTCACAATTGGGTTGGCCAAGCCCAGGTCTGTTATCATTGTGGGTGCTGGCACATAGCCCAGACAAGGACCCTCAAGGACACATGGTCTTAAAGGGGCACCCTGGCTAGTGCCCCTACACTCCACCCCCCACATGTCCGAATGGCCTTTACAATCTCATTGCTCCAGTCTTCTGTGGCTTCCCTTGAGCCAGACACAGAGGAGCACTGTAGTCAGAGACCATGACAGCAATAGACAGCACAACATGAAAATAAAAGCAGCAGTAAACAGGCAAGGACAGTAAAGAAAACATGTTGCCAAGTGGAGGGGAGGGATTGTATCCAAGTGGATACTGGGTTGGTGGACAGGTTCTCAACAGCCTGTACGTGAGCACGTAAGGAGGCCATCACAGAGGGAACACTGTGGGCATGATCAGGGATATACACACAGCATTCTACTTTAATCAGGGCACAGCTTCCTCCGTGGGCTGCGGTAAGCATGTCCAAGGCCATTCTATTTTGTAACACTACTTGTCTCATTTGAGAGGTTTCTTCATTTAGTAGAGTTATTGCATGTCTGGTATCACTGAGGGCTCTTGCCATATGTTGGGCTAGGGCAGACACTTGCCATTCTACATCCACAGCCACAGCCGGAGGGGAGAAGACAGCGAGGGGGTGAAACAACCCTACAGTACGTCGCACACGATGGTGCGCACGGACTGCCTCCCAATTGGAAGGACGCTGTTGAAGGGAAGACAGGACGCGTACAGGGATGTAAGGGCGCCCCCATGTGCATCTGCCAGTCCAGTTATAAGGCAGATAGGGCCAGCCGTGTGTGCCACAAGCCCACAGCCACCCCCGAGGAGAGGCATAGGCTCCTCTGATGGTGTTGTCTTGTTTTCCCAGCCACATATCAGCAGTAATAATAATTGTTTGGTTACATGTTGCTTTAGGTGTCCACCCCACATTTCTTGAAATACTTTTATTTGGTGGTGCAGAGCTATTGTGACATTCAACACACCAGGGAAGGGACCCTCTTAATTCTATTTGTACAGCAGTTAACCATCCTACGCCATCAAATACAGAGTACCCTGCCTTTGGGGTTGTATTAACCTGCTCACGCATAAGCTGGAAGATATACTTTCGAGAAGCAGCATAAGAGGGCAAGGACAGGCTACTTGGTAGGAGGGGAGCAGAAATGGGAAAGTGGGCGGCGTTCCTTCACTCTTGCAGGGCTCTCCAGTCAGAGGCGTTGGCAGCTTGGAGACGCCATGGTAACCCCGTGGTTGAAGAGAGAGGCAGCTCGCTGCATACCCAGCAGTTGGAGCGATTTTGTATATCAGCAAAGGTGTGTGCCCAGGCAGTGAAGAGGTTGGCAGATATCATCCTAAGGACGAAAAGTAAGATGTTTAGAGGGGATTAGAACAGGGAGGTCATGACCATGCAGCAAGACACACACACAGTTGCAGTGTCTTGAGTCTGTGTGGTATTGGCCTATGGTTTCAAACCAGGTGGGCAATACCCTACTGCTTGTCCAGTTGGTGTAGGCACTGCAGGGGTGGTGGTAAAGGATAAGGGAGGAACAACGACACACCAGAGGGAAAGGATGAACATACCTTGGGGAATTGGAGGCCCTGGATTAGTAATTTGGAGGTTTTGGGTGGCCCCCCCGTAACGAAGGGTGTCACCGTGATAGCCTATTCTAAGCCTGTTCCCCAAGGGGCTAAGAGACCACACCAGCAGGGCTCCACCTGCCAGTTCCAGGGCCAAGTGACCACGTGGGTCCTGGTAGGGAGTTCTTGTGGCAGAGGCAAAAGCAAGTTGTTCTGAGCGCCCAGCTGTGGTTGCAGTTTTTCTCCTTGATTAGCTCTTGTCTGTAGGTGGACTGTCGAATCAGGTCCCTTGTCAACACCTGATGTGCACTGGGTCGGGTGTGCCTCTCATGTTTATTTCGTTGATGTATTGCAGTTGCCAGGCATCTTGTCCAGTGGGCCAGGGTCCTGTCTTCTGTCCTCAGTTGTTGTTTCAGCAAGCCATTCATTCATTCCACTGGTCCTGCAGCCGTGGGCTTGTATGGCAGGTGAAAATGCCAATGTATATCCATCTGATCAGCACATGTCTGTACCTGGTGGTCAGTAAAATGCGTACCTTGGGCACTGTCAATGTCTGTGGGAACACCGTACCCAGCACAGAGGTCTTCCAGGCCTCTTATAGTAGTCTTTTGTGTGGCCCTCTTGCTGGGGTATGCCTGTAGCAGTCCTGTATACGTGACCACACAAGTAAGGGCATACCGATAGGCATCAGAAAGAGGCAAGAGCCAGATGTAGCGCACCTGCCAGTGTTGAGCAGGCTGGTTGCCTCTGGCAGTTTGGCCTGTGTCCGGGGAATGGCCCAGGATCTCTGCGAGGAGCAGGAAGGGCATGCCTGAAAGACCTGCTCCACAGCAGCATAGTGCAGGGGACGCCCCAGACCTTGGCAATAGCCCAGAGGGTCTTTGTCCTTTGTGTCCATTCTTCTTGTGTAGACACTCTGCCACTTTCTCTGCTGGTGCTTCTTTCAGGAGGTGAATCTGAGCTAACTCGTCTGCTTCTTGTTTTCCTGGTGGCATTGTCGCCTGATGTGCAGACACATGGTACACTGTTATTGTCATTCCCCGGACAGGTTGCCAGATATCATCCCAGAGTTCTGCCCCCCCACAATGGACGACCATTAATAGTCCACTTTTGTCGTGCCCCATGTGCCATCTGCAGAGTGAGCCCTTTATAGATTGCCTGACTGTCCGTACACAGACACATTGGATTTGGTTTATGAGTCGGCACCATCCAGGCAGCCCACAATTTGGCCCATTGACTACTGTACCCAGAGCCAGAGTCCAACCACATGCTGTCGATTGAAGGCTGGATGGCCACTGCTGTCCACTGCGGGGGTGGGGGAGTTTGCCCATTGCAGAGCCAGCCATATACCAGGCCTCTACCGGGATTGGTCCTTCTTCCTGTACATGTGGCAGGGTTTCAGGCCTGGGCACCTCATCTAACGGGGTTGTTTCTTCTGTGGTGTATGTTACCGGTCCTAGGATGGCATGCAACTCTGCACTCAGGGGCTACTGGTGAGGGTCCCTCGTTGTTGCAAGTATGCATGCCATTTTGCCAATGTCTGTGTTTGGGCTGCTTCCCAGTGGGGCTTCTGGAAAGCATCCCGCAGCCACCCTGCAATGGGTTGATGAGTACGGACTGTGACTGGCAGGGAATGGGTTATGGGCTCCACCTGCTAGAGGGCCAGGTAAGCAGCACACAATTGTCATTCCCGGGTGCTATACCAGTTTTCAGCCCCTTTCCACAATTGGGGCCAGAAGCCAAGGAGCACTCGTTTATTGCCTTGCCTCTGCCAGAGACCCCATCCGAACCCTCTGGGTAACTGGAAATGTCCAATCCACAACCAAGGACTGGATTTGTTCACTGTTACTTTGGCTTGGGTGAAGGTCTCCTGCTCGGTGGTCCCCCTTTCACCCCAACTTATAAAGAGGATGATGTAGTTGGGCTAGATGAGAAAGAAAAGGGCTCCAATAACCTAATGAGCCCAGAAATGTCTGCAGTTGTTTTGGGATGTTGAGTGTTGGGAAAGCCTGTATCTAATCTATAGAACAGCGGCAGGAACCACTTTTGTCTTACCTGACCAGACAGCACCCAAATATTTGACAGACAACCCAGGCCCTTGTGATTTGTTGTTGTTTACCACCCATCCTTGCTGATGTAGGCGGGTGACGAGGGAGCAGGAGGCTTCCTGGAGGTCTAGAAAAGACTCAGAGGTTAACATGGCAGCACTGAGATACTGAAACAAGGTAGCATCAGGGGCTTTTGCCCTCTGGGCCAGGTCAGTGGCCACAAGACCATGACAAATTGTGGGACTATGGAGATACCCTTAAGACAGAACAGTGAAAGTCCATTGTGTGCCCTGCCAGGTGAAGGCAAAGTGGTTTGACTGCCTTCATCCAGGGTGATGCTGCAAAAGGCATTAGCAAAGTCCAGACCAAAATGAGAGGTCCCCAGGGCATCCCCTATTTGCTCTAAGAGGGAGGCTATATTGGGGACAGCAGCCTATATAGGCGGTGTTACTTTGTTCAATTCTCTACAGTCCACAGTCATTCGCCAGGTCCCATCTGGCTTCCGGATGGGCCAAATGGGGCTACTGAATGGGCCACATGTAGGTCTAATGATTCCTACCTTTGCCAACTTCTGTATAGTTCCCATGATTTCATCTTGTCCCCCCCAGGAGACGATATTGCTTTATTGTCACCACACGACGCGGTTGGGGCAACTTCACTGGAGTCCATTTGGCATGGCCCCTTATTACAGCGTTAATCATGCAGACCCAGAGATGAAATTCCCCAGCAGTAGTCTGTAGAGTCGGGCCAGTGAAGACATCCATACCCAGGATGTATTCCGCTATAGGCAATATAAACCATATACCGTTTTGGCAAGAGACGCCCTATCTGCAACACCAGCGGCACTAGTTTCACCTTGACTGTGCCCCCACCATAACCATCTGTAACAGAAATAGGGCCATCAAAACGAGATGGATTGCCATGAATCAAAGTACATTCTGCTCTTGTGTCTACTAAGGCTAAAACAGTCTATTTATTGTTGGTAGAGCAATAAATTGTCAGCTCTACATGTGGCCTCTGGTCCCCTGAAACTCATGCTACATGCACATGGTTACAGGGGTAAGTTGGGATCCCTTAACCTATTCCCTAGTCAAAAGGGCTGGGATGTTCCCATGTTGTCACAGGGGGTGCCATGGGGTGGGCAGCCCCAGGGGCTTCCCCAGAAGCAGGCTTGGTGAACCTCTGTTTTGGCTCTAATTTCTGCCATAATGCCACCAAAACAGTGTTCAGCTGCTTATCTATTTTTTCCCAAGGGGTGCCTGCAGCCATCAAGTCTTGCCACATCTGCCTAGAGTCAATCTAACCTTTTGCCCCCTTTATCTTCCTTCCCTCCCGGGACCCCAGGAGCCCTTACCTCCTTCTTTCTGATTTTGTCTGTTTCTCCCAGGTTGGCTATGGCTTGGGTTGCCCCGGGACACTGTTTGACCCACCAAAGGACTGAGAATTGAAACCAAGGCCCCATACCATTGGTTAGGAGCTGTTTCCAACACAGTGTCTTTTATGCCTGCAGTAAAAATCTCATCGTCAGGCTCTTGGAAGCGTTCAGTGCAAACCGCATGCTTCATACCTAATTCCCTCAATAATTCCTGTAGTTCTTCCATGGTCTGCCAAAGGGGAGGGGGCATGGGTATGTCTCCCTCATTGGGCCAGGCACCCCTGCAGGCAGTGACTAGCCAGGTCAGGAGAGAGACTGCCCTGTCCTCATTAATGCCGGCATAAGGGCGTTGCCGCAGGGTGGGGTGGGAGGTGACAGAAGCCATTTTTCTCATCTCCACCCCCGATAGCAAAATGCCTTCTGCACCAGCATCCCAGAGACACAAAAACCAGCTGGGGATACTTGCTCTCCCCTTCTGCCTAAATTTGTTGCCCAATTCCACCAGTTCTGTGGCGGTATAAGCCCTCTTGCTGGAATGCATATGCCAAACAGGTGGAGGCAGGTCCGTGGGATCCACTGCGTGGGTCAGGGCTGGTCAGACTTTAACTATTCGGTTAGGATGGGTGGGACAGCTATTACAGGAACCTCTAATGGTTCATCCCAGGCAACAGTGTCCTCACTTTCTTCATTGCTTGATTTACATGGGTCCCATTGTTTTGGCTTCCAATCTCGTTGTCATGAGAGCTCGTACCTTCGCCTGTGGCAGCCATCGCCCTTTCATCTTGGCGAAGCAGTAGGCTAAGGTCTTTATCTTCCCATGAGACTCCTGTAGGCTGTAGACAGAAGTTTGGCAGTTTTGGCTTGAACCAGCCATGCTTCCCTTTCTAATTTTAACTCCCCTTGTAGCTGCCTCACCTCCATCTTAGCTTCCATTGCAAAGTGAACAGCAGCAAGGAGGGGGCCACCTCACTGCAACAGCTTCTGCCAGGGCTTCTGATTTTCGTTTCCCCACATCAACCATGCCCAGGATTTCCCCAAGGCCCTTTGGCATTTTTGCGGCATCCCCGTACTCACACGGTGGGCCTCATCCATGTAGGATGGCAGTGACTGGCCCCCGCATCGGAGACGCCGGTCAACTGGGGATTTCCCCTTCCCATTCCCCATAGTCTTGGCACTCACAAAGGTGTCTTTGGTCTCCTGGCTGGCTCGCCAAGTGTAGGGCTGCATGCCCAGCTGGGCTAGGGCAGTGAGGTATCGTGCTGAGAGACCAAAGAAATGACCCAGAGATGGTGGGCGAGACATACAGATTTATTGGTACTTACATTCAGGGAGAGAGTCCGGGGGCGGCCTGCTGGATATACATCTGTGCACCGCTACCGCCCTACCAAGAGAAGCTTGTTTAAGTAGGCAGAGGAACAAAGGCTGCATGCTTGCCAAAGGGGATCGACCTGCATTCCAGGGACCAGAGCCTTCCCACCCCTCAGAGTCTCTGTGTTTCCTCAGACCTTGAGGGTCTTTGTGCTAACTGTCCCATGAGAAAACAGCTGGGTTGGCCAAACCCAGGACTGTTACCATTATGGGTGCTGGCACATAGCCCAGACAAGGACCTTCAAGGACACATGGTCTTTTTTTTTTTTTTGAGGAAGATTAGCCCTGAGCTAACTACTGCCAGCCCTCCTCTTTTTGCTGAGGAAGCCTGGCCCTGAGCTAACATCGCGCCCATCTTCCTCTGCTTTATATGTGGGACACCTACCACAGCATGGTGTGCCAAGCAGTGCCATGTCCACACCCGGGATCCGAACCAGCGAACCCCGGGCCACCAAGAAGCGGAACGTGCAAACTTAACTGCTGTGCCGCAGGGCTGGCCCCTAGGACACATGGTCTTAAAGGGGGTACACCAGCTAGTGCCCCTACAAGCTCCATCAGAGAGTTGTCTGAGAGGGGGATTTTCCATGCTTTCCTTTCTTTCTTTTTTTGTTTTTAAAGATTGGCACCTGAGCTAACAACTGTTGCCAACCTTCTTTTTTCTTTTTCTGCTTTTTCTCCCCAAATTCCCCCAGTACATAGTTGTATATTTTAGTGGTGAGTCCTTCTAGTTGTGGCATGTGGGATGCCACCTCAGAATGGCCTAATAAGTGGTGCCATGTCCGCGCCCTGGATACAAACCAGTGAAACCCTGGGCCGCAGATGGAGGGCACAGACTTAACCACTCGGCCACAGGGCTGGCCCTCATGATCTCCTTTCTGACTGAGGACCCTCAAGAAGTTTCTTTTGCTGCGGCATGGCCCACCTCCCTGTGTGGCTGGAGCAGAGCGTGCCTGGAGATGGTGGGGTGAAGTGTATCCGTCATAGCCTCCCCACGAATGAGTCAGCTGCTCCCCATATTCCCTGGTTCTGAGCAGTGGCTCCTAATATAGGCTCCATCTCATGCTATAAACACAAACAAACACAGCTTCAGTGGTAACACATTGGAATGTGGAAACCCATTGTGAATTCAGCTCCTCCCTATTGCAAAATTCTGATATCATAAGAGAACACAAGAAGTGAATCATCCTTGTATAAATACTTTGATTAGGTATTTTTTTTTTTTTTTGAGGAAGATTAGCCCTGAGCAAACTACTGCCAGTCTTCCTCTTTTTGCTGAGGAAGACTTGCCCTGAGCTAACATCTGTACATCTGTGCCCATCTTCCTCTACTTTATATGTGGGATGCCTACCACAGCATGGCATGCCAAGTGGTGCCATGTCCGCACCCAGGACCGGAACCAGCGAACATGGGCTGCCAAGAAGCAGAATGTGCCAACTTAACCGTTGCACCACCGGGCCAGCCCCTCATTAGATCATTTGCTTACAAGACTAGAAAAAGGGAAGATAAAGGAAAGGAAAGGAAGACTAAAAAAAGGGAAGAGGGGCTTACTTCTCAGCTGGGAGAACAATCTATTCTTACTTAAGACCATATTGCCCCTTGATCTGTTAAAAATACTATTCATCTGGTCAGGGGCCACAGCCTGGTTCTGATGGCCAAATCCACCCACCTGGGCCTGTGCCTTTTCGGGACAGCCCAGCGGCTTGTTGTTAAATTCTGAACTTCCACAGCTTAGATATGGCATGTTCTCCACTTCCCTCCCATTTCCATCAGGACCTAATGTCATACACAGTTATGTCACCTGCAGGGCCCCATGGACATTTGAGTCCAACCTCTGAGTTCTAACTGTATTTTACAAACGGGGAAACTGAGACTGAGAAAGGATGGTTTGCCTAAGGCTGTACAGCTAGGAATTACGAGGCTCAAAAAGCAGGTCTCCAGCCTACTGGCAGGAGGCTCCCTCCCTCCTGCTCACTGCACACCACCCTCCCGCAGCTTTTGCTAAGTTAACAGACATATGTGCAATTTCAGCATTCACCACAGAAGCGGGGAGCATTCGCTGGGGTGGATTTTGTAATGACAGCACTTATGTAATGACAAGTTCTTGTGACCTTCCTCTTTCTTTTCTGCCCTTCTGTTCCTCAGGGCAAGATAAAGCGCACCCCACTGTTGTCATCAGGCCAACCTCACACGTGGAAGGAGGAACATGTTTCTATTTCTGCCTATTGATACATCTTTCCAGCAAATGGCTCTGGTTGGCAGCTTTCTCCACATAAAATCCACAAAGTAAGTGTTTCAGACGGTGCAAATGGGGATCTCTTTCTTCTGGAAAAATCCTCCTTGTTAGTCAAGGCCCTGCTCAAATGTGACCTCTTGTGTGAAGCCGGCTCCACACATTAGTGATACCTGGTCCCACAGCTGGGGGTGTGTGTGTGCGTGTGTGTGTCTTTACGTGTTGGTCCTATGTCTTACTTATTTTTGTGCCTTTACTTCCCCTTCTCCACTCTCTCCTCTCAATCTGTGTTTACTGAACAGAATTGAGAGGATAGAGGTTGATACGAGAGTTCCAGAAAACAACCTACTTTTCTACCAAACTCCTAATTTTCTACCAAAATTGGACAAGGACTAGATTTTGATTCTCTTCTTTGGAAAGGAAAACAAGTCACCGTGCAAAAAGGCCCAAACAGCCTCTACTGTTCCAGAAAACACTGCCTAGGGTTGGAGTGAGGGTCGGACAGGTTAGGCTGCAGCTTCAGGGGGACGGATGAAAAGCCCTGGAGGTGCCTGGTCTGGAGAGCGGTGAGGGACAGTGGGACCAGGAGGCTCCAGAAGGCCCCAAATCAGTGTTCATCTGAGTGTCTGAGCCAAGCTGGAACCCAGTAATGAGTTTAGGACAAGCAAAAGGAAATCAAACCCACAGGGAGATTAACGGGTTCCAGGGGCTCATATAAAGGAGACTCCCTGAGAGGATGGTGAGCGAGGGGGTAGCCAGGGGCCACAGGAACTTGTAGCCATTTGAGAGCAGTGCTGTCCAACAGAAACGCAACGTGCACCCCATGTGTAACGAAGTTTTCTAATCGTCAGATTAAAAAATATAAAAAGGTAAAATTAATTTGAATCATATATCCAAGTATATCCAACATATTATATCTCATATATTTAAAAATATATCCACTATGTGGGAAATATTCTCATTTCAACATGTAATTCACTAAAAATTATTAATGGACTATTTTACATGTTTTTCAATTTAAGCCTTCAATTCTAGTGTTTATTTTACAGTTACAGCACATCTCAATTCAGATGATAAATTTTCATGGAAAATAATCTGTATTTAGATTTCATAAAATTTCCAATAGGGAAAAGCAGATTCACATACCCAAGTTGTTTCAGATGTACATAAAATTTTCCTAACACAGTCACGTGTCACTTAAGGACAGGGATACGTTCTGAGAAATGCATGGCAATTTCGTTGATCTGTGACCATCATAGAGCGTACTGACACAAACCTAGATGCATAGCCTACTACACGCCTAGGCTGTACGGTACTAATCTTACGGGACCACCATTGTATATGTAGTTGGTCATTGACCGAAAAGTTATGTGGTGCATGACTATAACTGAATCAAATATAAGTTTTTAAAAATTATTATTTATTAATTTTTTGTGGTCCTTATCAGTATTCATTTAATTCTTTCTTTCCCCAGCTTTATTGAGATATAACTGACATATAGCACTGTGTAAGTTTAAGGTGTACACTGTGTTGATTTGATACGGTTACATACCGCAAAACGCTTAGCATCATAGCTGAGCTAACACCTCCATCACGTTGCATAATTTCCATTTCTTTTTGTGGTGAGAACATTTGCCATCTACTCTCTTAGTAACTTTCAAGTATATAATACAGTATTATTAACTACAACCACCACGCTGTACATTAGAATTTATTCATCTTATAACTGGAAGTTTGTACTCTTTGATCAATATCTCCCCATTTCCCCACCCTGAACATCAGTTTTTTAAGTTTAAATTTAAATTAATGAAAATCAGATATTATAAACTTAGTTCTTCAGTGGGACCAGCAGCATTTAAAGCGCTCAGCAGCCACTCGTGGTTAGCGGCTACTGGACTGGACAGGGCGGTTTCAGAGCATCAGGAACTGCCGCATTGCATACTGCCTACTCCCCCTGGCCTGGCTCTGGGCTGGACAGACGGGGGTCTGATCAGAGCCCAGTGCCCACGTTCTGAAGTTTCACAGTCTAGCTATGGTGGTTCTCCTGCGAGCCCAGCCTCCTCTGCCTTAGGCCTGGGTCACACTGGGTCACAATCTCAGGGCAGAAGAGGGATGTTTGACCTGCCCTTGCTCATGGCTGGAGACCCCAGAAAGCAGCCTGAAGGCTCAGCTATGTAACTCATGGCTGAACAGGCCCCGAACAGACCAGATGGGACCACCTCCCTTTTTCCACGTGAAATAACATGACTAGTTCTAGAAGAGCCTTTCCCTTTTTAAGACTCACTGCACTGAGATGGATGGGCGACAATTTTCTTATAGACTTTAAGCTACTCCTTAAATTAGAAAAAATTAAAAATCAAATGGCTGTCAGGAATGTCTATTGCATTGCTGGTTCCCAGTAAATGCTTATTGGTAAATGAATTATTACTACTTTTAATTATACTGGAATATCCAATAATGGCTTTCTTAACTGGGGAAAAAAGGCAGATGATTTTTGTGGTTAAAGTTGTTTTACATTTCTGTGTATTATAACAAGGGGAAAAGAAAGTCCATTGTTATGTAAATTAGTGAGGTTCCATAGCCTTTATCTCTTTCTTCTGATCGCTCTTAGAAGTTACTATTTAACCAGGAAGGAATTTGTTTTTTTTAAGTGTATATGAAAAACATTGTATGTATATATAAATATATATGTGAAGAATTTCTAAAGAATCTACTTGTAAAACATTCTTTAGGGTTTTACATCCCATGAAAGATCTTAAAATAAAAATAGTCATAACATGCATGCTTTTGACTAGATAAGGTTTTTTATAATCATATATTTTTTTTATTTTTTATTTTTTTTAAAGAAAAAAAAAACTTGTAAAGATTGCCACAAGGTGGCACTAAAATCTAATGAACATTCCAGTCTTAGCTCTTGTCTGAGAGGATTTGGGGGTAAATTTACAGATCTGTAAGAAACACTGGACAAAAAACCCAAATAAATTAAGCTGAAGATTAACTTATTGGGGACAGATTAACATCTCCCTTTCGTCCGAAGGATAATTTCACCCTCTCGCTGGTGTGGGTATCTGTCATACAACGAATCTAGATGTTAATAAAGTTAATTATAAAATGATTTGTTCTCATAGATGAATCAGTTTTATCCCCTCCCTTCAGCGGGAGTGTATTGTGAAGGGAGAGGGGAGGCCGGAGACTGTGGGGCGCATCACGTAGTTTGGAAAAGTTTATCCTGTGAGTGGTGCCGTCTCCACAGAGCTGGTCAAAGTATCTTGGACAAAAAAAAAAAAATGAATACCATGAAAACAAGTGGCTGCAGAACCCAGATTTTTCTATTTGTTTACTTTGGCATATTTACCAACTGAATATTTTTAGAAATTATTGCAATATTGAGATTCAAGCTCAGGACATCTCATATAATATGTCTGAGAATCAGGAAATGAGTGAATTGAATTCCTCTTCCTGGTACTTTGTATTTCAGTTTTTAAAAAAACACATGGTACAAAGCTTTAATTGTTTGATATTTTAATATTTGAAGCTTAAGGACATAGCCAAGATTCCCAAGCTATATTAAGACCAAGGAAAGCAGTGTTAACAATACAGCTATAAAAGGTTTTGACTAAAATAAGAAAAATTCAGATAAGAGTCTTCTAACAGGCTAACTAAAAAAAAAAGAAAAAGAAAAAGTTTCCAGATTCGAGCTCTAAATCAATGATCAAAAAAACCTACTTTCTCCCATGGATCCCACGGTGGAAAAATTATTTACTTATTGACAGTTCAGTTCCTTAGATCTGGAAAACAACAAAACGAAACAAAACAGCTGGGCGTTGTAGAGGAGCTAACCCACTGTGAGGGAAGCACTTTCGGTCATCTGAGATGCTCCCCCTAGGACCGGCTCTAGGGGTGAAGGGGCACTAATGTCTTCTTTGACCTGATTATGTCTGCGGTGTCCATATAGAGACGGAGATCTCAACATATGAAACGTGTGAAAACTCCAGGACTCAGTAACAGCGGGCTGCATGGATTTGGTTGGATGGTTGTTAGAGCAGAGTCTGGAGTTTGAGGGAAGAGACCCCCAGAAAGTTCCAGCTGATTTCATGAGCATTTAGGTGAATTCTCCACAGTGGTTTACTGATTCTTGCATAGGGTCAGGCATTGTGCTAGGTCTTCAAGATGCTGAGGTAAGACAGTCTCCTGGCCTTCCAAGAGCTTCCAGTCTTGGAGAGGGAGGCAGAATAATGAGGCAGTAACCTCATCAGTATGTGTTGGGTCTGTCCTTTGCTGAAAAGCTGGTAGGCATCCCACTGCCTCCATAGTAAGTATGGCCCAACCTGTGTATTTGGTACCTTAGCCCTCCATGATAGGCCCCAACCTGAGTTCCAACTCTCTCTGTCCATCAAGTACAGCCAGACTAAGCTATTACCGTTCCTAGAGTTTGTCCTACACTTTCCCACCTCTCTGCTTTTGTTCAAGCTGTTCCCCCTTCCCCGGAGGCCCTCTCCCCTCTTCCCACCTTTCTGTCCATTGAAATCCATTGACTTAGGTCTTTCTGGATCAGATGCAGGTGTCAGCTCCTGCAGGAACCGCGAGATCAGTGAGCGAAGTCCTGGCGTGTAGCAGGAGACTAGGGTTCTAGCACCCCACCAGATACTAATGTGCTGCGTCCCTTCCCGGCCTGAAAGTTTCTTCCCCTCTCTCCTCCCCGGGGCCTCAGTCTCTTCTTGCCCAACAGGGTGTGGGGTGGTTGGATTCAATGGTACTATCTACTTCGGACAGTTCTCGGCCTTAGGACCAGCATCCGAATTAATCATGCAAACTAGGACCCAGGCTGCCTCCTTCTGCTTGGTAACTTCCTCCAAGCGGTTCTGAAGTTCCGCAACCAGCCTCGACCTTCCTTTTTCACCGTCCCTTCTCCTAATCTTCACCTAGAGACCCAGTCTAGGGGCGGGGAAGGGGAAGGCGGCAGGACTTGTAAGAGCCGGGGGCTCTGCCCTGGTCCACCCAGCTCCTTCAAACCTAGGGCTGCCCAAGGGCGAGTACCCGGGGCGGGGGTGGGAGGGGGAGTGGTTGGCGGACTAGCCAGAGAGGGGCAGCTTCTAGAAGAAAAGAAAAAAAAAACCCTGCTGGAAAACAAACGTGTGCGTGTGTCTGTTTATTTAAAAGCAAAACCACGGTAAAGGAGCCGCCCCCTCTCCGCCAGGTCCCACCACCCGTTGGGAGTTTGCGAGGAAGCTGCGGCAATTTTGAGCAGTAGGAAGTCGCCCACGCCCCACAAAGTGTCGCCTCTCTCGGACCGCTCTCCCAGGCCCCTCGGGCTCTAAGCAGTCCGCTCCCAGCCCCCGGCTCCGCGCGCAGAAGCTACCGGGAAGGAGGGAAGCCCGGTGCCACCAGCGCCCCGCCGCGCCAGCCGCGGCGCAGACTCCCCAGTCGCCGCCTCTCCCAGCCCCGCGGCCTGGGCCGTCAATCAAGCTCTCCCGGCCCCGCCCCTGGGCTGCAGCGGACTGCCAATCAGAGCCAAGCTCCGCAGCGATGAGCTCAGTCGGCTCGCTTCCCATTGGGCGGCTATATTAAGAAAGTGGCCCAACTGTTTAAATAGCGGGCGCTAGGGCCGCAGCCCGCATCTGCCACCGCAGTCTGGCTGTCGTTGTGCGGTCTGGTGTACCCTGGGCGAGGCCTGTAGACACCGGGAGGGGGCTAGGCCGGCTCCCCTGCTCGAGCTACCGTTTGTGCACAGAGGCGGCGACCCCGGGCCCGGGGCGAGAAGAACAGCCACCGGCCGGCAGCAGCGCAGAGACGCCCAGTGCGCCCTATGCTCCCGCGCCCCCACCGCCCCCGCCGCGGCAGCCCGAGCGCACCGAGACAACGCGCCACCGCGGGGCCTGGGTGCAGCTAGCGACCCTTGCCCCCAGCGCGCAGCCCGAGGTGAGCAGTGAGCGGCGAGCGGGACGGCAGCGAGGCGTTCGCGGGCCCCCTCCTGCTGCCCGGGCCCGGCCCGCTCATGGCGGCCATCCGCAAGAAGCTGGTGGTGGTGGGCGACGGCGCGTGCGGCAAGACGTGCCTGCTGATCGTGTTCAGTAAGGACGAGTTCCCCGAGGTGTACGTGCCTACCGTCTTTGAGAACTATGTGGCCGACATCGAGGTGGACGGCAAGCAAGTGGAGCTGGCGCTGTGGGATACGGCGGGCCAGGAGGACTACGACCGCCTGCGGCCGCTCTCCTACCCGGACACCGACGTGATCCTCATGTGCTTCTCGGTGGACAGCCCGGATTCGCTGGAGAACATCCCCGAGAAGTGGGTGCCCGAGGTGAAGCACTTCTGCCCTAACGTGCCCATCATCCTGGTGGCCAACAAGAAAGACCTGCGCAGCGACGAGCACGTCCGCACAGAGCTCGCCCGCATGAAGCAGGAACCCGTGCGCACGGATGACGGCCGCGCCATGGCCGTGCGCATCCAAGCCTACGACTACCTCGAGTGCTCGGCTAAGACCAAGGAGGGCGTGCGCGAGGTCTTCGAGACGGCCACGCGCGCCGCGCTGCAGAAGCGCTACGGCTCCCAGAACGGCTGCATCAACTGCTGCAAGGTGCTATGAGGGCCGCGGACCCCCGCCTGCCCCTGCCGGCGCGGCTCCCTCTCCCGGACCCGCCCCCCACGAGCCCGGAGAAAGGGAGGCCCGCGCCCCCAAGGACCCCACCGGACCGCCTGGCGTCTGCCTTCCTGCTTGGCCGCCGTGGCCTGGCGGCTCTGGCTCTGGCGCCGGGAATCGGCGTGGGAGGCACCGGGCGCCCCCTTTCCAGTGTCTGTGTGCGTCCGGCTGTGTGGCACAGGCCTGGGCGCCCCGTTGCGTGCCAAGGGTCCCCTAAACACCCTTTTCTGAAGAGCCAAGCCTCTTCAGAGTGTGTGGCTGTGTGTATGTTCGACTCCCCCCGCCGCGTTTTCACCCCACCCCCGCCTCTGGTCCCCGGAGACGAGCTTGGCGCCGGGGTGCGGCCGCGCCCCATCAGATGTTCGCCCGTACCAGCGAGCGCCTGCTCTCCCTTGTCTGTAACATAGACCACGGGAACTGCGGGAGGGGAGGGCTGGGGAGGATGGGATGTTATATAAATAAAGATATAATTTTATTTTCGGAGGTAGGATGGTGTTATTTAATGGTGGTGGTGGGTGGGGTGACAGGGCGCTGGAACAGCTCCGGCCCAGCCTGGGTCAGGCGGCCATCCAAGCATGAACAGGACTTGGCCATTTTTCCAACCCCTGGGGAAGACATTTGCAGCTGACTTGGGGCTGAGAGGACACAGCTTCCGGACTCTTCTCTTGCGCCCCGGCGAGCCCCTCACGAGCCACCGGCAGAAGGAGGGAGAGTGTGCTGCGGGTTGATTTTGCCATAAGCGAACTTTGTGCCTGTCCTACGAAGTGAAATTGTTCAGTCCAAGAAAATGATGTTATTTGATTTATTTAAAGGCTAAAACTTGTTTATTTTGGAAAGGATTCTTTGCACAATTGTTTCATTGTTTGACACTTAATGCACTTGTCATTTACATAAGACAGTAGCATTCTGACCACACTTGTACGCTGTAACCTCATCTACTTCTGATGTTTTTTAAAAAAAATGATGACTTTTAAAAAACAAGGAGAAAAGGAAACCACTAATTTTTGTTTTGTTTTCTTGAAGAAAGTGGCAACACTGTTTTTCGATTTTATTTGTGCAGGTATGCGCACTATTTTGATAAAGGGCAGTAACAAGTATTGGGGCCTATTTAAAACCTTTTTTCTTTTCTTTCCTTTTTTTTTTTTTTTACAAGGCAGTCTCTAGAGCTCTGTGAAATTTTCTCTGCATCTTTACAGAGAGTGAACCTAGGCTCTCCTTTCTCCTCCTCCCTTCCCCACCTCGTGGTACTTCTACTAAATTGTTGTCTTGTTTTTTATTTTTTAAATAAACTGACAAATGACAAAGTGGTGAGCTTATGATGTTTACATAAAAGTTCTATAAGCTGTGTATACAGTTTTTTATGTAAAATATTAAAAGACTATGATGATGACATTTATAAAATGGCTCCTGTGGTTTAATAGTGTGTAAAAATATCCTTGTGAATTTGGGGCAAGGGAAGAATTCTGCTAGGTGGGGTCCTTTCTTGCCAGCAACTCCATTTCCCTAACAGTGTTTGTGGTAAATGAGGATGAAATTCCTTTGGAAATGTGTGGGGGTTGGGTGGCCTGGGAGATGAAGTTGCTCCTGTCTGTGTCCCAGAGGAAGATGAGTGGGTTCCCCAGGCACCCAGAGCCAAAACCTGTGACCTAATGTGTACTGTTTGTATGTCTTACAAACACTTGTGTCTTAATCTATTATGGAGCCTTTGTCTCCTATTCCTTGAAACTTGAAAAATTGTCATTTGTGCACTTTAAATTTAGGTAACTTTTTTTGTTAATTACCAGTGTAGGGCCAAGCTCTCTCTCTAGAAGGCTGGTTACTGGATTCCCATCAGATCCTCAAGGGGTTACACAGGACCCTGTGGGATTGTAGGTGTTATCTCTGGGGCTAGAGCTTGTGGGTGGAAGTGGAAGAGAGCCCAAATCAGGAGCTGATTCTTCTATCATGGAACTTTGATATGAACATGTGTCTATACAGGACCTATCATGCTGTAGGATGCCAAGTACCGAGAATCGGCACATTACGGACAGAACACTGAATGTTTCGGGTGGCTGTTATTTAAAGTTGGAGCAGTCACATTTTGAGGTTTAATCATGATGAGCTCTAATTTCAGACACTTAGCTGCTGCTGGAGGTCTCAGAGCCAGACAGGCAGATTTGTACTTGGAGACCACATTAAAATCCTGCTAACAGTCATGATGGTTCAGGCCTGCCAGTTCTCAGCAGCTTTTAGAGAAGGTAGCTGATGGTGCCAACCTCTCCCACCTACCTAAGGAAGTGTGGTGTTTGTTTTTGGAATCAGCACTTTCTGGGTTTCTAGCACGTAGTTGCTCCCCCTCCAACCTTCCCCAACCCCTCTCCCACCCCGGGGCAGGGACAAGGAAGGTCCCTTTTGAAGTCGTCTGCTTTAAAGCTTGAGGCTTCTGTTTCCCTGTCTTTCCCAGACTCCCAGGAGCTTTTGTTGAGTGAGGCAAACCTGGTCGCTGGTGACCTTTCACCCACTTAAACACGTCAGGAGCAGGGCCTCCTGTGCAGAACGCCCCATTAGCCAACAGAGGGGAATTGTCTGAGCTGCTCCAGGCGCAGGGAGAGACGGTTGGGCCAGGCTGGCTGCTTCTCTGAGCAACGGCCTCCCGCTGTCCTCTGCCCATCCACCCCACTCACCTCTACCCCCAGCCTGCTTTTTCTTCTCAATTTTAAAGACAAAACTTCCCATTAGAAAACAAAATATTTATTTGCAGGTTTTCCCGCTAGCAAATCCTGCGGTACCAGGGAGTACAGGACTCTGTGGAGAAGCGCTCGGGCTTGGCTCAGTGCCCAGGACTCAGCTTTGCAACCAGACAAGAACCCGGCGACCCAGCTCGCTGAAAGGGCCTTTTCTGGGTTTCTTGCCTGCTCCAAGCTGCCTGGTACCTATAGCTGTCTGTTTTTTAATCTTTTGGGAAGACAACCATCCCAATGACGCATGGCAGCCCAAATCATGCTTATTTTAAAATGCATGGCATTTAATAATCCTGCCGGAACACACTCTTCTGGCTGCATTAGGATCCAACTGGAAAATATAAAGACGAATCGCTGTAGGCTGGAAAATCAATTAGGAAAAAGGGGTAAAACATCTGGTGTTACTCTTAGGATATGAAAATTCATTTTGCACATTTAAAATAAATGTGCTGAGTTCATTTAATTGCCTGTTGAATGGTTTTGTGGAGAATGGGGGGTGGTTCATTGATTCTGGGCATTTTACAGCAAGGGGCATTGGCTTGGGTTCTTGTTTAATCTTAATGTTAAATCAATCTGGATTGTATTTCTAAGGTCTTTGCGTTTCAATCTACTTAGAATGGTGGTTTTCAAACTCAAGCGTTCATCAGAATCACATGGAGGGCTGCTGAAAACGCACATGGCTGGGCCTAGCCCCGAGAGAGTTTCTGATCCAGGAGGTCTGGGGTGGGGTCTGAAAATTTGCATTTCTACAAGGTGCTGAGTGATGCTGATACTGCTGGTCTGGGGACCACACTTGGAGAACTACTGGCTTCAGACAAGGGAGAGTCCTTGCCAATGCGCAGAGAAGGGAGGTCGTTTCTATAGGAACGTGGCTCAGGTTCCTCAGACTTGTGCTGTGCCCTGCAGTCCCGACTTCCTTACTGCAAGAGCGCGGCACTTTCAGAGAGCGTCCCTTCCAGGGCCAACTACACATAACCCCATCTCCTCTTCTTCACTTTCTTGTGCAAAAGGGGGTTTCATGCCCTTCTAAAGATTTATTGCTGCCATTCCTGAATTCAGAATACAACAGCGCTCTGTAAGTGTCAGCACTGGCACTTTGTCAGCTCCGCAGAGACCAGGGATACGAAAGCGAATAGGCCACAGTCCTGGCCCTGGTGGGCCAGGCAGTTCCGGGAATGCGTTCACTAAGATCTCAAAGACAGCAGCTCCAATGGAGGCATTAGGCCCAGGGTACAACAGGAGCCGGGGAAGTTGGGGAGGGTGCCGTGAAAGAGGAGACATTTGAGCTGAGTCTTAGAGGAGTGGGTGATGCGCAGATGGAAGATAGAGCTTCTTTATATTACTGTGGGGCCTGCCCTCGGGGGCATAAAGCTCTCTTGGGTGAGAACTACCTTCTGCTTTTAGCCCCTCTGGCATACATTTCTTCAGTCAAGGAAAATGATGTTACTCAGCCAAGGCAAACACAGCCTCTCCCCGGCCCTCCCTGTCCACACACAGGCCAGGAGAGAAGGTTGGTGATGATGGTTCCATTGCTTTCCCTGTGCCTTCCAGGGATGTGGGGCGGACACAAGGACTACAAGAACTAGCTTTGTGATAACTGTGCTCCTGGGAAACAGGCAGCCCGGGCTCAAGGAGGCTGTGACACCACAAAGGGACCTTGTACTCCAGCCTGTTGAGGGACAGGCCCTTACAACTTTACTTGGTCCATCTCCCGGCCAGAGGGAGACTGCTCTCCCACTGTTAGCAGCCCCTTTCCTGGCCTGGGGGGGAGGAGTCTGGAGGACCCCCGTTCATTTCTTCCTGTTCATTCTTTTACCCGACAAATATTTGCTGTTGACTAAAGCACTCTGTACCTAGCATTATGCCGGGAGCTTGGGACCTAGTAGACAGCTAGGCAGGCATGGTGCCTCCCTCTGAGAGCTTTCCGTCTAGCAGTGTGTCTAAACAACTTATAATAATTTATAACGATGATGATGATAGCTAATATTTATTGACTATGCGTCAGGCTCTGTTCTAAGGCTTCTATCTGTATTATTTTATATCTGCATTAGTTATCTATTGTTGCATAACAAATTGTCTCCAAACTTAGTGGCTTACAACAACATTTGTTACTTCGCAGTTTCTGTGAGTCGCGAATCCAGGCACAGCTTACCTGAGTCCTCTGGCTCAGGGTCTCTCTTAAAACTGTCGTCAAGGTGCTGGCTGGGCTGGATTTGTTTTAAGGCTCGAGTGAGGAAGGATCTGCTGCCCAGCCCGCTCACTCGGCTGCTGGCAGGATTCGGTTCCTCACTGGTTGAGGCTGCCTTCGGCTGCTTGCCATGCAGGCCTCTCCGTAGGGCAGTCACAACATGGAAGCTTGCTTCATCAGAGCAAGCAAGAGAGAAGAGCCAGAGAGAGAGTGGGCAAGACAGAAGTCAAAGTCTTCTATATCCTAACCTTGGAAGTGACGTCCCACCACTTTTGCCATATTCTCTTTGTTACAAGCAACTAACGGGGTCCAGCCCACACTCAATGGGAGGGCATTACCCAAGGGCTTGCATACCAGAAGATGGGATCATTGGGAGCTATTTTAAAAGCAGCCTACCACAAACTCCGCAGTGACTCTGAGGTAGGTACTGTTATCTTCTCTTATTGATGAGGAAACTGAGCCATGAGATGTTAGAGGTTCATGGCTATAAAACTTGTATGGACTTTTGCCCAGGCAGTCTGGCTCCAGGACAACAACCTGACATATATGGTGGGATGATGATTTGAGAAAAATCACCTTGACTGCAGTGTGGAGGATGGATTGGAACAGGGAAAGCCAGAGGCAAGGAGATCAGTGAGGAAGACTTTGCCCTGGTCCAGGTAGAGATGAGAAGGCCTGAGCCAAAGACAGACATGGGGAAGAGAGGGCAGACTGGAAAGACATTCAGGAGGTAGAAGGTGTGGGAATCTGAGTGGGAGGCACCATGCTGACCCCCAGGATTCTGGGTTGGGTGCCTTTGAGGATGCTGATGCCATTATTTAAGACAAGAATAAGCTGAAGATGAGCAGATTTGGAGGGAGGGCACCAGAAGGAGATGTTGAGTTTGGTGTTATATATATTGAGTGCGAAGTATCTTTGGAAATGATTCCTGTCCTTCTCATTCTCCTCACCTTCCTTCCAATACCACAATCTGTGTTGTTTCTGTACAAAGTCAGACTACTGTGTCCTGTTAAGGCCACAATCTATACGGATGAGAGAGGTCTTCTCTGAAGGGAGGAGACGTTCTTCAGGTTAACCTTCCTTGGAAGAAGCAAGTCTTGGGATAGGAACTGTGGTCTTAAGAAGGTGGACCTTTGGCAACAGGGGAAGGAAGCTCCTTCCTCTCTCTGAGGACCCACTCTAGGCGAATTTAAGGTATTTCTGGGTGCTGATGGGGTGTGGGGAGGGGAGGAGACTTCTGCTCTAATTGGGTAGCCAGGGTAGGCAGAGATCTTATGAGGGCCATGAAGGCCAGTGGGCTCTAGAAGAAACTATATTCAATGGCCAATTGTGAGTTACCCTCGGTAGATAATTCCTCTATTCTTTTGGAACTTTCCATAAAGTTTTGCTAAATCTTCTAGCCTGGCTTTAGCTCTGCTGTGAAGATTTAAGAGAAGACTATTTTCCATATCTGGGCAGGTGGGAAAGAGAAACAGCACTTCTGAGGGTTTCCATCATGGTGGTTTCAGCTGGGATCAGAGCAAGTAGCCCCAGGATAAAGGCATTCTGGGATAAGGGTTGTGGTTGTGATGTTCAACCATCCCTCTTTACTTGGAGATTGTTTTCCTCCTTGCCAACCACAAGGCAGGATAGGATGCCTACATGGCACTGGCTGGCACACAGTTGGATGGGTTTATGGGTCAGCTGAGGAAGAGGGAGCCATCATGGTACAGGTGGCAACTGAAGGCTTGGAAGAGGGATGAGGTGACCACGCAGAGTGCGTGGAGCGAGAGGAGGCTGAAGCTAGATCGTGAGATCCACGGTGAATGTGGAGGCCGTGGGCTCCATCACTCCATCCCCAGCACCTAGGAAAGTGCTTGGCAGGTACTAGGACCTCAATAAATAGTATTGGAATGAATTAAAGAAAGGACAGAAGTTTAGGGAGCACCAACTTGTAAGAGACCCAAGGAAGTGACAAAGGTTGGAAACAGCTGCTGTGGAGGAGAGGAAGGGAGTTTAAAGAATGACTGGGCTGCATGCAGGGCCCAGCAATCCTCGGCTACTGGGAGAGAACAAATCAGGCACATGGCTCTGTTTTGTTATGCTTCTGTGCAACGTAGCAATGACAAGCAATCAGCTGTTTTCATCTCAGAGGCTGAGTCCTGGGGAGATAAGAAAGTGCTCCACGGGGCTGGCCCGGTGGTGCAGTGGTTAAATTCACATGTCCTGCTTCTCAGTGGCCCGGGGTTTGCCGGTTCAGATCCTGGGTGTGGACATGGCACCGCTTGGCACGCCATGCTATGGTAGGCGTCCCACATATAAAGCAGAGGAGGATGGGCACAGATGTTAGCTCAGGGTCAGGCTTCCTCAGCAAAAAGACGAGGACTAAGGGCTAATCTTCCTCAAAAAAAAAAAAAGAAAAGAAAGTGCTCCTGTGAGGTCGAGCTCTGGGCACTGACAACCCCAACTGAGAGAAGGCCTTCTCTGTCCCCCTGTACCCCACCCCCAGCAGGAGTCACAGTGTGCTCCGCCCAACAAGGTCCTTGGGGAAATACTCCCAGTGATCCTGGGATGAGCAGGCATCACGAGCACATTTCCAAGGCTGCAGGCCAACCTCCCCAGGACCACCCTGGGTGGCTGGATGTGCTCAGCCGCGGTCGCTGCGGGCTAAATTGCTGGTGTTGGAGGAAGCTGGGAAGTTTTGGATTCTGGGCCAGGAGCTTGGCATGATTGGCCCCTCTTTTTTGTTTTGGAAATCACAACCTGAAAGTGCAATTCTACGGCTGTGGAACAGGCCTAGGGCTTTGACGACTTCGTGTGACCTCTGTCCTCTGGCAGTCGTTTGGAGCTATTTTTCTTTTTCCCTTCAGTCCTGAAAAGGGAAGAAACAAATGTTACCAGAAGCAAGTTTCTCATCACTTTGTTAATGATTGATTTCATCTGATTCCAGAACTTGTCTGACCTTTGGATAAACAATTGAAACCTTCTGGAGGCACCTAAAAGGAATGTAGGAAGGCATTTGCTGTTTAATGGTGGAAAGATTTATAAATGGGACTCTGACAGAATAAAAAGTATTATTTATATGAGTGCTAAAAAAAAAAGTCACTTGTAAAATACACACTCTTCAGTGATGGCCAAATATGGGAAAGGGTATTATCTGGTCGCATAACCAAGCTGACTCTGTAAATGAGAAGACCCATCCATCCGTCCCCCTTCGTCTGCATTTAGCAATCTTGCGGCTACAAATTTCTTCTAAGGAAGTCTAGAATTGTAGGCTGAATGGCCATCAGACTACATGCACAAAATAACACCAATGTAAATGAGCCCCCCTGGATTCTCGGAAGGTGTGTTTAGCTGTGCCAGGGGAGAATTGCTCAAAGTTTTTACTTCGTGGGTAATGGTGGAAATTATAGACTATGTAGTTGGCTACCTGCCAAATCTGAAAGAACAAATAAAGATGAAATGCAGTGAAGGCATAAACAACTCAAAGGGAAAAAGAGTGCTCATCAGTCTTGAAAAGCCATGAGTTTTCCAGCAGGCTGATATGATCTGACCTCCTTCCATGACATAGTGACCAACTAGTGAGGAGTCTCACCTGTTAACCAGGGGAATTCAGAAGGCCCAGCGCCATCATGAGTCAGGTGCAGAGGAGGCCCCAGAACCAGCATCAAAAGGGGCCATGGACCCGCCTGGGTGTGTGTAACCCTCTCATCCTCAGCTGGATGATGGAAGACATTGCAGCTTTTGGAGTTTGCCGGGGACCTTAAGAAAGAGGGCAGGAGTGGCCAGCGCGGGTGTGTCTCCCTCCCTCTGTCAGGGCACCCATCTCGCCGTATTGATCATCTCCTTCAGCAGCAGGACAGGGAGTGTGTTCAGAGGGAAAATCAAAGATTACAGGCAGAAGCCCCAGCTCTGTCCATCACTCTGTGCGTTCGTGGGCCAATTACTTTTACCCTCTACTGCCTCAAGTTCTTTCTTTGCAGAATGGAAATAATTTTGACGATTGAACAAGATCAAACCAAATACTCGGCACAGAGCTCAGCCCATCCTGAGTCCTCAATCAATCTTGATTACCTTCCCACGAGTGAATTCATCTTAGCACCTTAAGCACAAAGCTGAAGTGGAATAAATTTTGCTGGATAAATGAAAGTATAATGTGAACAATTCTTTTATTTGTCAAGAACTTTTTCAACCATAACTCCTCGGGGTATCCTATAATCCTTATTTCTGCATCCCCAGCCTCTAGCGCAGGTCTGGCACAGAGTAGGTACTTAGTCACTACTAAGTTACTGCTCAGGTGCAGAGGGTCCTTGATGAACTGGAGACTCTCAGGCTTGCATAGGACGAATCTGGCACTCAGGGAAGAAGTGCCCACCACTCAGGTCCCAGAGGAAGTGGTGAAACCCAACCCCTGAGGTCTGAGGGAAAGGTTCCAGGCATCTGGGGACCAGCAGGCTTTCTTCCTAGGACCACAGTGCTCCCAGGTCCTCAGCAGGGGCCGGACAGGCATATCCCAGTCTGTTGACCCAACGATACATAATGAGGAGCAGGGTGACCAGGGTGCAGAGCCAAGGAGGGCTGCCCACCCTCACCTTGCTGACCTGGCCACAGATGGAAGGAGAGTCAGTAACTTCTTCAGGTGAAGCTAATGCCAGGAAAAATGCTGACAACTAAGTTATCAAGAAATGCATGCTAGAAAGATCCAGCCGTTAGTCCCGTGTCTCTAAGACCCAGGACTCAGCTGTTGCATTTGTAACCTGAGAAAGCAAGTGTCTGCCTATTATGCAGCGCTGCAAAACTTCAGACCCCACCAAGGAAGCGGGAAACAGAGAAATGGGGAGACTCGATCGTCTGACCTCTGCGCCTCTGAGAGCAAGAGCCCCGGCCATATTTCTGCAGGAGGTCACTGAACTCACCACGAGGAGCTGGTGATGGCTTTAAGTCTGGGCAGACTTCTTCTCCTGGCGCGGAGGTAGGAGCTGGGTTTAATGAGACTGCAGGATTAGACAGGAGGAGAGGCCTGTGTTCAGGGTTGGCTCCAATTTTGTTTTGTTTTTACTTTCTTGTTAAATAAGAACCAAAAATTGTATCATCAGGGGCAGAAGCACGGGGCAGGGTGCGGTATGGAAATTCTCATTCGAAGGTGAATCCTTCCGTGATCACTCTCCCCACGTTTCCCCTTTCTCAGAAGGCTGACCCTGAACTTGAGTTCCTGAGAACTCCTGACCTTGGCAGGGTCTGAGGCAGTGTCCTGCGGAGGGCGGGCTGCTGGATGGAGACTTGGAGACTGGCTGTTCCCGTCTCCCTTTGGCAGGTTTTCTCAGAGTGACCTGGAAACAGGTGACTGAATTGACTCAGCTGTGCCAAATTCCAAGTTCTAAGGGGTCTAGGCCAAACTTGGGGGTCTGTGGCCTGGTGACCTCCAGGCCAGGGGAGGTTGTACTCTGGTGGTCAGCGGTGGAAGGCCAGGTCAGGGACAGTACCTTGGCTTACCTTGTTTGGAGGCAGTAAGTCTGGTTTCAGAGCTTGGGCAGGAAACAGGCAGCTGGGATGGTTCCCTGAGCTGGCCTTTGGTGCGTCCTCTTCTAACCACACTAAGATTTGCAGGCTCCTGCTGGGTGACTAGGCCAAGAGTTAAAATGCCATTTGAGTTCAAGGAGGTGGGCTTGCACTGGATCTCAACTTGCTTCCTGGAGGGCACTGGTCTAGCCTGCCAGATCCTGGTGATCCCGGAATCGCAGAGCTAGGTGCTCAACTGGTCAGGGCCACCAGGAATGGGTTCAGGCCCTGATGAATAAACTTGTTGGGCTCCCCGTCAAGGGCGGACAGGCTGAAGATCTACATGTGGCATTTGACTCAGTTCCCATCTAGACCCCTGGGCCCTCGTAATTAGTATGGTTCCCCCGTCGTCGTCAGCCTGTGACCTGCCTGCATGCGTGGGGCTGGAGAATGGTGCTAGGGCTGATGAGTAGGGTGAGGAGGTAGGGTTGGGGTGGGAGCAGGAGGGCGGGCTCAGGGCTCAGAGCCGGGGGCATTTGAGAGCTCTTCCTCAAGGAAGGGCTGGGGCTTCCTCTTTGGGGGAGACCGCCTGCCTCTTCTTATACACAGTCATTGTGCCTTCAAGAGATAAGGCCCATCTTGGTCTAGCTCATCCTCCTAGGCCTCTGCTGCTCTGGGTCCAGAGCGGGCAGGAGAAGGAAGGTATGAAGGCACGCCCTCACTCGCCTGCTTCTGAAATGAAGGTCTTGCGCCCACCCTGTCTCCCCCTTGTGCCTCTCACCTTCCGCTGGCTTCACCAGCCCTTCACAGCAAAGCTGGCTGGAGAGCATCAGGACCATGGTAATCATCCACTGTTGCCTGGCCCATTTCACCCATGTGAGTTGTACACCTACTGTGTGCCAGGCCTGTGTGAGCAGGTGCTCGGGGAGACAGAAGAGCACCCAGCTAGACGCCCCATCCCTGGGAGCTCTCTGTGACAATGCTTCCTTCAGCATGTGGGTGTGTCAGTAAACAGAAGGGGAGGCAGGACTGCTGTAATTAGAATCCTCCAGTATTGGTTTCTTGGGAATAAACACAATGTTTAATGGGCAAAAATCTTTCCATTTCTCGTGGATAGTGGCAGCTTCTCTGACCTCTGGGGCCTAGGTGAGTGTTGCTCTGCCAGCCTTGGGGTAAATATCACCTCTTAGGGGAAGCCTGCCCTTGCCCTCTCAGACTGGGTGGGATAGCCCTCCTCTGTGCTCTCCAGCACCCTGCTTTACCCTATCCCAACACTTACCCATCCCATTCCAAAGCCACCTGCCAGACTATGAGCCCCTCAGGGCCAAGACTGTGCCCAGCATGTTGGCTGGGACATGGAAAGTGTGCTGAGAGCATCTGGGGAGTGAGTGAGTGAGTGTTGGTCAAGTCTGTGTGGGGCCTCCAGGGCAGAACCCACAGGAGAAGTTCAAGAGGAAGATTTAGGCTCAAAAGAAGGAAGAACACTGTGGCAATCAGGTCAGTCCAAAAGGTCATGAGTGAAAGGTCCCCAGCTCCCTGTCATTGAACATGTTCGTGCCATCACTGGATGGCCCCAGTCCAGGGTGTCGTGGAGGGGATTCAGGTATCAGATGGGCAGAGCTCTCGGGAGGCAAGACCTGCTGAAGGGGTTCCCAGGTGCTGGAGAAGAACAGGATGAGGGGAGGGGAGGGGTGGGGGCCTGGAGTTAGCTAGGGGTGCTCCTTGGAGAGTCTCCACGGAGGGACATGCCTGAGTTTTGTTCCCACTAAATCTTCCAAGCAGAGCTCCAACGTCATCTACTTTTCCTGACTTCCTCTGACTCCCTCTTCTGCTCAAAACACATTGTTCCTTCCTTTATCACCATTCTCATTCCTCTTAGTGTCGTCATTAGTGAATTTTATGGCTGCCATCTAAAACGTGACCTCCCGGAGTACGGGGGCTGTGTCTTATAATTATTTGTATCCCTGGCGTCTAGACCTGGGCCTGGCACAAGTGCTGAGTAAACATTTGTTGAACGGAGGAGTAAATGAGGACCTTTCGTGTAAGACAAAGAGTTCATGGCCCTGATGTGGAGACAAAGATAACATATGCCAGAGGAATTCAAGGAACACTTTAGTACTGAACTGAATGACTTTCTGGGACCAGAGGTTGATTCGTGAAGGAGCTAACTCACAGTCAGTTGGTCTGCAAGCCATCTCTGAAAGGTTTGGGGGATGGACTGGAGAAGGTGCTTCTTCCCCTGCTAGAGCGTAAGCCCCATGAGGGCACGGCCTGTGTTCATGCTGGGTGCCCGGCACAAGGTAGGTGCTCAGTAAATCTCTGTGGAGTAGAATCACTTCAGTTGTTGTAGTTTGTTTTCCTAAAGCAGATAAAAATGGTGTTGATGATTAACTTGTCCTCAAACTATGAAGGAAAACTCTAGTAGGAAGGACATAGAATCAGAAAACCTTACAGGCAGGGCCAACATCATGGGTACATGAGTTGAGCAGCTGCATAGAGCCTGGCATTCAGAAGGGCCTTGTACTTGGTTTAATGTGATGCTGTTGCCATCCTGAAATTCTTAATGGTTTTTTTGTTTTTTTGCTGAGGAAGATTTGGCCTGAGCTAACATCTGTGCCACTCTTCCTCTATTTTGTACACTGGTTACCACCACAGCGTGGCTGATGAGTAGAGTAGGTCTGTGCCCAGGATCTGAACCCGTGAACCCGGGCTGCTGAAGCAGAGCATGCTGGACTTAACTACTATGCCATGGGGCTGGCCTCTGAAATTCTTAATGATTTTTGAACAGGGAGCCCTGCATTTTCATTTCACACTGGGTCTGCAAGTTGTGTAGCTGGTTTTCCTAAAGAAGTGGACTCTGTCAATCCACAGCACGGCCCAGCAGAAGCAGGGAAGAATCTTTGGCCCTGGACACCCTCCTGGCAAATGGACTTGCCCTTTGGCCTTGGGGCAGCTCCCAGGGGCTCTGGGGCAGCCACTCAGGATCTGTGGTGCTGTCTCCCCTTTTATGCTGGGCCCAAATCTGCAGCTGCTTCTGTTGTTCGGCTCCACTTGGCCTGAAGTGACCTCGGGGAGTGGTGGAGCAGCCACAGCCAGTGACCTCACACCTCTTGTTGCTGCCAGCATGTTGTCATTGGCATGGAGACTCTCTCCCTGCCCGTCGGACACTTTTATGGCACACGTTGTAAATAATGACCTCACCAGTACGGTTCTCACGGGAACTCTCCTCCCTACCCTTTCAAGGAATTTGGGGCATTTTGCTGGCTTGGTTGCAGGACATTAAGTGGCACCTCCAGAGTATCCTTTGCTGGTGCCAATCATTTTCCAGTTCTTTAGGGCTGAATCTGAGGAAACGTCTAGCTAAGAATGAGTTTATGGACAACGGGAACACCTTCTCAGGGTGGGGTAAGTTTTCTCTCCCTCTGGTTCAAGGACTTTGATCTGCAATGCCCAAAGCTATGTTTACTTCTCTTAGGGAGCCCATCGCGTTTTCATGACTAGAGGGTACCCGGTGGCAGTCTGACAGGCAGAGCACCCTTCTATCCCAGGGATCTGTGCCCGCTGTATACCTGGCAGGGTGGGCTGGCTACTGGTAGAAACACACTCCATCCCGAGAAAAGCTGCCTTCTTCTGCCCCTGGAACATGAGACTGGCAGGGTGCCTGGGCGTTGGAATTGGAAAGGGCCCCTGAAAGCCAGACCCATGCTGCCCAGCTCCTGTGCTCGCTGTCTCCTGCTGCTCTGGGGTGGAGCCCGGGGTGCAGCCAGGGGACTCATGTCTCCTTGAAAGGCTGCTTCTGTGACTTCCTAGGCTCTTCAGGCTGGCCAGTGAGCACTCACAAACGTGCGTCCTTGGCATTGATCACCCCTCAACTCTTCAGGCTGAGGTCAGGTCTCACTAGCAGGACAGGTGTGCATCAGGCTTTAAAGGGGGCCCAGAGCAATTCTTAACCTTTCTTACTGCTCTTTGTTAATAAATAGAAAACAAAGATGGTGAAGGTAGATTTTTACAATTTCAAAGTCGATGTCATTATTAGAACTAAGATTTTGTTTTTGGTGAGATACCATTGTCTTTCATTTTCACTCACAGCCAGAAGTGGGATGGACGCCAGACATCAGTCAGTCCAACCCCCTCATTTCAAAGATGGAAAACTGAGGACCATAAAGGCTGGGGGTGCTGCCCAAGGTCACACAGCTCATTAGGAGCGGAAGTAAGAACCAGGTCACCCTCCTCCTACACCCCTGACTTCTCTCCAATGTGAAGTTCTTAAGGTATTTTAATTATTAGCTAAACATTCACAGTTAGAGATCTGAGGAGTGACTAGAATAGGGCATGATACATTTTTAGTATCATGATACATTGACAGTAAAACCTCAGTGGCTTTTATGAGTGTTTATTCTTTCGTTTCCTCATTCATGCATCGCCAATTCTTTATTGAGCAACTGCCTTGTGTAGGCCCTGAGCTCAGTACTAGGAGTACCAAGTGGAATCAGATAGGGTTCATGTCCTAGAAGGGAACTTGTCCCAGGAGTGAGTGTGTGTGTGTGTGTGTGTGTGTGTCCCCAGCTAGAAGCCCTCTCTGTGGTATCTTTTACAAGAGATCACTTTGCCTTAGCTTCAACACCTCCAGTTAGCAAACCTGCTCTGAGAGCTCTGGTCCAGGGACCTTAAAAGTCAGAGGAGTTAGCAGTCCCCGCATCCCATCAGGTAGAGGTGTCTCCGCTTTATTTCAAGCCAGAGCTGGAGGCTTATTCACTGGACTTGTGCACACTATCTCACTGGCTGATGGAGACTCTGCAAATGATCAGACATGAGTGTATGTGAAATCACACACACGCGTGCGTGCACACACACACACACACACACACTGCGTAGTCCAGTCCTAGGAGCACGGAATGTCAGTTCTGGACTACATAATCCTTCTGTGTCAGATGAGAAAATTGAGACCCAGAACAGTTTAACTGGCTAACTAGTTAATCCAAATAGCTAGTGGATTCCTTAAACCATTTGAACTTTTAGTTTATTCAGGAACTGAAAAATGGGAAGGGGCTTCCCTTACAAATGGCTTCATCTGAAATGTCACTGCTCCTAAGATGACATCTTGGAGAGGCATCCAGGCAACCGTGGTCTCTTGCAGTTCCTTTATGGACCCCCAGGAAGTCACGGCTGTTACAGAGGATTCCAAGCGACGGGAAAGCAGATCAGATGGTCCCAGCTGCCAGTCGCTCCTGGCAGGGGCCTGAGGCACCCCAGCTGGGGCTGGGGCAGGTGTTGGGCAAGCCTCCACCGCCCCCCACTTCCAGCCGAGGAGTCCCCAGGAGCCTCAGGGTGGCGGGAAGGATCAAGGGTGTGTTCAAAGCCCGAGGCCCCACTACAAGATGTTTTGGTTGAAGCCTGGGATTATTGTTCTCCCTTCAAAGCCCCAGATAAAAGCTGCTCGGGAATGCCCTGCAGGGCAGGAGGCTTTGAGGCTGTGCTTGCAGGCCGGGACCCTCCCTCCCTTTGTAAGTAACTCAGCCCAACCATGGACTCAGATCTGACCACCTCGAGTGGGACTGCAAAGTCGACTGACTCCAACTTCCCACTGAGGCTTCCTTTCCAGAATGTTCTGCCCCTGCTTGCAGTCCCCCAGAGAAAGGACGTGAGCTCCTTTACAGGAGCCCCGTCTGCAGCTTTACACAGGGCTTCCTTATTGTGGGGAAAGGCCGCCTTCCTGTAACGTCTATCTTGGGGTCCCAGCCGTGCAGTCTGGGGCTCGCCCTGCCCTCTGCTGTCTGCGGCCTTGTGGAGGTTTGAGTCTGAGGTCAGCTGTGCTCCAGGCCAGTCATCGGGGGTCAGTGCTGGGCCATCCCCCCGGATGTGGCTGCGAAGGCCTCGGGCCCTCTGCAGAGAGGGCTCCTGAAAGGGAGAGCTCCAGAACTGCTGGAAACTGAAAGCCAGGAACTCCAGTTGCAGACTGCCCACGGCAGAGCTAAAGAGGGCTGCCTGGCCTCAGAGGCTTCTCAGCAACATGGAACACGGAATGTGGAAGCCACAGAGCGTGAGGTGGTTCCTACCTACTGCCTTGGAAACTCCGCCATATGTGAGTCTTTTTTTTTTTGAGGAAGCTCAGCCCTGAGCTAACTACTGCCAATCCTCCTCTTTTTGCTGAGGAAGACTGTCCCTGAGCTAACATCCATGCCCATCTTCCTCTATTTTATATGTGCCTACCACACGCCTACCACAGCATGGCTTTTTGCCAAGCGGTGCCATGTCCGCACTTGGGATCCGAACTGGTGAACCCTGGACCACTGAGAAGCGGAATGTTTGAACTTAACCGCTGTGCCATCAGGCCGGGCCCCCCGCACCACGCACCTTTTCTTGCCCCTGGGCCCTGGTTAGCCACCCCAGGGCTCGGTTCCATTCCATTCCTCTTTGAGTCTTCCCATCTCAACAGAAATTCTAGGTGGAGGCAGAGAATTTTCTAGGTATTTTGGACATAGTCACCGAGTACAAACCACATTGCTGCCTGTTACCCTTGATTTTGTGAGGTGGAGCTTGGGGATGCAGGACCCAGGGCTCAGTCAGCACTGCGTTCTGAACATGCACCCACACGGGGCCGCTGGTCACAGAAGCCAGTGATCAGGTGACCAGCGGGAGTAATTGGAGATCTGTGGGCTGGGGCACGACCCCAGCTCTGGTGTCATGTCAGGCTTGACCGTTAACCACCGGCCATTCATCTTACGTCTGGGGAAGAGGCCGGGGCCAGGGCTGGGCTGGGTTGCAGTGTACCTGGGGGTGCTCTCAGGGCAGAGTGTGACCCTGATGCCCCAGAGGTGACCCTGGGGGACAGGGCAGTGCTTGCCTGGGCTGTTCCTTAATGAGCTCACCCAGGCGCATGGCCCTTCCCTTTCAGCCACTCAGCAACATTTATATTCCACGGAGTAATCCTGGCGAACGTGATTCTTTCATTGCCTGCCTAACTGGACTAGCAAACCCCCTAGAGGTTATTTGGACAAGAGTACAAATGACTCAAGCATGTGACCTGACCTAATAAGTACAAGGAAAGCTCCTGCGCGGTCTTGGGGATTAAGCGGTGGGCATTAGGGGTGGGTAGATGACTCTGTGATGGGTCCGTTTGTAATGCACCAATAGGGGCACCGTCTTAAGACAGGAAGAACAAGGAACAGGAAGGGGAGCTGGCCTGCTCTGCAGTGGGCCCAGACCGCTGGGCAGGCCGAGCGACTTAGAAAAACAATGTTTATGCTTCCTTTCGACACACGGTAATGGCCCTGGGAATTAATGTTTGTGCTTGGAAGATGGGTGTGTGTGCGCTTGTGTGTGCCCGCATCTGTGTGTGTGATTATACGTATGTGCATTTGTGTGTGTGTTTATGTGTGTGTGTATTTGAGCCAATCGTTATCCATTTGATGACTGAAAGAATGAGGAGGCTGTCTGTCCGTACAGCAGTGAGGAGCCCTAGGAAAGAACCAAATGTACAGCCCCGAAGCCCAAGTCCCGTGTGAATTTACCCCGCTGATCACTCCTCCACCTCCCCACAGGCCAGCAATGGCACTGGATAGAGCTACGCTAAATAATTCAGACTTCGGGAAATAGACTGCCAAGGATTATGGTGTCTCCTAGATTACCTAACTGGAGAAGAAAATGGAAGGGGCAGGTCATCCCGGGGCCAGACCACTTTGTATGTGCTCAGGGAGCGGGCTTGGGGTTTCCCTCAAGTCGGGAGGGAGAGTCACTTTGATGAGGTTGAACTATGGAGTTGCTCTCAGGGAAAGTCATAGATCTGAGCACAAGCTCTTCAGCCCTGGGTCTGTGCGAAGAGAAACAGGCCGCCTGAACTCGGCCTCTGCCTCAGACAGGGTGAGGACCCTCCCCCAATCTGGGGACCCTTCTTAGTAGCAACTGCCCTGTCTTGATCCCAGACACCCTCAGCCCAAGGCCGCAGGCCAAGCTGCCATCACCATGCATGTTTCCTGAGGAGCAGAGAGCTTGGCCCCTGTGTGGATGGGCCCTGCTGGAGATCTGGGTGTCTGCAGGCCTCCCGTGGGCCACGATGGTCAGGGCCAATGCAGAGCAAACTCAGTCACTGTGCAGCCTGGAGAGCTGGTCTCCAAGGCCCCTTGATGGCTTTCTTTCCCACCTTTTACCCCCAAATCCCAGAACTGAGGCTGGTACAGGGTAGATCATCCATACATCTTTGCTGAATGGATCGATCAAATAACACATAAGTCAACTTCTCTACCTCAGTAAGCAGAGCTCAGACATCACAGATTCTCATTGGTGACTTCTAAAGTTACAGGATCCTGCAGTAACCATCATTAACAAACACTGTGGAGGAGCATGAATTATATCACCAGAGAACACTCTGGTTATAACATGACCCTTCCAGTTTTGCCTCAAATCTGTTTTATTTGCTGGTAAACAAAAATCACTACATAGGAAACATTTTATGTTATAATTCTTTTTAGAGCTTTATGTGTTCACATGTGACTATGGTGTTTGATCTTTGCAACAGTCTCGGGCCATAGGAAGGATGGTGCATTTTCGTTATTCCCATTTTACAGCTGAGCACATTGAGGCTAAATGTACTCCCACATCCACACAGCTGACGAGGAACTGCCCTGAGATTCCATGCCTGATGCCTTTCTACTGCCCCAAGCTGGGGAAGCCGGGCCATCAAAGGGTGTAATTTTCCTTTTGTTCCACCAAATAAGATGTGGCATTCAATCTGGTCCTCATAGAAGTGCTGTTATAAGACAGATGCAGGTCCTGAACTACTCTGCAATTACCAGGGAGAGGGTGTAATTTGGGGAACTCAGCCTGGGTGGGCTTTATTCTGGAAATCTCACTTGTGATTAACTCTGCTATCATCAGACGAGATTATGTGTGGGAACCAGAAGCAGTTGGTTCTGACTCTGTCCCTGGCTCAGAGGCAGGCCACACTCCGTGCCCCTGGGGGTCCTCCCTAGATTCTGTGTCTCAGGTCACTCTCCAGGAGCTCAGTGGGAAAGCTGCCAAGTGAAATGCAGGCTCGATGGTCCCCACGGTGACCTCTGCCCCCCCAGGACCCCCATGTCCTGGTGATGGCCACTCCCCTCCTCCTCAGGTCCTGGCAGTGCTCCAGCCCCACTGTGGAGCCCCGGCTGAACCTGACACTGCTTCACTCGCCAGCAGTCAGTTGCGCTGGAGGATGTCATTTCAAGTGCCTGTCCCAACAGGCTGGGCTGTAACTCTGAATGGGAACCTCAGGTGCAGCCTTGGAGATGGCTGTTTCACCTCTCATTTTCACCACAATGCACTGACCTTTTCTGCCCCAGCTTTCTAGTCTGCAAAATGGGTGTTTGAGTAGCTACCGTGTGATATTCCCGTAGAGTGGCATGGAAACCGACACGAGCAAGCTCCTGCTCTGCACTCTGCTTATCTTATTCTTCAAAACCACCCTCTGGGTAGATATTCTCACCCCCTGTTTTACTGATGGGGAAATTTATACATGGAGCGATTTAGTAACCTGTGAGACAGAAAAACAGAGCAGCCCCTGACATCTGGAAGCTGGCCTTCCATTCACAGCTAACCCATGTTCTTCTCCTATGGGACGTAAACAATCTCACAGGACACTAGACTTGCACAAGGGCACCCTGAGAGCAGGAGAAGATGGGAGCAAGTAAGGCCACTCTTTAATTTTGTCTAAGCACAGACAAAACCAATGTCGCTATGCCACCCACAAAATTCCACACCCCCCTCAGCCAAAATGAGTGACTGCGACCTCTTTACCAACTACAGCTTTATCTTCGTCATAACCCTCCTTACAGAAAGACTTATTGAGGCTCCTGATCACAGACTTGTCCTACTTTCTAACAACATCCAATCTAAAGGAAACTCCCCGTTCCTTAGACCCCCGCCTTAAGTCACCCAACCAAACCCAACTATAGTGGGTTCTTTCTAACACCCTCTTACTGAGACACCCCTGGTGTGCATTGTCCCTCCCTGCAATGAGAAATAAACCCAACTTTTTCGACTATAGATGTGATTCTGGTTGTCTTGCTGGAGGGCGTTGGCCCTTGTCCAGGGTCCCATAGCTGGTGAAGGATGAAGACTGGACTCAAAATGAGGAATCAGGTATTTCAGTTCCAGAGCCTGTGTATTAGCACGCGGGACCTGCTGTCTAGGAGAGCCATGAGAACGAGTAATCTCAGCTTGGTAAAGTGCTCCAAGTCCCCAAGGCAAACTCCCAACTGGACGAATGATCAGAGCTCCGGCGTCCACTCACGGTGGCCTTGACTGTGTTATTATACTCTAAACTTCCCACATGTTCAGAAATCATCCCAGCTAGATGGCTTTCTACTTGCTGACTGTTTAAGAGGAAACAGTCATCAAACACCCCTAATATGTCATGTGGTCACACTCCTTGGACAGGCCAGCAGCCCGGAGACACCCACAGCCTGTGCAGTGACTGCCCCTTCCACCCCCATGGCCCAGCCTCTTTGTGCCTGGCACATGGAGGGTGCCATGTGTTCTGTTGGCAAGGACAGCCAGAAACCCTTTCCCAGTATTGTCCTTTGTTCCTGATGATGTCTCTACAGCACTGTCCTTGATCTCAGCGGGACACTGGCCTGAGATTTAAGGAGAAGACTAGCCATTCTCAAAGACTCCCCGGAGCCCAGCGGTCCATGTACCTGATGGCTCTTGACCTAGACTTTGGCATAGCTCCCACCTGAGAGCATCTGGCACCTATCCCCAGGGCACCATCCTTGCCTCTGCAGCTGCTAAGACAATGACAATTACTGTGGTCACCCATTACCAGCACCATTTGTAGTGATTGTACCGTGCGAGGACATTTTTTATACTTCTTTGATCCTCACAGACAACTCTGTAAGGTGGGTATCATTAATCCCTTTATACTGATGAAGAAACTGAGACTCAGAAAGGTTGATATTAATTTAAGCCGACAGATTGTAAGCGGCAGAGCCAAGCTTTGGATTCAGATCTGTCTCCTAGTCACTCTACTTCCTCCCCCTCTCTGAGCTCTGAGTGTCTGGCTGTCCTACATGCATCCGTCATTCAAGAGGGTCATGGACGCTGTGCTGGGTCCACCAAGACCCCCAACACCTGGGACAGGAGGACTTATCTCTCAGTTGCTGGGAATTGCCCTCTGCTGAAGCTGTGCCCATGGTTATGTGCCTTCTAGGGCGCAGCCCACATCTAGTGACTGGTGGCTGGGAGAGGTGTAAAGGCCTCCAGCGTTCCTGTGCGCTTGGCATCAGTCAGCGTGGGCCAAAGGGAGAGGATCTGGTCAATGGGCTCCAGACTCTTACTTGTCTAAAAGGAGTTCTCTGCCCCAAATGCTTGTTGAATATATTTTTAGCAGGAAAACCCACAGTTAACCCTTTGTTTTAAAAAAGAAATAATTTTGAGGCCAGCCCAGTGGCGTAGTGGTTAAGTTTGTGCACTCTGCTTCAGTGGCCTGAGGTTCATGGGTTTGGATCCTGGGCGTGGACCTACACACTACTCTTCAAGCCATGCTGTGGTGGCGTCCCACATATAAAATAGAGGAAGACTGGCACAGAAGTTAGCTCAGGGACAAGCTTCCTCAAGCAAAAAGAGAAAGATTGGCAACAGATGTTAGTTCAGGGCCAATTTTCCTCACCAAAAAAAGAAAGGGAGACACAGAAACCCACAGGACTGTACCCTGCTTTTCCTTGCTCCCAGTGCTAAAGGTGTGCCCTGGCAAGGCAGGGGGTGGGTTGCCAACACACCCTGCCAGGCTCAGCCACAGGGGGGACTCTGAACTAAATCGCTTCTGGGTTTTTGCTGCTTCAGCAAAAGCAGAAACCACAACACTCTCCCTCCCAGCAGGGCCTGAGGGCTGGGATCCAGCCACTGCTGAAAGGCCTCTTGCCGGTCTGGGTACCAAGCCTGGAACCTGAGCAGCATTCATCCTTTTCTGGGGCTGCTTTGCTCTGTCCTGTTAGGTCCCTTGCCTTCCTGGGGTGGCCAAGAGGAGACCAAAGTGCCCATCTGATTGCGGTGTGTCTGTCAGCACTTTCTCCTGCGAACCCTTCACCTTGGGGTGGGAGGACATCTCATCAGCATCTCACTCATGAGAGGTTAGAAGCTCAGAGAGGGGGAGTGGCACCCGGGCTCATGGCGAGTGTTGACAGCTCCGCCAGCCCCAGATGGCTGTGAATACTTGGACTTCTGGCAGACTTGCTGGGGTTCCCAAGGGCTTGGCTCAGGCTGAGGAACCCCCCGTTTCTGTTTCTGCCTTTGCCTCCCCCAGGGCCCAAAAGACGAGCTCAGGGGCCAGTCAGAGGGGAGGAGGACAGATATTCTGAGCACACCCTCCAGGGTCCCGGCCCTGTGCTAGATACCTGCCGACCCATGATCTTATCCCACTGCCACGATCTGTGCTCCTTTTGTAGCAGAGAGAGCTGAGCTCCAGGAGACGAATGCCTGAGGGAGGCCAGGGATGCTCCTGCTCACATGTGACCATGTCTGAGTGGCATCCATGAGGACCAAGCTACCCATTGTGACTGTAAAAAAGAAGTTGTGGGTGTAATACACAATGACAGTCTGTGAGGTTAGAGGTTGGGACTGGCAGAAAGTATGCCAGGGGATCATCAGGGTGGTCAGTGTCAGGAGAAGGCCTGTATCCCGGCTTGCTCTGACCCTGCCCCTTTCTGTAGTCCTGGTGTCACCTCTGAGTTCTTGCATCCACCAGGCCGACCAATAAGAGGACCTGGCGCTCAGGGGAGGGATCCCGGACAGAGATGTGTGTTTGGAAAGACAGCCACAAGCTGATATGGCCTGTTATGGGCTGAACGTTTGTGTCTCCCCAAATTCACGTGTTGAAGTCTTAACCCCTCATCTGGTGGTGTTTGGAGGTGGGGTCTTTGGGAAATAATTATGTTTAGATGAGATCATGAGGTCAGTGCCCCTATTTTGGGATTAGTGTCCTTATAAGAAGAGCAAGAGACCAGAGCCTGCCTTCTCCTGGCCACGTGAGGACACAGTGAGAAGGTGGCAGTCTGCAAGCTGAGAAGAAGGCTCTACCAGAACCTGACCATGTTGGCACCTTGATCCTGGACTCCAGCCTCCAGAACTGTGAGAAATAAGTGTCTGTTGTATTAGTCCCCCAGTCTATGGTATTTTGTTATGGCAGCCCGAGCTGACTAAGGCTTGGCCTTACAATCTGAATTCCAGGGAAACTGAGGCTGTGGTGTGGGCATGAGTTCCCAGCAGTAGGGAGATGGGGCATGAGGGCGTTATGAAGCAGACTGGGCTGGATGGGATCGGAATGCACCCAGACTCTTGTCTGGCTGTGCCAGCTTGCACCCTCCTTCTGCCTGGGCTGGCTGAGACAGGTAACCCTCAGACAACCAGCTTCAGGGGATGCAGTGATTTCTGGACCAGACGTGCACTTTAGCTCCCACTGTGTAATTAAAGCATGAGGAGCAATGGGCAGCTGGGCCTGCAGCAGGGCTGGCACTCTGCTCTCTGTCTGTGGTAATGCCTGGCCTGTGTCTGGCCACGTAGCGGCTCAGCTGACCTCAGGTTCCTCCTCTCCCCTCCCGGGGAGATGTGTGCTCTCACAGCTTTGCTCCTAGGGACGCTGGGTTGTGGGCGAGAAATAACTGAATCTCCTGGGTGCACAGAGGGGTCAGACCTGCCTCAGGGCCTTTGCCTAGGAGCCTTCCTCCAGCACTCTCCTGATTGGCCCAGACCACGTTGCCTGCACAGCTGAATTTCTGACTGATGAGTCCTTCCAGGGTGAAGCGCTCAGAATCAGGGCCTCCTGACTATGGTGGGTTTGGCCCTGTATGACATCAGAGTATTGACTTGGTCCCAAACTCAGGGTCATGAAGGGAAAACACTTCTGGATGGAGCTCCCTAAGGAGAAGCCTGGGTGGGCAGTGAGGCTGTGGGAGTCGCAAAGGCTATCGGGAGGCCTCTGGGGGCTTTCTGACCTTCCAGCTGGAAAGCCATGTGTCTGCAAGCTTCCTCTTGTAAGGGGCTCGGTGCAACTGATTTCCAACTCCTCTTCTATCTGCACCCCAAACGCACTGGCTGGGGCTCCAGATGTCTGAGCATCGGGTTTAAAGTTGTCCTTGAACAGCTGAGTGAGGGGTGGCGAGGGGTACTGAGAAGAGGGAAAGAAGGAGGGTAATGGAGGGTGATTACAGAAGATGAGGACAGTGACAGCAAGAAGGATCTTGGGCCTGTGGACAGCTGTGCAGCCCCAGTCCTGTGCTTTTGAGGAGGTGGTTTGGACACCCCATTTTCATGAACCTTTTAGGAAGTGAAAGACACTTAAGAATTCAGGCGTTGGGCAAAGGGCTATGGCCCACACAGGGCAGCCCCTCTCCTACGCCTCGGCCCAGCTTTCCCCACAAACACTCACTTCCTGTCCCCTGCTTGGCTCCTGCTGGGGAGCACACCCAGAGGGAAGTGTCCAGCCCAGCAGAAACGTTTCCCCATGTGAGAGAGGCCGAGCTGAATCAGATCGGAGAGCCTGCTCCCCCAGCTGCCCAGCAGGTGTTGACAGATTTGGCTGCATTATAAAATGCTTGGTGCAGCTTTTGATCCGTCAGGTGAGGGTGTCCCAATAAGCCTATCCAAATTACCCCCACCCTGTGTTTTGTACAGCTCGGGCGACCGAGGCTGGCAGAGGCCAAGGGCCCTGCCCCAGCTCATGCACCTGGGTAGAGACTCAAGTCCTGGTTGGGACGCGGGCCTTGTTGCTGCTGAGGCCAGGATGTTTCACTATGATGGACCCTCCCCCATGTCTGCAGGCCACCCCTTGGGTGTTCAGCTGGTCCTGCCATCCAGGCCTGAGGAACAGAGCCCTGAGGGCTGCTGTCCAGCATCTCAAAGCCAGACTCAGTTTGTTCAAGGCCTCAGCCTGATGTCTGGGTCCAGGCACAGAGGTGGCAAGGATGCTGCAGTGTGGGTTGTGGGTCCTCCGTGACCTGGGGGTTCAGGCAGCCTGCAGGACACTTTCTCTAAAATATAAACAGAGGGGCTGGCTCCGTGGCCGAGTGGTTAAGAGCGCGCGCTCTGCTGTGGTGGCCCAGGGTTTGGATCCTGAGCGCGGACATGGCACCGCTCATCGGGCCACGTTGAGGCGGCGCCCCACATCCCACAACTGGAAGGACCTGCAACTAAGATATACAACTGTGTACGGGGGGGTTTGGGGAGATAAAGCAGAAAAAAAAAATATGAACAGAGCAGGGGCAGCACAGTTGGCGATCGAGGCCTGGGTTCATCCCCTGCTCTGTCTTGACCAGTTTTGTAGGCTGGGGTGCATCTTCTCCCCTGTTGCCCCCGGGGGGTCCCATTCGTGTGGTGAAGGGGTGGAGTGGATGCCTGGAAGCACCCACTGGGCTGCAGGGCTGTGCGTGCTCTCTCTCTCTCTCTCTGTCTCATCATTGTAGGATTCCCAGGCTAGAGGCTGAGCAAACCCAGGGGAGCCCAGGCCCTTTTACTCCTTCTCTGAGGACAAACTTGTAGACCAAGGGGAAGCCTGAGTACTGTGCCCTTTTGTCTTTTTTGAATTACTCCCTAATCTATCTATTAAAAAACAACCTCAGGCAGGATCCTAAATAAATGGGCTTTAAGCAAGGGAATTATTGATGGGATTCATCCTCCCTCAGGGCGGATATGCAATTTGTCTTTCAGCAGAGCACTAGGAACAATGGCCATCAGTCCCATCTGTCCCCAGGAGAAAGAAGATGCCTTGGTGCCAGGGGCTCTGACCCCATTAGGGACTTCTCCGGAGGAGCTCCCATAATGGTGACATCTTAACTAGATTGGGCCCGGAGAGCAGGCAGGCCGGGCAAGGAGGCACACAGGATGGCCGGGGGCAAGCAGAGCTGCGCGAGGGGTGACCCTCCTTTTCATGGAGATGGCAGGGGCTGCCTTCCTCAGGAGCCTGCACAGACTGGCTCAACCTCTTCCTTCTTCCTCCTTCTCCCACCCCCAGTCTCTTCCAGCTTGCTGCAAGGAGGAGGCTGCCCCCCAGCACAAGGTGTTCACTCTCCTGGTTTGCTATGCCCTCCATGCAGTCATGGGGGCTGCTCTGAGGGGTGGGGGAAGGGGGACCAGGGGTAATATTCCTGGGGATGGTATAGGTTGATGCTATGCACTGGCCCCATGCAGGTGCTGCCCTTCTCCACAACCACTGAATCGTGGGCCGGAACAGAGTCAGGGATGTGGAATTGAATCCGTTCTTTTTTCTCTCCAGAGGAAATGGCTGTAATTGCTTTTCCGTAGCCTGACCTGGGAGACGGCTGGTTCCTGCCCTGGATTTGTCTGAATGCTTGCAACTCTAGCCCCTTGCCTGGGCCAGGCCTGGTCAGATTTGCCAGGCCCTATGAGCTCAGGCTTTCCCTGCCAGCCCAGGGCATCGCCCTCTGCACCTGCTCTGCCCAGGGCACTGCTTTCTGGAGGCCCAGCATCCAGGGACCTGTGGGGGCTGCAGTGCGAGTGTTTCAGCTGAACTATGAGTAAACCTTTCCAGAACCACAGAACCTCTTGGAAAGAGAACCACTTAGCAATTTAAAGCATTCTCAGAATCATAGAATCATAGGAAAACAGAACCTCACGTTTAGAAAAGATTTTTAAAGCAATCTACCTTCTTTCTAGCACAGCAGCCTGATCTGCCTTCTTGCCTCATCTGCTATCTCCTTGAAAGGAGGCTTGTCTTTGTGTTAGACGTTCCCAGTGCTTCTCCTTTCCACCCTGAATCTGTGGGAGACCACACCTCACAATCCCCTTGCGGTTAGGAAGGGACAAGGGGCATCTCTGGCGGGGGCAATATGAACACCAGGAACATATGTCACCCTTCTGAGGAGAGGCAGTGAAAAGTCCCTGCGTCGTCCTCCAGGGCCCTCCTCCCTCTCAGCGCTGATGCAGACAGGTTTGCGTGGAGATGGCAGAGCCTAGGTCAAAGTCGCCTGGGTAGCCAAGACAGTGCCCTGGGGAGAGCCCGGAGCTACAGCAGCCTTTCTGTGAGCAAGAGATAAACTTATTGAGATTTGGGGGCCGTTTGTTACCACAGTATAATGTAGCCGGTCTTCACCATGATACTGTGATTTATAAGAAGAAATATATATATTTGGTCTTCATCCCCATTTCTGGCATAGAGCTCTTAAATCCTTTGGAATTTCCTAAGTGACCGGAGCTAAAAAGATGTCTTGTGTTACGTTGATGAGGTGACTTTTGGACACACCTAAGGATGGGGGCTGGGGGCTGGTGGAACCAATCACGTAATTTTTGGTCCCACCCCCAACCTCCAGGGAGAGGAGAGGGGCTGGAGATTGAGTGCAATGAATAATGGCCAAGGATTTCATCAATCATGCCTATGTCATGAAGTCTCCGTGAAAACCCCAAACGACGACGTTCGGAGGCTTCCAGGTTGATGAACATGTGGAGGCTTGGGAATGGAGTGCTCTGGGAGAGACTGGAAGCTCCGCGCCCCTTCCCACGTACCTTGCCCTCCAACTCTCTTCCAACTGGCTGCTCCTGAGTTATATTCTTCTGTAATAAACCAGTAATCTAGTAAGCGAAACATTTCTCCGAGTTCTGTAAGCCTCTCTAGCAAATTAATTGAACCCAAGGAGGGGGTCATGGGAGCGTCCCATGTATAGCCTGTTGGTCAGAATCACAGGTGACAACCTGACCTTGCAACTGGCGTCTGACATTGGTGGGGCAGTGGTCTTGCAGGGCTGAGCCCTCTACCTGTGGATTCTGGTGCTGTCTCTGGGTAGGTGGTGTCAGAGCTGAGTTGAATTGGAGGACACCCAGCTGGGTGTCTGGATCATGCCTTGGTGGTGGTGGGGGAAACCTCCACGTTGGAAACGGTACCAGAACCCCAATTACTGGCTAATAGACCCAGCTGGTGTTCCAACGTTGTAGGGAAGGGAATCCACCACGACCAAGGCTTTTGAGTTCATTGCTGAGCAGCTATCAGTTGGAAAGTTCGTTTTCCCCTTGACCTGAAATCAGCTTCCTCAAATCTCTGTGGTTTCCCATCTCAAGCAGGTGGAATTCATCCCTGGGACTCTCCTTTCTCTCTACACCAGTGTTCTCAAACTTTGACGTGCATCTGAATCACTTGGAGGCCTTGTTAAAACAGTTTGCTGGGTTCCATCTCCCGTTTCTGATTCAGTAGGTTTGGGGCAGGTCTGGGAATTTGCATTTTTAATAAGTTGGTTTTTGCTGCTCGTGGTCCAGGGACTACACTTTGAGAACAACAGCTCTGCATCTTCTGTTAGGTCTCCCCAGGGGCCTACTCGTCCATGTTGGTCACGGCAGCAGAGGGACCTCGCCCTGCCAAACCCCACAGAACAGAACCCTGTGCCTTGATCCCCCCAGGGTTGGGCTGGGAGGGCCTGAGACTGGCTCTGCCCCCTCCTGGGCTGTTGGCCTCCCTGGGCAGGGCCCACGATGTGTTCATCTCTGTGGCCCTCGGCTTGACATGAGTAGGCGCTCAGTGAATGCTTATTGAGTAGATGGAATATGGTGTCCTCACCCTTGAAATCTCTCACTTATCTTCAGACTCTTTGTTCAGAGACCCCTGTGGAACTCACACTGCCCCCACTGTGGGCCTCAGGGCCAGTGCCAGATGACAGGTGTATTGGAGAGAGGATGGTGAACAGGGAGTGGGCACCAAGATGTCCTCCAGTAGGTGAATGGATACATAAAATGTGATACATCCAGACAGTGGACTATTATTCAAAAGGAATGAGCTATCAAGCCATGAAAAGATATGGAGGAACCTTAAATGCATATTACCAAGTGAAAGAAGCCAATCTGAAAAGGCTACATACTGTAGGATTCCAACTCTCTGACGTTCTGGAAAGGCAAAACTTTGGAGATCAGCGGTTGCCAGGGGTTGAGGGGGATGGAGATAAATAGGCCGAGCACAGAGAATTTTTAGGGCAGTGAAAATACTGTGTACGATACTATAATGGTGGATACATGGCGTTAAACATCTGTCAAAACCCATAGAACGTACAACACCAAGAGTGAACCCTAATGTAAACCGTGGACTCTGTGTGATAACGATGTGTCAGTGATCGTAACAAATGTACCCTTTGGTGGGGGATGGTGGTGGTGGGGGAGGCTGTGCCTCTGGCAGGGCGGAGGGCTCATGAGAACTCTGCGCCTTTCTCTCAATTTTGCTGTGAACCTAAAGCTGCTCTAAAAAATAAAATCTATAAAAAATTAAGAGAGTATGCCTCATCCTCTCCCCGGGAGGGCTCTAAGCGGGGGGCCGGGTGGAGGGTGCCCAGGCTGTTCCTGTAAAGACCCAGCTTGGCAAACCGCCCTTGCCGTCGGATCTGCGGATGACTTCCCCTGTGCTCACAGGGGCCAGTTCTGACTTCTGGGAAGGATTGTGCTGTCTCAATTTTTGCAAACACAGACAGGCTAGCTCATGCTTGGCTGCCTTGCAGATGGCGGGGACTTTGGCTTCCTGGGGGGCCTGTTGGGCCAGGTCCTCAGCTTTTCTGCCTAAAATCGCTGCACTACATCTTAAGGCGCCATCTCCTGTACCATGTGCCCCGCTGGGGCTCATGGAAACTCGGCAGCTGAAGCGGCGGACTGTAATTCCATTTCTGCTGGGCGCCAGCTCTCAGAGAGCCCGGGCAGGCCATCGCCAGGCAGGCCACGCTGGGAACAGCCTGTCCATATGAGGACCTCCAATCCTCAGGATGGAAGGCTCAGCAGCTGACTTTGGAGTGGACCTGTCCTGTCCCCTATCCACCGTGGACTGGCTCTTCCAAATTCCAAGCGCTTGCTCATGGCTTCTGGAGAAACAGGCAGCCCTACCCCCAGGCTTCTCCTGGGTCAGCACTGCCATCTGAGGCTCTGGGGCTGGGTCCTTACTGCGGTCAGTGACAGACGCTGACCCCAGCTCTATGTGCTCAGCTCCAGCCTTGTCCAGAGTCACATACATTCCTTCTCCTCCTCTTCTTCTATTTAAAAATTTTTATTATGAAAATGGTTAAACATACAGAATTAAGAGGATGGTATAATCCCCTTATACCAAGTACCCAGATTTAACATTTACCAACATTTTGCTATATTTGCTTCACGTACATTTTTGCTTAAATATTGTAAAGCAGACTACTGACATACATTTTACCCCTAAATGCTTCAGTCTGCATCTCTAAAGAATAAGAAGTTATGTGCATAACTGTGATATCATTGTCATATCTATCAAAACGAACAATAATTCCTTATGATCATCTAACACCCAGTCCGTGTTCAAATTTTGCAATTGTTGCAAAAATGTCTTTTATGCTTGGTTTAGTTAAACCAGAGTTTAAGCCAGATCCATGCCTTGCACGAGGTCGTTACATCCCTTAGGAAGGCCTCTTTTAAACTAGGTCTATACTGTCCTTCCTGCAGTATAGACAGGTGGGAGGCATAGCAAGCGCAGTTGGCCAGGTCATACCCAACCTGGGGACCTGTGGGTCCTGAGCAGGGGTGATGGAAGAGAGCCCTGCTTTGCCCCTCCCTGGCCGTGGGAGTCCCCTGCAGGCATCACATGAAATGGCACAGGGTCACCCGTGGCCCTGGAGTGTTTCTACTTTGAAGCCCAGAAGCCCAGAGAAGCTGTCCCTCCTTGGGGAGCCACCGTGACAGACAGAAGGGGCTGGGAAGATGGCCCAGACCAGAATAAGGGCTTTGAGATACTTGCAGCCACACCAGGTCCTTCCGGGAGGGAAGAATCATGCAGTCTCTGGGAAGGACCTTTGTAGATAAAGGTCAATGGCTCAAAGCCTGCCAGGGCCGCGCACTCTTGTACCTCTGATCCTCCGTGAGGGCAGGGCCTGGCTGTGGGCTGGCGGCCTCCCACCCACACACTGACCCCTTTGATGGATGCTGGGCCCCGCCCTTGGGTTCCCTGAAGGTCCCCTCCCGAGAGCAGCTTGTCTTCTGCCTCCACTTGTGTAGCAGCTGTCATCATCCACTGGCAGCAGCTGTGACATTGTCCAGACCCCTTCCTGGCTCCCGCCCTGCTCCCCTGCTCCTGCCCTCCGCAGCTCTCTCTCCGGGCTGCTGTCCAGGCCTATGGCTCTGCGCATGCTTATTGCAAACCAACAGCCCTTAGGAGTCAGTCTCGCTGGCACATGCTCACAGCGAGAGGCCAGGCCTGGCTCAGGAGGAAGCTGTAAAGCAAGGGTGTAAATGAAGAAAAAGAAATGAAGAGAAAGCATTTCTTTCTCATATCAGATGAGAAAAATTAACTTAAAAGTTGATAATCTCCAGTGTTGCCAAGGCTGTGGGGAAACAGTCTCTTGCTGTCTTGGTAGAGTATAAATCCGTCAGCATTTTGGAAATAAATTGGCAATACCTATGAACATTAAAAACATGCATGTCTTTTCATCCATTCTTTTATTCAGCAAATATTTCTTGAGTCGCACTCTGTGTCAGACACTATTCTAATTGAGTGTTGAGGATACAGCAGTGAATCCGACAGATAAGGTACCTGCTCACACGAAGCTTATATTTTAGTGGAAGAAGCAGACAATAAGCAAATAAGTCTATACTGTAATTCATAGTAAATGCTCTGAGTCAAAGTAAAGCAGGGTGAGGAGATCAACTGTCGGGTAAGTTGTGGCTCTTTCACTTCTTTAACATAAGAATTATGTTTGCAGGAAATGCTCACAGAAATGCTTGCTCACATGCACAGACACACATATGCACACACAAATGTTCTTAAGGGCAAAAAATCGTAAACACCTGGATGCCTAACACAGAGGAGATGGGTCAGTGAATTGTCCATCCACACAAATGGAAACGTGCAGCCGTTAGAAAGAATGAGGCAGCTCCAGGCGTTCCGAAGACATATTGTTTTTTTTTTTTTTTAATTTTTTTTATTGAGTTATTGATAGGTTACAATCTTGTGAAATTTCAGTTGTACATTAATGTTTGTCAGTCATGTTGTAGGTGCACCACTTCACCCTTTGTGCCCACCCCCCACCCCACCTTTCCCCTGGTATCCACTAAACTGTTCTTGGTCCATAGTTTTAAATTCCTCATATGAGTGGAGTCATACACAGATTATCTTTCTCTCTGGCTTATTTCACTTAACATAATTCTCTCAAGGTCCATCCATGTTATTGCAAATGGAATGATTTTGTTCTGTTTTGCAGCTGAGTAGTATTCCATTGTATATATGTACCACATCTTCTTTATCCATTCGCCGAAGACATATTGTTAAGCAAAAGCAGGATGTCTTAGAGTAATAGACATAGCAGGACCCATATCAGTAGAATCATACTTACATATATTTACAAATGCATAGAAAAAGGTCTAGAAATAATTAATGGTGGTTCCCAGTGTAAGGAAAGGGGAGGGGTAATTGTAAAATGGGACTTCAAATTTTTACTCAAAACACTCCTGTATTGTTTGAATTCTTAAAAAAAAAAATACCGCTGGTATACATCTATGTATTCCATGGTTTAAGTAAAAAACAAAACACAATATCAGAAATGGACGCTGTATGTGCAGATGCCTTTCCTTGGGATTTTGAGATCCTAATCAAGCAAGTTAAATGATGCTCAGGTTTATCCAATTGACTCTGACCTGCATCTTTTGGTCCTGAGGGAGACAGTGAAACGAAATGAGCATTTATTCCCTAAATCCAAAACGCTTAGCAGCTGAGCTGGCCCCAAATCACAGAGTGAAGAGGTCAGGGGAGGGTCAGGAAGAGAGGGACCTGCTTTCACTGAACCAGGTGCCCGGCCAGGAATGTAGTTGTCTCCACAGGAAGGAGCTCCTCCTGCCATTTAGAGACAAGGAAACTGAGGTTCAGAAAGTCAATCAGCTGGCCTAGTGAGAGTCAGAGTTTGAAGCTACGTCTCTTGACCTCCAGACTCTGTGATCTTGTCTGGTGAGGACGGTGATGACCTGGGGCCCCCTTCACAGTGATGCCTCCTCTTCAAGGAGGACCCAGCAGTGGGCGGTTCCTCTTCTGCTCTGATGACCAGTTAGGACTCTCCAGCCCAGCCTGGTGTTGGCCTGTCCCCAAGCCCGGGACCAAAGGAGGCCACCACCTTCTGGGTCCCTAAGTCCTGGCTCCTGTGCAATGGGGGACCTGTGGTTGCTTCAATCTGCAGCCACAATCGTAATCAGAGCTGAGAGATGATAGTGATAGTGATGACAATAATAATAAGAGTAACCAATATAGAACAATAGTAACAGCTAAGATCATGCTGGGGATTGTTCTCAGCATTTTGAAAACACTGATACATCTAATCCTTTAATATTTTAGCTGGTATCCTCCCCCCTTATACCAATGAGAACACTGAGTCACAAAGCATTTCACCACTGGCCCAAAGTCAGGATCAAATTCCAGCGATCTTCAGAGCCTGTGCTCTTGACTTCTCTTACACCGACTCCCCCAAAGCTAGTTAACACAAGTAGTCCTTACTCTGTGCTGGCATTGTTGTAAGTACTTTAAGTATATTAACATGTTAACTGTTCTGAGATATCTTTAAGAGGTAGGCCCTATTAGTATGCCCATTTCACAGATGAGGAGACTAAGCACAGAGAAGCTAAGTCACTTGCCCAAGGTCACAGAGCAAGTAAATGGAAGAGGTGGACTTTGAGTCCATATGTAGTAACTCCAGAGTTTGTGCTCTTAAAAGTTGTACTATATTAACAAATAGGCCCTGAGACGCTAATGCTCTCAACCTACACTTTCTATTTTTAGAGAAGAGGCTTGAAAATCCCCAGGGGCATTGTGGCGTTCAGCGGAGCAGGAACAACTGGTAATTCCTGGTCTCTGGTCTCCTTCTGCGGTTGAGGAGCTGGCTGTGGGCCGGTGACTCACTGCGCTGGGATGGGGAGACTAATCCCTTTACTGTCCAGCTAATGCCCACGGTGACACACTACCACCCTCCAGGCCCAGGGAGGGGCTGCGGCTGCAGGGTGAGGGAGCCCATTCTAGAATTGCAGCAGGGTGGCGGGGCCGTCCAGGGAACGGACAACACGGAGCTCTTCTCTCTTCCTCACTTCTCATTGTCTTTCTACCTCACTAGGGTGAAAAGACTAAAGCAACTCCAGGGACATGTAGCAGAAGTGTCCCTCCAGCTCTGCTCCCTTCCTGCCCAAAGGAGCACACCAAGCCTGCTGTCTCACATGCTCTGCTGCTGATGCCCAGTGGGAGACAGAGTAAGGCCAGGGCACCGAGCCCTGCACCGGGGTCACCGTGAAGCTCAAGGAAGCCGCACGCGGCGCCTGGCAGAGAAGCGGGCTGCTGCCAGGCAGCTTTGTGCATTTGGTGGCTTCATTGGGTACTCATCAAACAGTTGGCACAAACACCTCCCTCCTCCCGCGACAGGAGCTCACGCTTCAAAAAGCCTCAAACTGCTCTGAAATGTGATAACAGCGTCTGTCAATTTCTGCACATAGAACGCTGTTTGCTACAGCAAGACTATTTGTCTTGGCCTTCTGGAACTGTGTGGACTTCCAGACCAATGATTCCCCGCACCCTGGAGCAAGGTTGGGGTGGTGAATGGGGCATAAGTGGGTAGGGCAAGATGGTGGAGAGGTGGTGGGGAGCTCGTGGGAGCAGCGACCTCTCAGCACTCCGTTTGTGGGGTGGGGATGGGGAGGGTTCTGGGGACATTCCTTAGCCAGGCGGCAGGCACAGCTGCGACCAGCGGCAGCTGCAGAGCCCAGAATGGGTCTGAGCGTGGCCTCTCCCTCCTTAGGGCTGGCGGACAACCTCCTGCTACCCCAGCTGCGGTCCTGGCTCTGGCTGGCAGGGGCAGGACACACAGCCTTCCCCGTGCAGGGAGGTGTGAGCAGGTGCAGAGGGGGAGGGTGTCTTAGGAGGTGAATGACAATGGAGGTGAAGTGCAGAGGTGGCATTGTGCCTGGTGTTTGTGGGGACTGAGAGGAGGACACGGTCATTGTTTTGATCATTTGTAATTTAAGCCTAACTCCTTCTAAAGGAGGTGCTGCTGGAACGGGGCATGTGTGTAGGCGAGCTGTGGAAAGTAGGGCTGAGGAAGCATTGAAAAGTTTTTGAGTTGGGGTAAGGACAAGATCAAGAGGCAAGTTGACCTGCAGGGTGGAGGGAAACTGGATGGAGCACACTCACTGGAGGCTGTCCAGTGGTTCTGGTGGGAGGCCATTATGGACTAGACAAGGAAAGGGTGGTGGGAACGGAAGGAGGAGCGATGGAAGACCCAGTGCTTGGGCGCAGCACACAGGACTTGGGTGTGCTGCTCTTTTCCGTCCTCAGCTCTGGTGCAACAATGTGCTCAAGGCTGTCCCTTCCCCTGTTAGGAGCTCAGCAGACCCCTAAAGGTCCTGGGGGACGTCTGAGTTATGTGACAAGAAGTCTAGCGGAAACGTCTCTTAGGAAAGGTGAGGATACTTCCTGCCAGATGCCCCGAAGATTAGGGATGATGGGGCATCCATCTGAGTGAGTCATTCCTGGGCCAGGATGCTGGATGGATCCTCAACCTCAGCCACCGCTCCTGGTGTCCCAAGACTCCCACAGCAGTCCTTTATCAGGCCACCAACCATGTCAGCTCTTGGATTTAGCATATTTGGTGTGCTTTAATCCATTGTGGTTATTTTCCTATTTATGCTCAAATTGTCTCATTTTCAGCTGGTAGGAACTTAACTCAAGTTGGCTTTTGAGTCCTTTTAATGTGATCCCAGTAGTTTTGGCTTTGGTATGACATAAGCTTTAGGCTCTTCTGCATTTCCTTCCTCGGACCTGGAATCAGCTATTTCTCCAAGTGGCTCTGGTTCCTTTTGGTGGGAAACGGTATTCAGAGACCACAGCCTGGGTGTATTTATAATCCAGTTCTGCACCTAGTTTCTTCACTTAACCTATGGCTGACAGATCACACAATATCGGTAAACGGAGGTAGCCCTCATTCCTGGTGACAGCCACGTAACATGCCATTATGTAGACATGCATTCAATTAGTTCCTTACTGATGACTATCTGAGTGGTTCCAGTCTCACTATCACAAAGTGTCCTGCAGTGGATAGCTTTGTGCATGTGTCTTTGCCAGTGTGTCTTTGGAATAAATCCCTAAGAATGGGGTCACTGGGACAGAGGATGGAGGCACATGTCATTTTCCTGGATATTGCCCTCTGCGGAGATGTAACGTTTTTCATTCTGATAAGCCATGTTTGAAAATGCCACAGCCTTTCCAGAAGTCTTTGATGTCGGGGGCCGGCCCTGTGACCGAGTGGTTAACTTCACGCTTTGGCGTGCCTGGGGTTTCGCTGGTTTGGATCCTGGGCACGGACATGGCACCGCTCATCAGGCCACGCTGAGGTGGCGTCCCACACGCTACAAATAGAAGGACCCACAACTAGAATGTACAGCTATGTACTGGGCGGGTTTGGGGAGAAAAAGCCAAAAAAAAAAAAGATTGTTAGCTCAGGTGCCAATCTTTAAAAAAAAAAGTGTGTCATGTCCGTTTTAGAGTTTTGCTAACGTATTAATAATTGAGAAATGCTATCTTGGCATAGTTTTAATTTGCATCTTTCTTATAATGAGCGAGGCTGAGTATTGTTTTTAAATACATTTGAAGACCATTTTGCCCACTTAAAAATGAGATTGCTGTCCTCTGCTAATTTTAGAAGCTCCTTATTTACTCAGGATATCAACCTTTTTTCTTTTATATAAATGGCAAATATTTTTCCTAGTTTTTCATTTGTCTTTTTACTTTGTTTACAGTGTTTATCCCTCAAAAGTTTTTTGTTTTGCTTTGTTTTTCGTAAAGATCATGATTTCATAACCCAGATTACAAAGATGGACTTCAAGGAGTCTGAGTGCCCTGTCATTTACACAAATTTTGGAGTGTCTAAGTACATACACAATTTTCTGGGGAAAGAGTTTGTTTCTTTTATTAGAGCCCCACGGTTATGAGCTCACCTTTAGATTCTCAAAATCTAAGTCCTTGCTTTTACACTTTGGTGCGCCCTGTGCCCCTGCCATCTCCGACTTCAGTTTCTCCACTGAGCAGTCGGGGGACTGGGCAAAGAGCCTTTAGGGTCCTCCCAGCATGGACATGGGCCTTCTCCAGAGTCTGGACCTGCCCAGGCTCCCCTGCAGCACCCCTCAAACTTGATGCCTCCTGGCTTTTGGGGGAGGTCCGCCCTCACTTGCTAAACTCAGGATGAATCCTCACCAGTCATCCCCAGGAGACCTCGGGGCTCGATGAGTCACCTTTCTGTTGGGAAAGGTCTCCCTGGGTTAGCCGTGAGTGCTGCCAGAAGGTCAAGGTAAACCAAGGGTCTGATAAATGAAGCAATACTCAAATTACTGCCCCAGAATGGAGAGGATTTGGCACTCAGGAATAAATAGCCAGCAGGGGTTAATAAATAATTAGACATTAATTCTTTGCCAATGGAAATGAATTAAAGTTCACTTGGGTGGAGAAGGAGCCAAGACACCTGTGGAACGAGGGTCCTTGCCGCCAGTCTTTGTCTTCTCACTGGCGCTGGGGTGGGAAGGGGGAATGACTAATTAAGATTTTTAAAAAGTCTCTACAATGTAGCAAAAGCCCTAAGTCTGAAGTCCCCTCAGAAAGAACCATCCACAAATCCATGAATTGCTCTTCTGTTTACGCTTCCCTGAGGGCCCTGTGGCGGCCGCCTAGGGGGATGCAGGTCTGCTATCCCAGGAGTCACAATGGCCACCCACAGAGAAGGGGTCAGACATTTTAGACACTGGTCATCATGAGAGTCTCCAAACCCAATAGGCCATTTGTCTTTCCCTGCAGAGCCTACAGTGCTGGGAGTCCCCAGTGACAAGTAAGTCTTCTCTGGCCGCTGGGGCCCTGTCGTGGAGCTACTGTGCTAGTGGGCTTGGGGTCTGGGCGGAGGCTGCCCTGGACGGAGCTGGCCACTTAGCCTGTCTTCTTGGCTTTCACGAGGGAGAGGCTGGGAGTTAGGGAGGAAACTGGGGACCATCGCCTAGCAGCCTGTGTGGGGCAGGGCACAGAGTGACCCTTCAACAAAGCTTGGCGATGGATGTGAGGGCGGGGCGTGCAGAATGCAGAATGGGCCTCCCAGAAGCGCGCCTGTGGCAGGGCGGTGGCGAGCGTGATCCAGCGCTCCCCTCCTCTACCCAGAAAGTGCCCAGAGAGGTTCTGCTCCTGCCACCCAACTTCTGCTGCCCCTCCTTTTCCAGAGTGATGGCCACACCCCCACCCCCAAATCCGTGAAAACAAAACCCATCTCCCTAGATATTAATCCCCCACCTACCCACCTACACCTCCCCCCGGCCCCCAAGGCCATTTTCAGAAAGGGACATCAACCAGAACAGGAGGGACCAGGGCCCTGAAAGATGCTGGTCCGGCCTCCTGGTCCCTAGCCCCGAGCTCTGCCTGGCAGGCTCCTCCCTGCTTCCCTGGTCCAACACCTCACAGCGCCTTAACGTTCAAGGTCACCCAGGGACCTCCGCCCACAGGAGCTATTTACCAGGCAGTGGGGGCCTGACCTGGGCCCCGGTGCTGTTCTCACTTTCTGCTGCCACAGCCATCATCGCACAAGGAGGGCGCCGGGGGCTCTCTGTGCCCCCTCCCTGCTCTCTCCGCCCTTCGTGGGTCTAGGGCACCCCTCTGCAGGCCCTGCGCGGGCTCACAAGGGCTCCCACAGGCAGCTTCAGCAGGGCCCACTGTCTAGCTGTCCTCAGAGTTTCTTCTGCTCTTGGCCATGTCCTCCTGCAGGGGACATGGAAGCAAAGGCCCTAAGAGCAGACTTCTGCTGCAGGCACACAAGGGGCAAGGCGGCTCTGGGTCTCTGGACCTAGGAGACCTGCTCTTACCCCAGATCGGCCTCTGCCCAGCAGTGGGACCTTGGCCAGTCACAGGAGAGGAGTCGAGAAGCTGGGCTAGTCAGCCCCTCCTCTGAGCAAGGCGCGGTCAGGTGACTTCCTCTCAGTTGCCTTTCCTGAGAGATGGCTGCCTCAGCTGTAAATGTAATTCCTCACTGAGTTTTAGCAGTAGATAGAAGAGGTAACTATGGGAAACCTACCTTGGAGCCATTTGTTGATGTAAGTCGGGAGAGTTCCTGGTTGTCTGGACCTGGTCTCCGCCTTCGTTTAGGGTCTCTAAGCCTCTGGCATCTGCCTTCCCTCAGGTGGATCTTCCTTCCTGTGGAAGAAGGCGACCCTCTCCTGTGACATTGACTCGCCGAGGCTGTCACACCAGGCCATTGGCTGCAGGGTGAGCACACGGCTGACTGTTCTCCGCCAGCTCCTCGACGACACCCCACTCTGGTGCGTCCTACTCCCCTGTTCCTGCCCTCACAGTGACAGAGGGCCACTCTGGGTGCCTCACGCGGAGCCTGGACTGTTAGGCCCTGTCCCCTTCCTCAGCAGGCTCCGGCCGAACCCGAGCCCCAAGCCTGTGGCCGCTCCAGGTCGGGAGCGGGATCTCAGGAGATGGGCTCACTCTGGCAGGGGAACTGCTCGCTGGCGATCCCACCTCCTGCCATCAACCCAACACCAGTGGCTGAAACACGCAGTGCCAGGGGAGAGACGGGCACTGAGATCCAGCCTGGCCTTGGGGGAGGCACGTCTGAGGACAAGGCCCTGACGGACCTAAATCAAGTTTCTACTCCACCTCCCTCACCAGGCCTTCTAAACATCAGCCAGACGAGTCCACGTCTCCACCCCCTCCATCCTCTCAGGGAATCCGGGAAGGCATGAGATGAGCAAAGATAGAAAAGATCGGCATCCGCCCTGACGAAAGTCTGGGGAAAGGGACCCGTTCCTACACTCTCACCGGAGCAGGAGTGAGCTCCACTCGAGAGGAAGGCGGCACAGCAGTGGACGTCCCATTATAAATTGTACATACTCTTTCACTTCTAGGAATATGCCCACAAAGATGTAAATATAGAGAAATTCACCCAACATTGTCTTTATTAACAAATAATTACAAACAAGCTACATGGCAATAGGGAATAGCTAAGAATGTCAGTAATAGTGGACTGATGCTGTATATCTGTACTCAACAACCAGAAAAACTGAAAAAAGTGGAGTAAAAGGTACAAAATAATATGTATAGGATATTCTAATACATACATATGCACGTCCAATAGCACACACACTATCCGGACACAGAGAATATCCTCACCGAGACGTCTGGAAGGGTACATACCACAGTGTTAAAGTACACAGTACAGAACGGTCTGCAGCACGTCGCGGCGCAGTCGTCCCTCGGCATCTGCGGGGGTCAGTTCCAGGACCCCCATGGATCCCAAAATCCACAGACCCTCAAGTCCCTTATATAAAATGATGTGATATTTGCATATAACCTACGCACATCCTTCCGTATAGTTTAAATCTTCTCTAGATTACTTATAGTACCTAATACAATGTAAACGCCATGTAAATAGTCATTATACTGTATTGTTTAGGGAATAATGACAAGAAAAAGAAGTCTGTACGTGTTCGGTACAGACACAACCATTGTAGGCCTTTCATTGTACCAGATGGTTGAATCTGCAGATGCAGAACCTATGGATACAGAAGGTCTGCTGTACAGCATATAACAGTAGGCAGCATATCACAGTATATAGTATATAACGGTATCACGGTATATACTACATCACAGTATACAGTACATACGGTATACAGTACATACGGTATACAGTATATCACGGTACACAGCACATCACGGTACACAGTATATCACGGTACACAGCACATCACGGTACACAGCACATCACGGTACACAGTACATCACGGTACACAGTACATCACGGTATACAGTACATCATGGTACACAGTATATCACGGTATACAGCACACAATAGTATACAGTATATAACAGACTTTTAGGAAAAAAATCTGTAGGCTAAAATCTTTTGATCTAGGGCTGGGCAAAGAGTTCCTAGACTTGACAACAAAAGCATGATCCGTAAAAGGAAAAACTGATAAAGCAGACCATGCCCAAATTAAAAATGTTTGTTCTACAAAAGGCCCTATTAAGAAGATGAAAAGACAAATTATGAACTGGGAGCAAATATTTGCAAACTACACATCCAACCAAAGGCAGATGTTCAGCTCTATAAAGAACTCTTACAATTCAACGGGAAAAATAAAAGCCCACAAACAACCCCATTAGAAAATGGGTAAAAGACATGAAGGGACATTTCAGAGAGGAGGGTAGAGGGGTGGAAAGTAAGGAGGAGAAGAGATCTTCCTCATCGTCAGCTGTAGGGAAATGCAGATTAAGCCACAGTGAGATACCACTGCACCTCCATCAGAACGGCTAGAGGGACACAGCCACCACAGGGTCCCCCGGCTAGAAGGGCTCTCCGGGTGCCCAGCCAGAGCTGTGGTGAAGTCAGGCCTGGGTGGATTCAGTGCAGACAGTGGCCTCTGCCTGGCCTGGAAGAGCCCGCCCCACAGCCTCCGCCGGGCTCCGGCCTGTCCCCGCAGTGTAGTGCGGCCGGGGTCAGGCTGCCCTCAATATTGCTTAGAGCCGGGCTCCCTGTTCTGTCTCTCTTGACAGCTCAGGACAAACTGTTTCTAAAATCAATTTATTCTGAACTCCCAGCCTGGTAACTTAGTCCAAGATTTCACGGGGGCCAAGTGCTTTCCTTTCTCGGGAAGGACTGCCTTCCTTTCCTTCGTCCTAATTTCCATTCATGCCATCTACAAAGCAAATCTTACGATTTTAAATAGACAGATAAATGTTTTAAAGTAATTAAGCTTTTAAACTGTTTTAAATTCAACAATGTAATAGCAGTTGCCATTCATATGGTTGTCTGTGCCAGGACATGTGCTAATCATTTTGTATGTGTTACCTAACTGAGTTCTTACAACCTTTGAGTGAGTAGGTAGATTATTTTCTTTTTACAAATGGGAAAAATGGGTTCAGAGAGGTTAAGTAACTTGCCTAAGGTCACACAGCTAGTAAGTGGCAGAATCGAGACAAGAACCCAGCCATACCTCATTCTAAAGCTCTGCCCCATGCTGCCTCCCAACCAAGCTGGCTAAATGTCACTGTTATTAACTCAGGATGGGCTTATTGCTGAAACAAGCAATCCCAGAGCTCAGTGGTAAACATGTTATTCCATTTGTCAGAACTTAGTTGTATGGGCCCCACCTAACTGCAAGGGAGTGTGGGAAATGTGGTCCCATTGTGTGCCCAGGACACAAGAATTGGTTAACACATAGCAGTGTCCTGGCCAAAACCACCGCCAGTGATATCTTTCTCTTCACCTGAATTCATGCCCAAAGTCAATGTCAGGATGGTCTAATTGGGTGCAAACCGGCCAATCTTTGCACAATGCCATGAATGGAAAAGCCGCTTCTTGTTCCTGGTAGAGCCAGGGCAAGGCACCATGCTCCCTGCAGAAATTTAGAGAATAGATTTCTAGTCCCTATTGTCTCGCGTCCTTTCTTGTCCTTAGACGGAGAAGCTTTGCTGGCCAGGCTGGGTTGGAGGCTGGATGGGGTGAAAGAAGCCGCAGTGCCCTGTCCAGCCTGGGCGCTGTGCTCACGCATGCTCAACAGGACCCACTCCCCTCTCTTCACCCCATCCTGCCTCTGAGCTCCTTGCTCGACTGCCAGGCAACACACGTGAGCAGCCTGGACCAGCTGGGCATTGGCACGGCCTCACTGGGCACCAACCTCACCCTCTGTGCCTGCCCTGCCAGCCAAGAGCATGCACAAGGGCAACCTGAGTGGAGGCCCCCGCAGCCCAGGCAGAGGTTCCACGAGGTCTTTGCTGCCACCTCCCCTGCCTTTGCCTTTCTGACCTGCCAAGTCAGCCTATTTCGTAGACAGCTCAACTCTCAGAGACATCAGGAATTTGCACTGTTTCAATTAAGCAATTAGCCTATCAAGCGGCAGGAAGTGCCTGGCTATACCCTCTGTGAACCGAGCAGGCCTACTGCCAGAGCTTCCATCGTTTGGTCTTTGAAAGGCAGCTAGGAGCTCGCCCACGGTCGTGCCTGCCTCCATGCAAGGCTTCTACCAGAAACAGTGACTGGTCTGTGAGGATTATCTGGTTCATATATTTTATTGGGCATGCTGTGGGCAGAGCTGAGAGCCGGGAGGCTGAGTTTGAAGGCTGGCTCAGTCATGGGCTTTTTCTGACTCTGGACGAATCTTTTCTGATCTCTGGGCCTCAGTTTCCTCACCTGTAAAATGGGAATAAGTAATGTCTGGTTTTCCCGCCTTCCAAGGTTGTTGTGGGATAATTTTGGGGGAAAATTCTAAGAAGTAGCCAACATATACGGATAGAAGACAGGAGGTCAGGATTGTCCTTGTGGCAGACTGTTCCCATCCCTTTCCCTTGTGGTGTTCAGCTCTCAAAACAGCAGCCTTATTTTTTTTTTAATTTTTCCTTTTTCTCCCAAAGCCCCGCAGTACATAGTTGTGTATCCTTAGTTGTGGGTCCTTCTAGTTGTGGCATGCAGGACGCCGCCTCAGCGTGGTCTGATGAGCAGTGCCATGTCCGCGCCCAGAATCCGAACTGGCGAAACCCTGGGCAGCCAAAGCGAAGCGGGTGAACTTAACCACTTGGCCACAGCGCCGGCCCCAAGCCACAGCCTCATTTTCTTAGCCTCCCGGGTAGTGGAGCTGGGGGTGGCCCCATGATGTAGTTCTGGCCAATGAACTTGAGGGGAAGCGTGCCGGAGGCTCCTGGAGGACTGAAGCTCTCCTGATGAAAAACAACAACCGCAGAGCAGACGAGGCTGACCTGGCTCTTCTTCCTTCTTGCTTCTCTCTGCCTTGAATTCTAAAGAGATGCCAGGAGCTAGGGTGGCATCTTGCGACCACGAAGAGACTTAGGACCTATCCTAATCAAGTACGACCTCATCTTAATTACAGCTGCAAAGACCCTATTCCAATAAGCCCACATTCTGAGGTTCTAGGTAGACACGAACTTTGGGAGGATGCTATTTAACCCAGTGCAACCCCCTAGTCCCCAAATCTAATTCATCAGCGAGTTCTATTAACCTTACCTCCTAAATACCCTCTGGACTTGGCCACTTCCCCCTACAGCGATTCAACCAGCCTACCCCAGGGTCGCAGCATCACTTACCTGCCTGTATACCAGTCTCCTATCAGGCGTACTGCCTGCAGCAAATCTCTGAGGAAGAGAGGGCAGTGGCCCTCAGCCCTGACTCAGTGCAAGGTACACATGGTTCCAGAGGCTCTGATGTTCTCTGCTCCCTGCCCACCCCCAAGCCGTGTGAGTCCCATGGCTTTGTCATGAGTGCCAACAGCACTGAGAGCACTGCAGCCAGAATCCCACTGGGCTGGACCCTCAGTGATGATAAAGTCAAGGAGGAAGGGGCTGAACCTCCCCTCACAGCTCTGTTGGAGAGGATGGAGCTGGGCAGGTGTCTCAAACACATGCACACCTGGCTGCTTCCTGGGCGTGGACTCGGATCTGGGTTGGGTGGGAGAGGTCATGTGGGAAGGTGTCCCCAGGTCTCCTCTGCCTGGAGCCCTGACAAGAGATATGAGATGCTACTGTCCTCCAGAGAGGTTTCCAGCTAGAGCCTCCCCTTCTTGAAATCAATTGTGTTTCTGGGCTCCCTGGAGCTTCTTCTGTGCCCTGCTGATGACAAAGGTCCTGGAAACTTGATGGTGGGACAAGGCTTGAAGCAGCGGGAGTACGAACCAGCCACAGGTGATTCAGGGGCGGCGGGCCAGCCGGCAAATGCAGGGAGAGGCTTTTAACCCAGCAGGCTGGTGGGTACACGGCTGATCCAGCCCAGCAAGTATTGATTAGGCGCCTGTCGCCCCCTTGGCACTGTGGGTTTGCGGGTTGGTGGGGGCAGGGCAGGGAAAGAGCCAGCCTGTCCCTGCAGAGGAAGGAGAAAGTGGCGAGGTGATGCGGGAGGACCTGAATCGGACGCGGGCAAAACTGTGGAGAGCCGACACTCATGCGGAGTGGACACGCTCTCAACCCGTGGCAGTGGGAGAGTCCGGGCTGGTAGTGGCACACGGAGGCCACTGCGGTCCCAGGGTCACGGGAACCTAACTGAACAAATTAGACTGGGGTCAGGCCCTTCTCCTCAGGTGTTAAGGGTGGTCCTGCCTGGTGGCAGAGGACTGTCGGAAATGACTGTGGGGGTCCTTCCAACCTGGGGAGTCTGTGGTTCTAAAAGTAGACAAATACCCTCAAGCTCTCTGGATCCCTCCCATCTGCCTTCAACAAAGGGTTTGTGGAGGGATCTGGGGCTTATTCTTAAAGCTGCCAATAATATTAAGCAGAGTTCCTATTTTAGAGGGAAACACTTTCTTAAGGTGGGATCTTTCCCTATTTAAGGAAATACCAAACAGCCCCCCAAACACAGCTTACAGGAGGAGGCCACTCTCGACTCCCCACACCCTCACCTCCAGCTGGTTCGAATGTTCTGTGCAGCTGCGCGGCTGCTCAGAGGTACATCCTAGGTGAGCGAATGCCGTGGGCCAGCCCCCTCGGCCAGGCCATCCGCCCACTGGCTCACTGCCTGCCGGCTGGCTGGGGCAGAACCAGCAGCAGGGTGCCTGCTGCAGACTCCAGGAAGGGCCGGGCACGCTTGCAGGGGCCCCCAGGCGGACTCCAGCCTCCAGGTCCTTTCGGCCGAGACCCTGATCCAGTTCTTCTGACCTCAGACCCCACGCACTTGTCTTTGCGCCACATGCTTCTTGGGAATGAGTGAATGAATGAGAGAGAAAAGCAAGAAGAAACATTCTACAAATTTACCTTGTTAAATCTTTACCCATTTCCATCACCAGACTCAACTTTGAAATTCCGGAAGAAAAAGAAGAGATGTAAAGAAAATTGTCACATTTCAAATTGTTGCCACAGTGACTTATTTTAGAAGTGGGGTTTCGTCCTTTTTAAAGGCGAATCAATACCGTCTTTTGTGAAAACAGCCTCATTTCCCCTTCAGCTGCAGCCCTGACCCACCCTTCTCGGCTCTGTGTAGAAGGAAGCCGACAAGCAGCTCTCACCGTGGCCCTGGCAGGAACAGCAGGGCAGAGCGGGGAGGGAGCTGTTTGGAGGCAAAGAAGACAGAGGGACCGTGTGCCTTCTTCAGAAGCGCCTCCAACATTACTAACCCCATCTCCACCAGCTTCTGGCCCTCTCCCCACCCAATAAGGCCAGTCACAAGCAAGGGACTCTGGAGGCCACCCATCTGCTTGGAGCACCTTGGTCCGGGGATTCCAGAATGGACCCCAGCACCCTGGAAAGACCTTTGGGTCTCTCCTCCAGATCTCCATAGGGGAGTTGATCAGTGGACAGCCTAGGCAATGGCTTGTGAGGTCGTTTATTCCAGTGTCCAATGATTTTTTTTTTTTTTTTGATGAAGAGACTCAAACATCTGTGCTCTGTATGCCATCCCCTCAACAGTCTACTAGTCTTTAGAGTATACTTAGAATACGGGCATAGTTGGAGCACTTACCTTGGATTTGGAAAATTAAACCCACTTAGGTCCATTTATTTCCCTCATTGCCATTAATAATTTCACAGAATGAGAGATATGTAGCTCCAAGAGGGACACTCCATTCCTCCCATCCGTCCACTCAGTGTCCTCTACACATTACTGAAGAGCTGAAGTTTGAGCTGTGTTTGAAGGTGGAAAGAAGTTTTCCAGGACAGGAGGAGAGTGTTCTGTGCAAAGGTACATTGGAATAGCGCAACAAGCTTGGTCTACTTGGGATCCAGTGATTAATTCCACACTGCTGGGCACAAGGAGCACGTGGAGTGGCCGGGGCTGGCTGGGCTTAGAAGCTACCAGGAGAAGATCCGATGTTATCCTGGTGTGCACGGGAGCCCTTGAAATGATTTAAGGGGGAAATGAGCTTCTGAGACTGACATTTTATAAGGACATAGACATACAGACATAGTCGGCTATGACTGTCCAGATGGCAATGGATGACTTACCAATCCCCACAGCGGGGAACCCCTGTCCTGGCCTGTGTCCCTGGCCAGGCCTGGCACGATGGGTGGTCTAAGCAGATGCCACAGAGAAGACCCGCCTGAAACCCCTTTGTTGACTGCCATAGCTAAGTACACTGTCTTGGCAAAGATGGTCCCCAGGATGATCTCAAATGGGAGCAGGCCCCAGGGGAGAAGGAGCTGTCCCCTTTCCTGGGCCATTGAGTTGGGTCCATTTTGAACCTGGCCAGGATAGAAGAGAATGGAGGGAGAAAAGTGGTTCTGGACAGAGGTGTAGGGACAGAGTTAGTGCTTCCCTTCTCTCCCCAGCCTCACCTTCATGGGCTCCAAGACCCCCGGAGCCTTCCCAAATGACTGCCACCACCTGTGAGTCCAGAGGCTGGGGCTGGTGCCAGTCCCTGCATCCAGGGGCCTGGCACATGCTGGCTGCAGATAGAGCTTTTGGAGAAAGTTTGCCAATCATCTTTCTCAGGTGGAGCCCGGGATCTCTGAGACCCCCTTGGACCACAGGACACAGTTCCCGATCCCTAGTATGGTTGGAGGGCTTTGTAGCTGTGAGTGACCACTTGGCCAAGAGCCACTTCTGCCCTCCCTCCTGGTCCCATGTTCCTGCCATGAGGTCCACTTACTCTCTTTTGTTTTCTTCTCTTTTTCCTGCTGCTGGAAGCTTTCCCTGTTTCACTAGCAGGAAGACACTCCTGTCCTTTCCACTTGCTGCCCCTTCCACCAATTTCCTTTTTAGAGGATAAATTTGTTCCTCACTGAGCTTCCTGAGGACCCAGCCAGGATCTTGTCAAGGCCTCTCCCTTCCTTCACCCCTTAGGCATTGTCCTGGGGGAGCCAGGACCTCACCCCACCCAATAAGGCCAGTCACAAGAAGGGGACTCTGGAGATCACCCATCTTCTTGGAGCACCCTGGTCAGGGGATTCCAGAATGGACCCTAGCACCCCAGAGGTCCCCAGGGATCAGCAACACAGGCCTCACCAGGGCCTGGAAACCATGTGGTCTTATCCCACCCAAGGCGTAAGCCCAGGCCTGTGTGTTTTTCCCCCAGACTGCCACGGAGAATGGTCAACAACTCCCCATGGTGATGCTGTGACCAACTGCTTCTTCCATAAGGCGAGGCCAAGTCTGATTTCCCCTGTTGCCAGTGGAATAACTCAAGGCCAAGTTCTGATCCTAACTTCACCTCTCTGGGGCCAATGGTTGGCTATTCACCCGACTTTGGGATGCTGTACACCCTCTTGCCGTGGAGTCACAGTCTCAGGGATCGAACAGATGAGCATGAGATGTCATTGAGGGACAAGCCAACAGAGCAGGGTCAAAACTACAGCAGCGGTTATAAGAGGACAGAGGGTATGACAAGAGGGTGGCCTTTGGTGTGAGAGAGATCTGAGTTCTGGTTTTGACTCTGTCACCTAAGCAGCTGTGTGAACTTTGGCAAATCCCTTCACTTCTCTGAGTCAACTCTTCATCGTCATCTTCATCATCATCATTCTCATGGATACCACTTATGGTATGCCAAGCAATCATTATCTTATTTAATTTTCATAGCAACTCTATCAATAGATACTATTATTCCTATTTTAAAGATAAAGAAATGAGGTTCAGGGAGATTACTAAAGTTGTCCAAGACCAACTTAGCTAGTAGGTAGCAAAGACAGGATTTCCACCTGGCTCTGTCTGATTCTAAAGACCACGTGTAATAGGTCTAATGGTGGCGCTCAAGAAGATATGCCCCGTCCTAAGCCCAAGAGCCTGTGAATGCGACCTTATTTAGAAAAAGAGTCTTTCAGATGTAATTAAGTTGTGGATCTCAACATGAGATCATTATGGATTGTCCAGGTGGGCCCTAAATCCAAAGATGAGTGTCTGTAGAAGAGACAGAAGAGAAGAGGAGGAGGCCACGTGGAGACGGAGGCAGAGATTCGCGGGATGCCGCCACAAGCCACCTGGAGCCACCAGAAGTCAGCAGAGGCGAGGAAGGATGCTTCCCTGGGGCCTTTGAGGGAGTGCAGGCCTCCCAACACCTTGACGTCAGACTTCTGGCCTCCAGAACTGTGAGAAAATAAACTCTGTTGTTTTAAGCCCCTCATTTTGTGATCCTTTGTTACAGCAGCCCTAGGACCCTCATAACACCGTGCAGCGTATCCAGCTGCATTTTATTGCTCTCAAACGGTCATAGGAAATTTATTTGCTGGGGCAAACAGCAGTGGAAAAGTTCACAAGGACTCTTGGGTCCTCCAAGGCTAGCTGTACCATTGTGACGTGAGCCCTGGATAGCGCATCCAAGTGGCTTCGAGCTTCCTCCCTTGGGAAGCTGCCCTCTGCAGAGACACAGTGACTCCCACAGTCACATAGCACATAACACACAGTAATTGCTCAGTTAACATCCGTTGATATGAATGGGTTTGAAAGGACTTAAGGGAGCTCCTGCCTGGACTGAGAATGATTCTCTCCTTCCTGAGAGTTCACGCCGCTCCTGTGTTTGTAGCTTCTCTGCTCCCTGCTCGTTCTCGCCCTCTGACGTGATCAAGCCTCAGCCCATCAAATCGTGCCTGCCTTGGCCTGGGCCGAGCTCTCTCTCCTCCTGCAGCTTCCCTGCCTTTGCGCTGCCTATGACTCGGGCCGCTTCTGGTTTGAGGCCCCCTCTTGTTGGCGGTGGTGCTGAGGAGAGAGCCCTGGCCAGTCATCTGCGGGAGGGGCAGGGAACAACATTAAGCGGGGCCAGTGCTTCCAGGCTATGAAGGAATCTGGTTGAGTCACTCTTTTGCTCAGAAGCATCCCATGGTTCCTCACCGCCTCTAGAATCAAATTCAAACTCCTTAGCCTGGAATTCAAGACTTTTCACACTTTTGCCCCGGGCTGTGGCCAGCCCTGGCAATCCTGGATGCTGATCCAGCTCTCCAAAGCCTAGCTCTGTGGCTGAGATGATAGCCTGTGTATCTGCACCCCCATCACTCAGGCGGCCTGAGTAGACTATCTCTGTCCTAAAGCCAGAATGAGCTGACCTGACATACTCGCTCTGGGGGCTCCTTCTCTGCTCCTGTCCCACCCTCACCCTGTACTTCCTTGAGCCCACTTTGTCCTGCAGGACAGGTGCAGAGGACCTGCCCACTTCCCTCCTGACCCAGGAGCTCCTCAAGGCAGTGCCTGATCCCCCTTGATAACTGCCCGGGCTTAGCACACAGTAATTGCTCAGTTAACATCCGTTGATATGAATGGGGTTGAAAGGATTTAAGGGAGCTCCTGCCTGGACTGAGAATGATTCTCTCCTTCCTGAGAGTTCATGCCGCTCCTGTTTTGTAGCTTCTCTGCTCCCTGCTCGTTCTCGCCCTCTGACGTGATCAAGCCTCAGCCCATCAAATCCTGCTTTTCAGTGGGCACGTTAGGCAGGCTGCCCTGTACAGCTGGCAGGCTGGAGACTGTACAGTTCCAGGGGGCAACGTTCACCGAGACCATGATGTGAGTAGCACCCCCTGGAGGTGCGCAAGGTGGTGGCCCTGTCCCCAGGCACCTTCTGTCTCTGGATGCCAGCCTGGCTCAGGGGGCTCAGACTCAGCTTTCCTTCCTGCTGTTTTTTCTTGCCAAGCACCTTGAGACATGGGCAGAGCTTCTCCTGGGGCTGCGGTATCTCCCTGCAGATGCAGCTAGCCCCGACAACAGTATCCTCAAGGGGACACCCTCGTCTCTCCTCCCCTCTCTAATCACAGAACTAGAGGGGTCCCGAACCAGGTCACCCACCAGCTGCCCATGTGCTGTGCCTTCTGCCTCAGTAAGGTGATGCTCAGTGTCTGGTCTTAACTGGGCACTTTAGAAGGAAAAGGAGCCTTGAGGTTTTATTACAGCAGGGCAACAGTTGTAAACTGTGACTGTCCCTGATGAACCGAGATTTCAACCCAGGCCTGCCTGACACCACAGCCTGTGATATTTCTGCTGATCAGCCGAGAGGGAGTACAACCCAGGAAGGTCGTTCTGGTGGACAGAAGAGGAAGGCAGGGCCAAAGCCGGAGAGCTCTCCAGGGAGGGGTCCGGAGGCCTGTTGGGGGCCTGTTGCTTTTGCTTTTTGTGTCCTTCCCTCTGCTCCCATCCCAGGCTAACTTCTGTGAGGGGCCAGGAGAGCTGGCTGACATCCTTCAGCTGGAGGTCAGGGGCCTGGGACTTATCCTGGGTCTGTGTAAATGGAGCAGCCACTTCCCCGTCCTGGGCCTCGAGTCCCTCGTTTTGCAAACGGGGCATAATCGCTGCCCTGCCTGCCTCACGGGAGCCTTGAGCAGCCTCTGGAGGATGACGCCATGAGGGGTTTTGCGCCCTCGAAGGCATGGTCACTGTTCTGCTTGGTGTCTGTGCGAGGTCTCTCCTTGCACATTGCTGCAGGGATGGACAGAGGCAGGGGCGCGTCCAGGCGCTCAGCCAGCACGCTCACCCAGTATTCCTGTTGGGGACCTACCCCTGAGCACATCTCTCCGGGGGCATGGAAAAAAGGTCTATGACATTCCTTCCTCAAAACATTCTGGATACAATGGAGTAATATGGAGCTGGGATCTATCAAACAGCAAGAATGCAAGTAATCGAGAAACTTCGACGAGTGAGGAGGAAGCAAGCATGGGGACGGTCATGGGCTGGCAGGGGTGCAGGGGAGGGAGGCAAGGAGGCCGGCTGTGCATCTCCAGGGAGGAGTCTCACGGTGGCCATGGCTCTGGCAGCAGCAGTGGTCCGAGCTTCTGCCCCTCCTGGGAGACACGCAAGCATCCCTGGTTCCCTGGGACCCTACACTCTATGAACATGATGTGGAGCCAGAAAAAAGCAGGCAGTGCAGGAGCTGTTTTAGAAGGAGCCCCCCCCCCCCCCATCCTGGGCTGGCCCAGGGGCCCAAGTGGGGGGACTGTCACAGGCTCCCAGAGGGACGTTCAAATGGACCAGGACAGGAAAAGGGCCAGGGAGGGCCGAGGTCAGCAACGCCCATTCAGTTTCTGATAATTTTAGCACATGCGGAGGAGGCCAACAGTTCTTTATCTGAGGCGATTGTCTTTAGTTTAAATGAGCCCCCAGGGAGGTTCACGGTGGGATAGGGCAGCCAGCAGAGGCAGGCAGGGCTCAGGGGCTTGATCGCGGGTGGCTGGCTGACTCCACTACAGGAAGGAGCAGCCCCAATCTGAGCGGCGGGAGGACAATCACATCCCACGGAGGCCCAGGAGGTCACTTTCTGAACCGGAAGGGGCAAGGGCTAGATCACAGAACGGAAACATGGGAAATGTGGCCAGAGTTAGCAGAGAGGTCCAGCTGGAATCAATTGTTAGCCCATCCACTTGGGGACTTTCCAAAGGACAAAACAAATGTGCATATCGAACACGGGGGTCAGGGGGTCTTAGGGTGTGGACAGCACTCTCTCTACTGCCCTGTAGCCTCTGTGTGACCTGAGGTGGCTCTGAGGTGCCAGCCCCTGGACATCTCCTTCCTCAGAGCAGGGTGGGTGCCAGGGCTGAGGACTTGGCAGGAGTGAGGGCTCTTAGCAGATGTGTCCACCAGTCACCTGTTCATGGGGCACCGTTTTCAGGGACGTTAGTCTGTTGAGGGGAAGTTGCTGTGACCTGTGAGACTCCGGGTGCCCTCAGCAATCCCGCTCAGTGATGTACAGCTCAGTTCAAGTTCACTCGACCCTGGAGACCACGGGTCTCCGGGGAGCCAACAAGCATCGCTGCTCTTCTCAGGGGACTTGTGGCGGTAGCCAGGTGCTGGAAGCCTCCGCAGGGCACATCGAGCACTGAATGTCACCCAGCAGATCTGAATGCAAGGCCCAGTTGACTATCCAAACACTCTGCAGGGACGGGTCGGGGAAGGCGCTGCGAGCCTGGGAGATGACACGGCTAAGAAGTGGCAGAACTCAAGTCTGGATCCAGATCTGCTTGGCTTAGAGTCCATTCTCTTTCCCTGAGGAATATTATGGGAGACTCTTAGGAGCTGACCTTTGTCACTGAGGACCCCTCACTGTCCGTCAAGCCCATAGCCAGGATAGTCATGTTATGTGCTGAATAAAGCATAGGGGTTTTATATGGATTCCATTTCATGATAAGACAGGACCATGCAATTGATAACGGAGGCTCTTCAGAACCAGAAAAATCCAACTCTGTTGCTTGCTTGCTGTGTGACCTTGGGCCAGTCACTCAACATTTCTGAGCTTTGGTTTCCTCATTTGGTAAAATTCAATAATGATATCTACCTCCTATAGCTGCCTTGAGAATCACATGAGAAATGTTTATAAAGTGATTGGAATAGATTCTGGTACATAGCAAATTTGCAAAAAAAGTTAGCTCTATTCTAATAATATCTAATAATAATATTCTAATATATCTAACTATCTAAAATCTATATATTATTAATATATTCTAATAATATCTTTTTTCCCCTCCGTTATTGGGGATAAGTATGGCTTGATTGATATATATGCTTGTCTGCATATATATAGAGAGATAGATAGATAGATAGACATACACATATCTCCACACATTTACATCATATCAGTGTCTTGTGGGTGACACCCCCTCTGTCTGCTAAAAGAGAATAAGACCCCAACCCACTTCATGTGGTTGCTTTGAAGGATGACTAATCAATATGCTCATAAAAACCTCTGCTAAATGTCAAATCCTTAAGGACATCATCAAGGAGAGTAGGATTTCTTCAAGGTCACACATCCAGCTGAAGACAGAGACAATAAGAGATCTTAAAGTTGTGTGCGTGTGTGTCTCTCGTTTTAAAACTTTATAGAAAAAGAATGAATCCACCTGAGGCTCTGACGACCTCATTCCAGCCTGCCTCCTGATCCCACTGAAGCCCACACCTAGAAGGTTAGAATGCGCATGCGCACGTTAGAGCCCCGAGAAGGGATTGGCTGAGGCGTATCTGCATCCTCCCGGAACTCGGAATCACGGAGGCAGAAAACCAGGAGTCCTGCTTCTGCCCCCAACACCCCTGGGGGACGAGGTGAAGGGGCTTTGGGATCAATGTTCAGGCCCCTGGGATTTTGGTGTGAAATCTTTGAAAGAGGGGAGTCTTCCCCACGCCCTGGAGAGGCAGCGGATGGAAAGGGAACCACCCTCAGTAAGAAGAGCATTCGGGACACATGCCTGGTGAGGATAGAGGCTCCAGGCCTGCGAGCGTGGCTGTGCACAGCCGGCCGCCGGCCGGCCTCTCCTCCTCTTGAGAAGGTGGTGGAATTGGTTCATGTGGCCTGGGGAACACGGCCCAGGCCAGGCTGCACTCAGATTTTTTTCGCTTCACGTCATTTTATAACTCTGTTTCCTTGTGTCACTGATGAAATAATAGTTAATGTGCTCGAGTGCCTGTTATGTGGCAGGCACAGTTCAAGTTCATGAGTTAGCTCGCTTCAACCTAACCTTTACTCCACAGGTGCCTTCCCAGCCCCATCTTCTAGCTAAGGAGACTGAGAAATGATTGAGGAACGAATACAGGTCACCCAGGATGGGGACCTGGCCTGGCCCTCGGGCTGCTTCTTGAGAATGCTGTCCTCCCCTGCGGGGCACTTACCGCATCTCAGATGCTGGTCGAGGGGCCTGACTGACTTAGTCCTCTTAACAACCCTGTGAAGTAGGGATTATCGTTGTCATCCTGTTGTACCCATGTGGAAACTGAGGCACAAAAGGGTCTAGAATTTTCCTAGAGCCACATTGCCCAAAAGTGTCCGCTAGAACCTGTGTGCATAGCCACCACCCCCCACTCCCTGGTGGGGGGCCGTCTTTTCCCCATTGGCCTCCTGTCCCAGGGGTTACCCAGGATTCCACGGCATTGACCTGAGATTGGCTCCACCACCCCCTGCTGTTGGGCATCTGGGCTGACCCACGGCCTGTGCAGCCCGCGGCAGACCTTCACCTCCCGCCCTGTGTGGCCGCCCAGAAGAGGCTCTGGAGAGTTTTCTGGTGTGGCTGGCAGGAAGCTAGGAGGTGTCGGGACACTGTGAAAAGACAAATGTCTGACCTATTATTAGTGAATAGTCGGCCCTCGTCCAGCCTCCCAAGGTCCCTGGAGAAGAGGAGACCTTTAGCATGGCCAAGGCCTCTCCTAGGTCTCTTGGGATGGCTGAGGCAATGGCCTGAGCAACATTTACATTTCTGCCACCATCCTATAAAACTAGAGTAGCAGAGGCCCGAAGGCTGCCCACCGACCCCTGCAGCCCCCTAAACGGGCACCCAGCTGGGTCCAGGACTCAGACTAGGACACTGGCCTTGCCTCGGGGCCACCAGGGACGAGGTAGGTCGAGCTTTCCAAGGTCACATTGCCGCCTTGATCCCCTTGGCCTGAAGCTTAGGACTCACCCTGGGTGATGCTTCCCACGTCAGGATGAGATGAGAAGCATCTTGGATTCTGTCCTGGCTCTGCCAGTACCTCTCTGGGGCTTGATTCCTCAGCTATAAAATGACAGGGCTGTTAAAATATATCCAGATCTGACAGTGTTCTCTACTATTCCCCAAAGTGTGTTCCATGGAACAAGGCATTGCTCGAACCAGCGTTCCACAGTCAAATAATCTGAGAACGACTGCACCCCTGGTCCACTCTTAGAAAACCACAATGCACGTCAGCGCGTGCTCTGAGAAGTCCCCCTTCAAAGACACCGATTTAGCCTGACTTAACCCAGCATCTCCCATATTTACCTAACCCCAGAACACTGTTTATAAACGTAACATCCGTCAAGCCTTCTGCAGGGGCATGTACAGCAGCTCCTCGGTGAATCCCACTGCCCTTGGCGTCAGACCTGCTGCGTTCCTCTGCAGGGAGCGGGGAGACGGAGCCAGCCCTGCCCTCCCGTAGTGTGAGGCCCAGGGGAGGTTCGGAGCACCCGCAACCCGGCCTGAGAGCCAGAAGGGCATTCAGGGAGGGAGACTCAGACATTTCCATCCAGGCATCAGGGAAGGCTTCCCGGAGAAGGTGGCCTGGGAGTCGGGCCTTGATGGCCTGGTGGAGGTGGCTAGGGGCAGGGCAGGGGGCATCCGGGGTGTCTTGGCTGATGGTCAGCAGGCGGTGTTAGGGATGGGAGGAAGAGGCCGTGTCTCCTCTGTGATTTGAGCCCCCTGATGCCGAGCCAGACCCGACAGACCCACTCAGCAAAGCAAACGCTTTCCTGAGCAGATGGGGGAACAGCCATTTTCTGTGACTTGATTGGCCTCACGTAACTCACTGAAGTATCCCTTCTAAGGACGCAGTTTCTTCTTTACCAGACCCCGTGGAATATCCTCTCCTCTGGCCCCTTCACATTCCGGCGATGTTTTAGTGCTTCTCAGGAAATAGAACTGTCCCACTCACAAATCAGGCTCTGAGGGGGAAAGAAGTTACGGGACTGATGTTTCAGGTGGACAGGACTTTCCTTCATTCAGTCTTTTAGTTTTTCAATCAAGAAACATTTGCTGAGCACCTACTCTGTTCCTGGTGTCGTGCTAGGTGCTAGGGACCCAGAGGGGCATCACACACGACCTTTCCCTGAAAGAAGACCAAACTCGTGGGCCTCAGGAAGGTTTGGTTCTAGTAACAGAACTGTGGAGCTTCCACGTGGCATAAAGAGAACACTGTGAGAAGCTGCTGTATCACGGTGTAAAAACCGTCAACTGCAATCTAGTGTGTCAGGTACAGGGACCGACAGTGTGCCAGCCTCCTGGGCGCTCTGGGAGAGCTCTCCAGAGCAGGCCAGGCCCAGGGACAGCCCTCAGGGAGAAGCTGAATATGCATGATCAGGAGTGAAAAGGCAGTCCAGGCGGAGGAACAGCCTGTACAAAGGCCCTGTGGCACAGACAGCTGGGATGCGGAGAGCTAGGGGTTGAGATGAGAAGACAAACAGGGCTCAGATCATGAAGTGCCTTTTAAGCCACGTTAAGGAGCCTGAACTTGACCTCAAGGGCTGTTAGCAGGGTGGGGACTTGATAAAACGTGTGTTTTTAGGAAGATCTCTCTGGTTGTGGGTGGAGTGTAGGAGCCGGCATGACGGCAGTTGCCAGAATGAGGAGATGCTCCCACCTGGCTGGGGCCCAGCACAAAAGGAGAGCAGTATGCTCCCAAGGGCCAGGCCAGCCCCTGGCTTTGGGGGAGACCTCTGAGGCAGGTCAGGGGCCAGCTGTGCTGTGAAAATCCTGGGAGCCCCCACCCTGTGACAGGCACCACCCTCTACCCGGCTAGACCCTGCCAGACAGGGAGCAGGCAAGGGCACACTTCCCGCGCCACGGCACCAACAGCAGACTCGGGAGCATCTCCAAGGGGCGTGTTTCTGCACGAGAGCAGGCATTTTCTGCTCCAGGACAATCCCTTCACAGTATCCAGGCAATTAATTATTTCTTATCTCATCGAGTAAGGGGCCACGTGAAAATCATTCTCATCCTTCTGTTCAAATTTTATGTTGCTGTTTATTCTGAACAGGAAAAGAGCAGAAAATAGAACTGTTTTCTGAATGGATGCCAATTGGAGGGTTTTTTTCCTTTTATTTTTGAGTGATGGGAACAGGGATGGTGAGGGAGGGAGCCCTTTCTTTGAGGCTGTTGAGGTGGGAGCAGGCCCCCCTGCCCTCACTCAAGGGGGGATCTGAGAGTCCAAAAGAGCTGGAGCCCCAGAATCTGCCTTAGCTCCAGCCCTGGACAGTCCTTCCCGGGGTTATTCCCTTTGTGGAGAGAGGTGAGCGCAAGCCCTGGAGCTAAAACCGGAAGCAGTCAGGCCTTCGGAGTCCTGGAGGGGCTGGACCAAGAGAAGGGGGGCTCAGACCCACCTGGCTGGTTGTTTGGTGTCCTGAAGGAACAGTGGGCGAGGAGCCAGGCACCCAGGCTCCGGCCCCAATGCTGCCGACTGGTGTGACCCCGAGCTAAGTCTGTTATCTTCCTGGCCTCAGTTTCGTCATCTGTAAAATGGGTCTTCTGCCCTTAAGAAATGCCCCAGGAAAATGTATAGTACAGCTCCTGACTCCTGCACACCCAAGTAAGATGCAACAATATCCCCTAGGAGCAAGTGGGCTGGGAGCTCAGGGTAGCCACTGCTCGGGTGGCATGCTTGGTGGTGGTGTTGGGGTCTCTCTGTCATGATCTTGCTGCAGTTCACGTCTCCCCAGAACCTGCGGGCACACAGCCCACGACAGGCCTTGACATCCTCAGAGTTTCAGAGGAGGGTGCCCGGGGCCTTGGAAGCTGGGATGGGGGTTGACAGGCCCCGGAGGGCAGGAGGTGGAAGCATATTCTCGACTGTCTGGCATCGGGGCGGAAATCTCTCCGCGGTGAACTCGCTGTGTGTCCTTGGGCTCGCTCGTCTCTCTGAGCTTCACTGTCTTCATTTGTATGATGGTGGTACTAACGCTGGCCCCTGTGACTCGGGGGAGAAATAAGAGAGGATTGAGGGTTCATGGTGACACTCTTCATTGTCATATTCCATGTGCCTCATTGGCCTCCAATAAATGTTTGTTGAATGATTAATGGCAGTACAGTGACTGGCATACAATCAAAAACAAGCATGGCCGCTGCCATGGATATGCCCCGCCCCCTCCCTGCCTCCATTGCCCTCAGTGGCAGTTACTGACTCTGACATTTCGAGCACTTGGGGGTCTGTGCTCGCCCCGGCCCTGCACCCCCTCACTTCAAGCTTCCCGCTAGAGGGATGCTGTGCCCGGTTCCCGCTCCCTGTCTCTGCTGGCTGCGCTGCCAGAAGCCGCCGTGTTTACCCACCAGGTGCTGAGCTGTGTGGTGAAAGCTGAGTCTCCCCAAAGGAAGTGAGGGACCCTGAACTCAGTCAGGGTCACCCGCCTCTGCCCTGCCCTGCTTTCTGTTGTCCTCCAGCCCAGGGTGAGGCTGCCTCAGTGCTGCCGGCTCCCCCCAGGGCCAGCCACCCTCCCTGTCCTGCTGGCTGTGAGGCTGCAGGCTGCCCCTCTGGCTTGGGACAGGAGTTCCCCTCATGCCTCCTCTCCTTTCACGCCCCGCCATCTCCCCTAAAGCCCAGTTGCTGTTTTAGGATCGTCCCGGGCCCGTCATCGGCCTCCGGCTGGCCACTCCGGGATTTGAGTAGGATGCTCCAAGTCCTGCCACCTGCTCTGAACTGACTGCTTTGGAAAGAGCTCTTACCCAAGTGTTGGCAGCCGCTATGGGCTGGAGCGGAGCTCTCCCTCCCGGGCCCCTGGGGGCTCCTGACTTGAGCGAGGCCCACTCACTCACCTGAACCTCTTCTCCCACGGCCACTTCCCCCTAGGGGTCTGCACCCTGCCCTGCGTCCAGGGTGCTGGAGGGCTCTTTTCCCCAAACTCCCCAGCCAGCCTCCCGCTGCCCCACTTTCACTCCCTCCTCCCCTGGACGACCACTGATGAGCCCCTCCCTGCAGGAGGCAGCCCACGCCTTCATCCGTGGTGCTTGTTCACCAAGAGCTGGCTAACGCCTCCTATGGACGAGGTCGGGCAGGGAGGTAGGGAAAGCTGGGCCCTGGTCTAGGGCTCTTACCCTTGGGGCTGGTGTCACGACAGGGCAGAGTCCACCTGGGAGCCGGAGTCCCCACACCCAGGGTGAGGCCTGTCCTGGCTGTGCCTCCACCTGAGCCACCCCCGGGGCTGGCTCTCCGGCTGAACTCACCTGCCAGAGCAAAGACGTGAGACAGGCTGTGGACCTAGCTGGAGGAGGTTGTGATGGGAGCACAACATTTATTGAGCACCTACTGAGTACAGGAGTGTAATGTCAGCTGTGTCTGCCCCGTGTTGCCCACTGTTTGATGAGGAGAGGGAGGTAGCTGGGTCTGTGTGGGAGCCAAAGAGGGAGCCATGGGAGATGGAGGCGGGAGCTCCGACTCCAGCCCTTGCAGAGGAGCTGGCCTTGAATGCAGCATTGACTTTCAACAGGCAAAGATGAGGAAGGGCATTCCGGGTGGAGGGAACAGCATTTGTGAAGGCCAGAGGTCAGAAGGCAGGGCCATGTTGGGGTGTGAATCATCTGGGCTTTCACGAGGGGGGTTTGTAGGTGAGGAGGCTGGGCAATGGGGTGGCTAACTGTCCTGGTTTCAGGGACTGGGACGCCTCCCAGAACACAGGCTTTCTGTGCTAAAACCAGAAAAGCCCCCGGCAAACTGGGATGAGTTGGTGGCTGTACTGGAAAAGCTAAATTGAGTTCTGACAGAAGCAGGCTTCGCATTTACTGGTAAGAAGTTTGGGGCTCTGTTCTCTAAGCCATGAGGAATTACAGAAGGATCTTTTTTGTAAAAGGATGGGGGGAAGCATCTCTACAAACTGAGCCCACTCCACACTGATGGGAATACTTAGCACCCATTTTGCAAACGAGGAACTGAGTATCAGAGAAGTTAGGTCACTTGCCCCAGGTCACACAGCAGATAAGCAGCCTGTGATTCCAAAGCCTGTTAGCTCTGAGCCACTGACCCACCATTCTCAGGGTGAGGCTCTGGCAGGCCAGGGGGTAGCTATTGTGGCCTGAAAGCCGAGGCTGCCTGGGATCCCTCCAAGGACGGGGCTCAGAGGCTCCTGGAAGATGGGCCTGCACCGACTCTTGGTTTCCCTGTCTGTGGCACAGACAGCCAGCAAGCAGCCCCAGGGCTGGCTCGGCCTTCCTAGCTCTGTGTCCCCATTGTCCATCCCTAGGTTTGGCCAGTGTAGGCATCAGTGAACAGTGTCGAATGGATGATAGCACCTGTGCTGGCCCCTCTGTGACTGATGGGGGCCCTGAGGGGCTAACCACCCAGCGACCCCTCCCATTGGCGAGAAGCAGCACTGCATGCAGGCCACAGGGTCCAGAAGGAGACCCTCCTAGGTAGGGGAGGCTCGCCCCTTGCCAGGCAGATAGCTCATCCTCTGCTCTAGAATAGGCCCCGGTCCAGCTCTCCCCCGACCAAACCCAAGCTGCTCGGACGTGAGAGCTACTCTGCCCTGGCAGTGGCATAGAAGTGTTCACAGGCTGACTCAGGGAGGAGCCTCACCTAGAACCAGACACTGGCTGGCGGGGAGGAGCCGGCAATAAGAGAACGCCAGCCGGGCAGGTGGAGCCAGGGCTGGATGGCCTGGCAGCGGGTGTGGTAGGCAGCAAGCATGTCCACTCAGAGGGCACGAGTGTTTGGACAGGTGGCCAGAGCCCGACGACAGGAGTCTGGCAATGGGCAGCCAGGTCCTGAGTGCCGAATCTGGGGCGGAAAGCCAGGCACATGGATATTCCAGGCGTGTTATAAGGTGGCAAAACGTGATCTGCTTGGCACCAGGACCCTGGCACACATACCTGGCTTTGAGGCCATCCTGTGTTCAGCATGCCCCTGTGGAGTTACACCAGGGAGCCAGCTTGCTGACGAGGGCATCCCGAAGTCTGGGTGCTCCTCCCCACAGAGCCTCGGTGACGGACATGAGGGCTGCAGCTGGCGGGGGCAGGGATCTGCCTATGGGTGCTCTGCAGGGAGAGCCCCACATTGGCCCCCAGAAGAGAAACGCTAGCGCAGGCTGCTTGGGCCTCAGCCAGAGGGCTCTCAGTGGGTATGTAGAAGGAGGCATCTTTGTCAGAGAGCCAAAGCAGGACCATTCCCAGAGAAGGAGAGCGGGGTAGGGGTGTTCGACTCCTCTCTATCCTTAGCGAGCACACAATTTGCTAAGGATCAAGGATGGGTGCTCACCACGGGGACCATGAGAGAGCGACCCCCACAGGCCTTTTTGTGCAGGTCTGGGGTTCCTGGACTCTGGTCAGGAACGACAAGGCCTCTTCCCTGGGCTGGAGGCTGGGGTGGGGGCCCCCTCTGAGTCTCTCACTTGGGAAAGGGGAGTGGGGAGTTGTTGCTTCCTGGTTACAAGGTCTCTATTTGGGTGATGATCATGTTTTGGAAATAGATGGTAAATGTAATTAATGCCACTGAATTGTATACCCACAGTTAAAATGGCAAGTTTTATGTTATATTTTTGTGTATTTTTTTAAATGATCTTTTTTTTGAGGAAGATTAGCCCTGAGCTAACATCTGCTGCCAATCCTCCTCTTTTTGCTGAGGAAGACTGGCCCTGAGCTCACATCCGTGCCCATCTTCCTCTACTTTATGTGGGATGGCTACCACAGCATGGCTTGCCAAGTGGTGCCGTGTCTGCACTTGGGATCCGAACCGGGAAACCCCAGGCTGCCGAAGTTGAATATGCGAACTTAACCGCTGCGCCAACGGCCGGCCCCTTTGTGTATGTTTTACCACAACAAAAGAAAAATTTAAAAAACTGTCAAGGTCCTAAAAAACAAGGAAACACTGAGATGGAGACTAGGAAACATGATACCCAAATGCTATGTAGTCACCTGGATTAGATCCCGGAACAGACAAAAAGGACAGTTAAAGTCCATTAAGGAAAAACTGGTGAAATTCAAACAGAGTTTGTAGTTTAGTTAATAAATTTGTCCCCATGTTAGTTTCTTAGTGGTGACAAATGTCCCATGGTTATGTAAGATGTGAACATTGGAGGAAGCTGGTGATGGGTGTACGGGAACTCTCTGTACTGTCTTTGCAACTTGTCTGTAAATCTAAAATTCTTCCAAAATAAGAAGTTAACAAAAAACAAAGCAGAACAAAAGCCGGACCTGGACTACCAGGGAGAGCTGGGGCCCTGGCGTGGCACTGGGCCTCTGGCTCTGCCTGCAAAGGCCAGGGTGGCGGGAACCGGCTCTCAGCTGGCCGGAGGATTTGGCACCATCCCTGTGGAGATGTGCCAGAGCTGGACAGAGTCAGGCAGGAGGTGGACGCGCCCCCGGCATCTGAGCCTGGCAGCGGTCTCCATGAGCTTCACTGGTTTTCCTGTGTTCTCCACTCTCGGCAGGGTCTCTGGGCCGAGAGCAGGGTTCTCTGCAGCCAGTGGGGGGGTCGGCCTTAGAACCTGTGTGGTCCCCGATTTGGGCGGGTCCAGCAGGCAGTCCAGGCCTTTGGTCTAGCTGTACCCCTCGCCCAGTCACGTGCCAAGACAAAGAGTTGGTGGCCCTGCACTGGTGCCGCCCTGCCCCGGTCCAGACCCCGCACACAGGGCCTCTTCCTGGAGGCAGCCCTGCTCACACCATTCCCTGATCAGAGATGGCTCCCTGGTGCTTGGAAAATAAATGCCAACTCTGTTAACCGGCGCCTGGGTCTTTATCAGCCCGCCTCCAGCCTTCTTTTACTGCCTGGCTTCACCCTCCACACTTACAGGCTGACCAGATACACCAGCCCCAAAGCACCAGCCTGGGGCCTTGGCTCATGTGGTCCACTCCTTCCTTTTTTTTTTTTTGGTCATCTTCTCAATATTCAAATTCAGTTTTTCTAGGTCCATATCAAACTCATCCTCCCAGATGTCTCCCGGCATTTGTGGCCGGCCTCCCTTGGGTCGCTGACTGCTTTCCCTCTCTCCTCCCACGGGTCTGTCAGGTCCCCTTTCTGTCTCTGCACAGGAAGAGCTGGTGCAGGGGTGATGCAGACTGAGGTGTCTGTGGGGCTCTGTCAGAAAAAGCTCTCAGCCCTGGCTCAGCCGAGCCCTGAAGGCCTCAGGAGTGCCTGCCCTCCTGCTCGAGGGTCCAGCTGTGTCCACGTCCTGGCCGGTGACCGAAGTCCTCAAATGCCTCCTGGGAGGTGATCCCAGGCCCCATGGGGGAGCAGGAAGGAGCCACTGCACTAGGCTGGTGGCTTGAAATTTTCGGGTGGCCCCACCAAAGCATCCTCTCATCCTTGAACTGAAGCAGGAGACAATAGGAGGCTCCGTCCTCGGTCTGAACTTCCCTCTTGGTGGCTGCAGGGAGCCCTGGGGCACAGACGCCAGCCTGCTGTGGTTGCCAGCCTGGCCTGGTCAGCCTGTGCTGTCCTCCCTCTGTCTCTGAGGCGGGCCCATGCAGGAGGCAGAGGTGGAGATGGCCACTCCCCATGGGCTGGGGATTAGGGGAGAAGGGAGGGCTGAGCCACAAGCAGTACGTCCAAGGCTCCTGGCCCCTTCAGGACATCTTGGTTCCCATCTCCACAATGGCTCCACCCACAGCCTCTCTCTACCAACACTGTGGGCCTGGGCATGGGGCCTTCAGCGTCTTGAGATGTGCTGTCCTGGCACAAAGTGGTCTTGTAGCCAAGACTGGCCATGTCCTCTGAGGACAAGCTGCAGGCACAGGTCTTTAGAGCAGGATTTCTGTCCCCAGTCACTTATTGGAGGAAAAACGGTTTGGACAGGAAGGGGAAAAACTGGAAGCTAACATTTAGTGACCACCTACTGTATGCCAGGCACAGTGTAGACACTTCACAGGTGGTTCTCCTTGGTATCCTTACAAACCACAAGATAAGCATGGTTCTCCCCACTTCATAGATCAGGAGACTATGGCTGAGAGAGGTCAAGGCACCCCCCGCCTAGGTGTGTCAGAGCCAGGGACGGAACTCAGGTATCTGTTGGACTCCAGATTCCTTCTTTTCTCTGCACCAGGGTGGGAGAGGGGGTGGGAGCCATCTAGCTCCCCAGGCCGGGGACAATGTCCAGGCTGAGGGACATTCTGAGCTTCCAGGAGTGTCAGGTGACAGGACAGAGGGCACACTTGGTGATGTCACTCTCCGGAATGGGGCAGGGCGTGTGTTTGCAAGGTCAAAGTTCCTCTGGACAGAAGGGCAGGGCTGGAGGGAGGAGTCAAAGCAAGTCATATTGTTGGGGGGCTGCTTGGGCCTGGGGAGGCCACGGCCCCCGGGGTCCTGGCGGGACTAAAGTGGAGGCCAGTTTTCTTCTTAACGCCTCCCCTCGCCCAGCCCCCACACTCCAGGATGTGGTTTCCTTGGTCACTCTTTTGCCCTTGGAGGGACCACACACATCCTGGAAGGGGCCCCAGATGCAGACACTTCCTCTATTCCCCTCTGATCTAGCCATCTTTCCAGGCCTTGCTTCCATCTCCCCACACCTCCCACTGCCTCAGCAGACACTCCCTGTGCACAGCCCCAGGGATTGCTCCTGTCTCTGTGAACTTTCCTCACCCCTAGTCAGCACCACACCCATAGTCCCAGGAGTGGTCACCTTGGGATGGCTGCTCTTGCCAGCACCATGAATCCCCAGAGAGCCCAGGTGGACTTCATGTCCTCTGGTCCCAACCATGACTGGCACTGAGCTCAGGACTCAGCACATAATGAAGAGCAGGGCTGGGGCCAAGCTTCTTTGGGCATCCTGGGCATAGACAAGTGAGCTGCATATGGGTGGTCCCATCTGGAGTCTAGTCCAGCCCAGGATGCTGCTGCTCGCCACTGAGCCTTGTCTCAGAAAGGCACTTCTCGAAGCTCAAGGCCCCGGTCCAGGCCCAGACGCCACTCACTGCTCTGGGTACAGCCTCTACTCTGAGCCCCACTCCCCCAGGCCAGAGAGGAGGGTGAGCCCAGAACGTTCTGTGATTACAGACTGTGGGTACAGGCTGTGATTGTGCAAAAAAGACCAGAGTGTTTCCAGTAAAACACTGAGTAATCTAGAAAGCAGTGACCACCCCCAGCACATTTATTCTTAGAAACACCAGAGAGCTGTTAACTAGCTCTGCTTTAGAAGCTGGACTCTAGCAGAAGACAAGAGGGGTCAACTAGCGACAACCCCCCGGGTCCCTGCCCTGAGCCAGCAGGATGGAGGGGCGGTTTGCAGGATCTGGGGCTGGCCAGAGCACTGCAGCGACCCAGGCCATCCTCCTTGCCACTCAGCTGCCTTTCTTGTCCCAGAGCCCTTTGCTGAGAAGCACGCCAGTGTCATAGGTGTGCTCCCTTTTCAAGTAATTTTATCCAGGTTCCCCATGCCGGGGTCTCCCTGGAGGCTAAGGGGCTCGTGGTTTGAATCCCTAACCCTTAATTCCTTGCCTTTGGCCTTGAGGAGGTGTGCGCCAGACCATGGCCACCTCTGCTTATTCATTTAGCAAGTGCTTGTTGGGAGAGGGGCCTGGTGACAGAGACTCAGACACCGTTTGTGGCCTCCTTGGGAGCTGAAGGTGGCAAAGTCAAGTGTACAAATAACTCTGCAGCAAGAAGTGTGGAAAGGGCTCAAGAAGGGGGCAGACAAAGCGTTACACGGAGCGGAGAGAGAGGTTTGGTGCAGCTAAGTGGACCAGGGGGACTTCCTGGAGGAAGGGGCATTTGACTGAGACTTGAAGGATTGATTTTTTTTATCTTCAGTATTGAAAGGGGAGCAAGGCTGAGCATAGTCCCTGGTGACAGGAGCCACTGAGGTGAGAGGAGGTGAGGCCTGGACTGTGGCCAGCAGACCTGGTCTGAATCCCATTCCTGAGTACAGGCTGTGTGACTCTGGGGAGGTCCTTTCCTCCCAGAATGTATTTCCTCACTGGGAAAGAAGGAAGACTGAAACTACACGTGAGAAAACGCCCGGCGCCGGGGTGGGGAGTACCTGTGGTCCGTGCTCCGCTCGTGCTCGCTTGAGTACCAACGTGGTGGCGATTTGGCAGATGGTCCAGGTTGCCGCCAGGCACATCTGGATAGTCCAGTGTCACTGGCTTGAAGGGAATCATTAGACATCACACTCACTCTGCACAGGGTAAGCTCTGAAACACAACCCTAGGAAGAGACGAACATTGTCACTCTGTCAGAGCCTGGGCCCCTTTATTAGGGCCGATGACCAGCACCATTTAGGTGTCAGAACACAACCGTCAGCCAGAGCTCGGCAAGCTCCCCGTCCAAGCCCCCCTCCATGGGAAAGGAGCTGAGGCCTGCGCCCAGGGTACATGGTGCCCCCATCAGAGGGGCCTCGCGTAGGGGCTCCATCCTAATGTCACTCCAGTCCTCTTCCTGACAAAAGATTCCTTCCTGTGTCACAGCTGGAGCCACCCCCACCCCAAGATGTCCATCAGGAGGAAAAATTCACATTCAGTAAAGGGAGGTCTCTTTGTACTTTTCTCCTCAGGGCTCACTGCTCAGTCAAGGCCCTGGGCACATCGAAGTGGCCGGGGCCTGGCTCCCGGGGAAGGTGCAGCCTTGGAGAATGCATGCACCTTTTGCTGTCCCTGATAACGGAGCCAGAACTTTTTCCTCAATCCACAAGTAGCTTGGGAAGCAGAAGCACAAGTTGGAGCACACTTGAGCTAATGACGACATGGTCTCGAGAGAGCCGTGGGCCCGGGCAGGTCTCTGTCCTGACCAGCCGCGCTGAGGATGGACAGCTCAGCGGGTGGACTTGAGAGAGGCAGGATAACTGAGGGGAGAATCCCAACAGGGTACATGTGACCCTCCTCAGGTGGACAGAGAGCGGGGGCATGGGGTGGGCTCTGCCACCTGGGGCTTAGGAACTGGAGCTCAGCACAGGGGATTTCACAGTGGCTGGTCCATGGGTGGTGATGGGGCTCTGCAGACAGCATCCACTCTAACTCTCCTGTGTGAGTGAGGAAAGTGAGGTCCAGGGAGATGCCATGATGCTGAGTTTCCCCAGGAGTTAGTGATCGCGCTCAAAAGGGAAGCTGCGGTGCTGTCGCAGGCTAGGGCATGGCACACACCAAGCCCGCCTCCCACTGCAGGTGTGAGTGGAGACAGGACGAGGGGGCGGAATGTGAAGAGCTGTGGGAGCCCCGCTGAGGAGACGGGATCTACCTTGGCAGAGGCTGGAGTGGGGTCTGGGAGCCTGAGGCCTGAGCAGGGAGCAGCTCAGGGAACTTCTGAACTGGATTAGTAGTGGCCAGGGGGTTAAAGTGGGCGTGGCTATGAAAGGGCCACCTAAGGGATCCTCGTGGTGACAGAAACATTCTGGATCTTGACTGCAGCAAGGTCAGTATCTGAACATCCCAATGGTGATACTGCACGGTAGTTTTGCAAGATGTTGCCATTTGGAGAAACAGGGTAAAGAGGGCTCAGGATCCTTGGTATTGTTTCTTTTCTTTTCTTTTTTTTAGGAAGATCAGCCCTGAGTTAACATCTGCTGCCAATCCTCCTATTTTTGCTGAGGAAGACTGGCCCTGAGCTAACATTCATGCCCATCTTCCTCTACTTTATATATGGGATGCCTACCATAGCATGGCTTGCCAAGCGGTGCCATGTCTGCACCCAGGATCCGAACTGGTGAACCCCGGGTTGCCAAAACAGAACGTGCGAACTTAACTGCTGAGCGACCGGGCCAGCCCCCATGGTACTGTTTCTTACAACTGCATGTGAGTCTACAACTATCTCAAAATAAAAAGTATAATTAAAAAAAAGCAAAAAGAACCCTTCTGAGCTGGGTGCACAGAGGGGTCTAAGGGACAGAGGGGCTAGCCAGGAGGTGGATCACTGAGCTGAGTGGAAATGGCCTGTGCCCAGCAGCCCCCGAGGCACTGTGCCTCCCCCAGGGACAGTGGGTCACAGGCGCTCAGCTGGGCATGGTCTGTGAGCATCAAAGGGCCAGGAGCAGAGCTGAGAGGCAGTCAGAGGGAGGGCATGGGGGAGGAAGGGTGAGGAAGGCACGGAAGACCCTTAATGACTGGTAAGTAGGGGTGCTGGGGTGGTTAGGAGGGATGGTGTCTGCTCTGTGGCCCAGTGTGGGAAAGCACTGTCATTGCAATCAGAAAGGGAGTTGCCAGGGATGCTGAGGACAGGAAGGCTCTGGGACATCTCCAAACCAACAGCTATCTACATTTCCACAGGACGACTCTAGATTAGATGCCAGGCAGCCTTGGATGCAGGAAGTCTTAAAGATTTAATGAGACTCGGGGCTGTGTTGCCTGTAGCTGGGTCAAGAGCATGAGGACTTTCCTGGGTAAGTCTTCACTTCAACCCCACTGAGCACCCACAGGGTAGCAGGTGCAGGAGGAGACACATGTGTATGGCATTCCTCAATGGGCATGGGGCTGGTGCTGTGGAAAGCAGAAAGATGACTTTAGTAGCAGACAAGATTGAGTCTGGCAAGTGGACTGACAGGGGCTGGGAGCTCAGTTCCATGGCACAAGCTCTGTGATTTGCAAACATGTATTTGTAAGTGCCCTGGACAGAGCCCATCATGGGGGTTCCCTTCTATCTCACCCACCCAGCTTTTCTGCGTCTCTTCGTTTGCCTGAGATGCCCTCCCAGACCTCAATCCCAGTCCTTCATTAGCCCCCCACTGTGTCTAATGCATCTCCTCTATGCAGACGCTGTGCTGGCCCTGAGCACCCAGAAATAAACCAGATACAGTCCACCCCTTGAGGGGCTGCGGTCTGGGGAGAGACAGGTATGTAATTAAATAAGGCTATCAAAGAGAGTCAGCTGGGTGAGCCTCCCAGCTGGTATCTTTGCCTCTGGGTCTGTCAGTGACAGGGAGACGTTCCAGCCCCGGTGTGGAAGCCCAGCATTGAGGACCCATTCTCCAAGGGCGCCTCTGACTCTGGCGCTGCTGGAGGAGCCCTCTTGTCCACTGTGGCAGGGCTTATTGTCTTGTATCCAGAGCCTGCCCAACACTCTGAAGCCAGGTCTGCAAAATTGTCATCAGCCCTCCTGGGCCTGCCTTGTGCTTGATGCCCAGGCAGGTCTGGGGGTGAGGCAGATAGGAGGGGAAGGGGGAGAGACCCACAGGCTGCCCACATAGCTCCTGGCCAAGCCAGTACGATGTAAACTCATCTTGCAAAGCCAGAGGAAATTGGACAGTGGGTGGGGGCCCAGCCCATGCAGGCTGCAGGCTGGTGGGAATGTTGACTTGGGAAACTTCTTTAAGGAGGAGAATTGACCCAAGCTTCCCATAGTTTGGGGATATAGAAGGATCAGAGAAACTGCAGAGGAAGGAAGAGCTGGGCAAATGGGCCAAGGTGGGCCCCTGGTGTGGTGTAAAGGACAAGCGAGGAGAGTCCATTTAACTACATTGATTGAACGTTTCCTGGGCTGCCTGGTGTTAACCTCCAATCCACAGATGATGAAAGCAAGGCCAGAGAAGATAAATGGCCCACGCAGGGGCTCAGAGCCCGTGTCCAGAAGAAGTCAGCTTCTCAGCCCTACTCTACCCAGGCCAGCTCCTGTGGGCTGGACAGGGGAGAGCTCCCTGGAGAAAACACGGAAAGACGTCCGGAGGAAGGCTGGGAGTCTGACTGTGGAAAGCCTCAAAGTCAGGCCAGGGGTACCCATGGTGGTGTTGGCTAAATGCTCCACATTTCCCGCGTGACTGAAAAGGCTGGCTCCTCCAGGAATGCTCCCTTCTGCTGCTGGGTTTGGCTTTATTTCTGGAGACCCCTTAAGCTCTCTGATCCTTAGTTCCTTCATTGTAGCAAAGTCTAATAATACACCGCCAGCTGCTGCAAGGATTACTGGTACTGTATGCAAAGTGCTGGACATATGATCATGCACAGTAATGAGGAGCTATTAATATTATGTCAGCTGCTGGCTGCAGCCGCCTCCTCCTCAGCGGTCCCCGCTTTGACCACTCAATCACCTCCGAGGGGATTGCTTCAATTCTTGCTAATGCTGCAGGACGCAGGCAAATCTTCCAGGGATCTGAGACAGGCCCAAGGTCTGGGAGGTGCCCTGGACCTAAGGAAATCGAGTGGCTTCCCTGATCCTGGATCCCACACGTTTTACACGGCATCGCAGTGGAGCTGCCGATGTAGACAGCTGGTCCCTCAGCGTTTCCTCTCACAGGAGCTATTAGCTGTGTCATGCATCCATTTGTAATGAAATGGAAGTGTTTTGATTTCTCTGGGAAGCCGGATTTTCTCCCAAATCCTTCCTGCTTTCATCCTTGGACATGAAACAGCTCATTTCTAATCTCATATGGAGGGGCAGCAGTTATAAGGCCCCCGTGAAATCTGATCACCAACTTGGCTCCCAGGCGTCGGCTTTGATCGCTGGGAGGGAGCAAGTTGTCCCCAGCTTGGTGCTAATAGCCGCATGCATTATTGAAGAGCCGTGTTTCGGTGGCAGACACATTCAGCAAGATATCTAGATTGCAGGCTGGAGTGTCAGCTGCTTCCCTCACTCCTTGGCAATGGAGCTCTGTAATCCGGCAGAGCCACTAAAAATAGGCTCCTGACAGGGGAGTCGACACTGCTCACCCCACCCTCACCACAGACTAGTTGGAGGGCAGCTGACACGGAACAAGCAAATAAGGTGAAACCACCACTTTCCAATTCTCTCAATTGCTGCTTCTCTCATCCAAATGTCTGAGGAATGAACAGTTGCCCCGGGAGCCTCCTCAGGAAAGGCACGTCTGAGGCCTCAGCTGACTACAGGCCGGGCTGTGGACTATGTCCTCTTACTGCTCTGAGTAGGACACGGATGCCCAGGCTTTGGGACCGCTAGGGCAAAGCGAAGGTTGGGACTTAATTACCCCTCAGCATTTGCTGGAAATGCTAAGGGGGAGGGGGCAGGCTTATTGTACCCACCCTCACTTAGTGTTTGAACTGGATAACCTAGTCAAACCCTCTTTTATTCACTCGAAAACTCTTATTTGAATATCTACAACTGAAGATACAACAGTGAGCAAGGACAGACGGGATCCACAGCTGTGGTAGACAGCCTTGGAGATGGCCCCAATGGCCCCTGCCTCCTCGTCTTCGTGTACGTACGTAGTGCCCTCTCACACTGATTAGGGCCCACCTGTGTAATCAACAGGATGTTGTGGAAATGATGGAGTGGGATATCTGAAGCAAGGTCATAAGAGACATTGTGGCTTCTGCCTTGCTCTCTTGGATCACTTGTTCTCTGAGGGAAGCCAGTTACCATGTTGTGAGGACACTTAAGCACCCTATGGGGAGGCCCAGTGGCCATCTTGGAAGTGGATCTTCCAGCCTCAGTCAAGCCTTCAGATGACGGCAACCTCACGAGAGATCTTGACCCAGAATCGCCCAGCTAATTGAATTTCTGACCAATAAAAACTGTGAAATATTAAGTGTTTGTTTTAAGCTGCTAAGTTTTTGGAAAATTTGTTACACAACAATAGATAGCTAAAACACTGATCTTCAGTGAATATCACAGTCTGATGGAGAACTAGATATTGATCAAATAATTACGCCAATAGCTATAAAATTGCAACTATGAAAGTTGCTATAAATGCCTCAATAGGGAACTGACCTAGTCAGAGAGGTCGGGGGAAGCTTCTGGAAGGGAGTGATGACTGCTTTGAGGCTGAAGCGTAAGTACAGGTGAAGTAGGTGAGAGAGGTGGGGAGGAGCACTCCAGGGAGAGAAGCAGCTTGAGGCAAGGCCCAGGGTTGGGACAGAGCCAGAGGCACAAGAAATATGAAGGAGGCTGAGGGGTTGAAGCACAGTGAGGGAGCAAGGCACACAGGCAGGCTTGGAAGGCAGAAGGGGCCTCTGCCACTGAAGGGTTTACCACTCAGCCTAAGTGCCATAGAAGCCCCTGAAGGGCTTTAAATAAATGAGGAACGTGCTCAGATCTGTTTTTCCAAAGGTTCTTGTAGTTCCTGTGGAGGCTGCCTGGGAGATTTTAGTCGATGGGGCAGTGGCAGGAGCCCAGAAGAGGGATGGGGTGTCCAGAACCAGGTGGTATTAATGGACATGGAGGGGGGACAGATTGAGGGATATTCATTAGGGTGAACTGAGGGTCCCTGGTGATGAAATGGCCATGGAGGGGTAAAGGAGTAAAGGGGAGTGCCTAGGAGGAGTTCTAGGTCATACAACCATGGATGGCCTAGGGATTGAGCTAGTCTGAGAGATCCAGAGAAATGCACTGAAGAGGCTGGGGGCTGTGTGAGCCTGATGTGCTGTCCTAGACGAGCTCAGCAGTCTCCAGGACATGGGTCCAGCTACCCCACCACCCTGCCTCTGGGTGTGGCCCCATCGTGTCCAAGCTCACGGTCTAGGGGAGTGGATGACGCCCAAGCAGGAAACAAGGAGGGACTAGCAGGTTGGTTTGGTTCCTTCCAAAGGGCAGATCTGGCGCGACAAGGTCTAGAGCAATAGCCGCTGTGGGGCCCTGAAACCTTTTTGGCGTCCAGGAGGAAAAACTATTTTCATAACTATACTAAGACATGATGTGCCTTCTTCACTCTCATTCTTTCGTGATAAAGTGGAGCATTCCAGAATCCACATGGTACATGATGTTGCAGTGGATTGAAGGCAAAAGCAGACATGATCATCCAGCTGTTTTCTGTTAACCAGACATTAAGGAGATTTGCAAAACTGTAAAACAATGCCACTCTTCTCACTAATTATTTTTGTTTTGGATAATACAGTTATTTTTCATAAAAAAGATACATGTTAACATATGGTAGGTTTATTATTGTTGTTTTTAAATAAATTAGTAAATAATGAAAAAATTTCTCAGCTTTAATTTCTAGTATGGTAAATATCGATAGCTGTAACCCACCTAAACCCAGCCCTGGTCGTCTAGTGGTTAACATTTCGTTCTCACTGCCATGGCCCAGGTTGGTGTCCCTGTCAGGGAACCACACCACCCATCTGTCGGTTGTCATGCTGTGGCAGCTGTGTGTTGCTGTGATGCTAAAAGTTGTGCCACCAGTATTTCAAATACCAGCAGGGTCACCCCTGCTGGACAGGTTTCAGCGGAGCTTCCAGACTAAGACAGACTAGGAAGAAGGACCTGGCCACCCACTTGTGAAAAAATTGGCCACGAGAACCCTACGAATAACAGCGGAGCACTGTCTGATATAGTGCTGGAAGGTGAGAGGATGGTGCAAAAAGATCGGGCAGGGTTCCACTCTGCTGTCCACAGGGTCACTAGGAGTCAGAATCCACTCAAGGGCACTAGCAACAAAAACAACCCCCCTAAACAGAAGCTCTTAGGTGTGCTCAATAATTTTTAAGAGTATAAAATAGCGGTGCAGAGATCAAAAAGTGTGAGAACTGCTGATCTAGAACAAGGCCCCTCTTTCATCGGCAGCTGAGTCATTAACAAGATGTCACAGGGTAGAACAGCTTTGTTGAAAACGCACTTTAGACACGGATGGCTTATCAGGGAGAGCCCACTCACCACTCCCATCCATAGTGTTTGTGAAACCACCTGTCTGGGCCGTAACACATACCAAAGCAGCACTTGTGGTTTCCAGGCTGAAAAATGTCCTGCATAAGGCCAACAGTAGGCGGACCCACACCCCTGCACACCAACGGTGTAACCTAAGAGTGGCTCTCCCCTGAACGCTGGCTTGTCTTCTCTCACTTGGGGAGTTTCTGGTCCCCCTCTCTCTGGCCCCTTACCCTCACCTGTTAACTAGAATACAGACATTGATCTTTCTAAAAACACTAGAAAGATAGTTTGGTCCTATTTCTCCCTGATTAAAAATCCTCCACCGTTCCAAATCAACTTAAGGAATTAAAACTCAAACCATTGTAAAACCACGCAAGGTCCTTCGCGGTCTGCTCCCTCCCAGCATCACTACTTCTCACTTCAGCTACTGGAAGATTCCTGAAGTCTCAGGGACTCTCTTGCTTATGAGATTTTGTCTATGTGGTGTCCACTCTGCATCCTACCTGTGCCTGAAACTCCTGCCTCCTTCCTTTCTCCCTCTGGTCCTGCAGGATTCAGTTTAGAAGCATCTCATGTGGGGAGCCCCACTGACTCCTTCCGCCGAGGCCCTGGAACATTGTGCTCCCTGCTGTATCATCAGCTCCAGGGCTGACGTCCGTTCTGGTTGGACAGCTTCTCATTCTGACTGCTTATTGCTCATGCCATTCTAGTTGTTAAACATATATTTTTTAAGATTTTATTTTTCCTTTTTCTCCCCAAAGCCCCCCAGTACATAGCTGTGTATTTTCAGTTGTGGGTCCTTCTAGTTGTGGCATGTGGGACGCTGCCCCAGCACAGCCAACGAGCAGTGCCATGTCCACGCCCAGAACCCGAACCCGTGAAACCCTGGGCCGCTGAAGCAGAGCACGCAAACCCAACCACTCGGCCACGGGGCTGGCCCCAAGTTGTTAAATATTTTTAAGACCACTCCTTCCAAAGGCCTGGAAAGAAAGCACTCAGTAAGTATTTGTTGAATGAATAAATGAGAAAGTGCCCTGGACTCCAAAGTCACAAAGTGAGTTGGTTTAAGGACCCCATGCTCCAAGCCCTCAGTCTCAGAGCTGGTGACTAAGGCCCTTCTCCTTTACCACTGGCCTGGCATTTGAAACATCCTGCGCCGCCCTAAAAGGTCTGAGCATCTGTCATTTGATAGTTTTCTCTGAACCACACAAAGCAAATAATCAGAGCTTCAACTCCTTTAAGGGACAATCTCTTTCCAACCAGTTGGCTCTTCACACACCTGCTCCATTAGAAGCGGGGAAAACCCCTGCCCTGCAAGGAAACGCATCCTATGGTTTCTTCAGTGCGTCCGCGGACATCCTTGGTCCAGGGGGATCATTACTGAGCCTCACACTTTGCAATTGCAATTGAACAGCTCACATTACAGGTTAAGCTCCTAACGGATGGAATTGCAAAGTGCTCCAATTACTTGAAACAACTATGCACTGGAGTCAATAACCTTCCATGAACTGCCGGGAAGAATTGTATTCTAAATGCAATCCAATCTTTGCCTCCATGTTGTAAGGCCCAGTAAAACCCCAGCGGTTCTGGATCAAGACGCTCTTTCTCATTGTCCATTAAGTCTCCTCTCTAGGGTCACCCCTGACCCGGGGGAGAGTATAATATAGTCATTTGGGCCCGTGGGCCATCTGTAGCATACAGAGGAGACCCCTGCACAGAGCAAGTCCAGGCTCCCTTCCCCGGGGAATTCAGATCTTTCCTGCTCTCCCCCTAGCCCTGCCTGTACTCGCCCTTTAGGCTAAGGTTGGGCCCATCTGCTCCAGGAGGCCGGCCCTCCTGGGCAGGGCAGTGTGCTGGGGCTGGGTGTGCCTATAGGAACACTGTCTCAGTGTCAAGAGGCTGTTGGAAGACTTGGCTGCCAGTTAAATAAATAAACAAAGAAGTTAAACTGATAAGGTTAAGATCGGAAATACCCAAATTGGCAGCAAATGCTGTTTGATTGTTATGGCTGGTGGATGGCAGATACAATTGAGCCTCATTTTTTAAATTCATTTGACAGTGTTTACTCAGTACCTGCTAATGTGCTAGGCTCTGTGTGGGTGCAGGCCGCAGCATGTAACACACACACACACACACACACACCATTTTTTCTTGGAAAAATCAGTAAATGCAGCTTCACAGGACTTATCCCAGCAGTAAAAATTCTCCAAAGAGGAATGAGAGAGAAGCCTAATTCTGCCAGCTCTTCATGGACAGCCAAGACAAGCCTGGAATACATGGTTCCCTGAGGTCTACATTCTGGGCCCAGGAGCAAACGGGGAGCCTTGTCAGGCCTCTGGAGATGGTCCAAGAAACAGGTTTCTGGGCTCTCCCCTGGCCACTCTGTGCTCACTCCCACTGTGGTCAGGCTGCCAGGCTGGCAGGCCGGCAGGTGGGCAACGCCACAGGATAGCAGGCACATCCTGCTGGAGCTGAGATCCAGCCCGGAAGCCGCTGGCCAGGGGATCACAGGCAGACCTTCCTGCCCGGCCAGCTCCTCTGCAGCTGTTTAGAGAAAAAGCCGAGGAAAGCAGAGTCTTGGATGATCGATGGGCTGTGTGTCTCTCTGGCTCCTGTGGATTTTTCAATTGGAAAGAATAGGCTTATCTCTCCTTTTTAATTGATTTTAATGCAGCTCAGCCAGGCTAGATCAGATCTCAACTCCTCCGTGGCCTTCGATGAATGGTGCGGGGAGCTGCCTGAATGTTAATAGGAGGGGCTAGGAGGAGGCAGTGAGGCCATTGTGTGCCTGCAAGACCGCCACAGCTGCTTTCGGGGCTGACCTGCCACGATGGACCCCTCTCGGATTTCAGGGGTGGTGTGGGCTGGGAATGGGGTAGTTTGATTTCTAGATGATGCAGAAGAGCATACATGTGCAGCTGTGATTACAGCTGGGAGGCCCTCTGGCTCAATCCATGGCAGGGTTTGGGGCTCTAGCTAGCCTACCTCTCAGAACATTTACTCACCTCCTCCTGCCAATGCCCCAGGCTCCATCCTCCTCTGAAAACCTTCTGGTGCCTTTGCAGTTTTAACTGTAGCATAGTCGGCACCTTCTGACACAGAGGAATCTCCTCTCGCTTCCTGTCTTGTCCTTCCCAGCACCCCTCCCTCCTCCAAACCTTGCTGGGCCCTGCCTCTCTGTGCGAACTTGGACCAACGGCCAAGCTCCTCTGGGCCTTGGCTTTCTTCTCTCAAATGAGGTAACAGCATCGACCATAGGGCATTATTTGAGGAGGCAGAGAAGATATTGCAGGTAAAGCAGCCAGCGCTGTGCTGAGAGCAGGAAATACTCAGGTATTATTTCTTTTCCATCCAGCTTCCCTCTCCACCAAGCCGACTGAATCAAGAGATGCAAGCACAGTAACTGGAGACAGGAGGAGTCCTGAAATGGTATCCCGTGGGGATGGACTCAAGCTCCTGCTGTAACTACATGCTGTAGGTGACTCATGAATGACCTATCCCCGTTTTCCTGGCTGGAAAGGGATTAACAGACCCCTCAGAGGACAGGTTCTCAAGCTTAGCTGTTGGAAAAGAAACACTCAGAGAAGTTTAAAAAAAAAAAAAAACATTTCTGGGGCTTAAGACCCAGAGTCTGGTTCCACCAGGCAGCCTGGGATGGGCCAGGCACTGCTGGAGGTTTGGAATGTTGTAGAAGTCAGTGAGTTTAAGATGGAGTGGGGAAGAAGATCCTATTCCACAAAATCAAGGGCCCCTATTAAGAGCTCAGCTACTTATTCTGCATGACAGTCCTCTGTGGCCTCTTCCTGTGGTCACTACAGGATTCCTTTAAGCCCAGGTGGCTGGTGGGTGGATGCAGGAGGGGGCGTCTGTCTCTCCATGTTCCGTAGCCCCCACCTCCTTCCTATCTTTCAGTGAGGAGAGCTGGTACAGCCCCACCTTAAAAGCATGCTCCTAGTTTTCTCGTACAGACCCGGACATCCAAGGGCTGGTTTCACAATCAGTACCAACGCTGAAACACGCTTTCTCACAGACACCATGACCCTCTAATCCACGCATATACATACAAATGTGGTCAAAAGCAGACTCACTGAAACACACATGCTTACAAACATATTTCAGGAACTGTGAATCGTCTGAGATTTTTGCCTACTTGCAAGCTAGCGAGGTAGCCTGCCACGGTTTTGTGGATGCTGGTAGACAACACAGGATGCCTGGGTCAGGGATGAAGGACAGTTTGCTGCTAACAGCAATCACAGTTGCCAGAGTATTAGCATTTTGGTGCTAGTTCCTTGAGCCCTAATTCCCACAGGGTGATGTGAAGAGGATTACATGATACCCTGCATGCAGTGGGTTACAGTATAGGGGAGGAACTCTGAGTTTAGGACCCTGAGTCTTATAGGAAGCAGGAGATGCATCTGCCCTTTGCTCAGGAGGGAGATGCTAATTCTATCTCCCAAGGCTGTGTGTTCCACAGCATCCTTGAAAAGATAGTCGAGAACAAAAGGCATCAGCGCTTCACTCTGCAAGGTGCACAGAAACATGAGACCCATGAAGAATTATCTAACACTTACATCCCCAGATATGCATCCTGTCAGTCTGACACACACTCCCAACATATATCCACACACGGATATGAGCTCACTTCAACGTGCACCGAAATCCACACAGCGTTACACACGCATCTCTATCCTACAAACATCCACAAGCTTAGGAAATGCTTGGACAGAGTTTGGGACCGTGCCTTTCTCCCTTGTATAAACTGAGAATGCCTAGCTGAGTCTGCAACTGGAATCCATTCTGGAATTCCCATTTACCTTACAGTGATCCTTCTAGTACAGAATCTGATCGCTTCCTGGCCCTGCTTAAAACCCACTCCCTGCAGGACACAGTTCCCACTTTCTAACGTGGCTCTGTTGCCCCTGAGGCCTCTTTTCCAGCTTCTCTCAGCCTAGCACCCTATGCTTCAGTACACGAAAGCCCCACTGTTCCCTGTTTGCCTTGCACTCTGTGCATCCACACCCATCCTGACAAGCACCCCCTCTCTCAGCCCGCGATCTCCCGGGTACCAATCATGGGCCTGCAGACCGAACCGTTCTCTCTGCCACATTCCCTCCGCAATCCCTCGTTAAGCTCAGTGTCCCACTAAGCTCACTGTGGTGTAATTGTCATTTACTGTTTTCTTGACTTCCTCCCCATTCTGGGCTGGGAGCTGCTCTAAACCAAGACCCTTATTTGACTTGTTTTTGCATCTCTGTTGAGTAAACCTAGGGCCTAGGGCAAGGGGACAAGGCTTATGACGGTTGCTGTCAAACCAGTTACAGGACTGTAGGCAGGATTGGCCACATAATTTGCAAGTCTCAGTGCAAAATGAAAATGGGAGGTTCCTTATCCAGAAATTATTAAGAATGACAAGATGGTAACAACAGAGCATTAAACCAAGAGTGTAGCCCTTCTGAGTGTGAGGCCCAGGTGACTGCACAGACCACACACCCAACAAGCCCCTACTACAAGAGCAGCCACGTGGAGAGGTGATAGTGTCAGGCTCCTTAGGCCAGTGCCCAGAGGCAAGAGACAGGTCAGGGAGCAACCAGCCCCACAGAGCCTCTGGGGAGCCTTGGGTTTGCATACGGGGCGACCTTCCCTCCTTCCTCCCTTCATTTCCTCCATGTGTGGGAGGGGCCTCTTATTGACTTTACATTCTTTTCCTTTTACCCACTTACGTAAATTCTTTGGCCACCTACAGTGAGCCCTGACTTCAGAATAACACGGTGGCTTCCCTGTTCTCATGGAGCCTCCAGACGCTCTCACAGAAGAGGAATGGAAACTCAGTTTCCCCAGCCCATCTGCACACTTACCCGATCACTCATCCAGACTCCCCTTCCCTCAGTTCTTCCACCGCAAAGCTTTAAAATGTATTACGACTGTTTTCGTGATAACAGTACTGCGGCTGATGTAAACAGATGCAGAGAGGAGAGAATGGTGGTAAGTGCAAAGTTAGTCTCTGGATGATGCCCAGTCCACTACGCAGAGGAAACTAATCTAACTCTTTCTGCTTACGTTCTGGTGGTTAGCACCACGGTTCTAAATGTGCTTTGACCTTTGTTTTGTGGCTTGTTAGCTGGACAGTATCTATTCACTTCCTGCTATGAAAAGTGATCAATTTAGTGTGCGTCCTTCCCCCTGGCCTTTCTGCTCCTCTCCTAGTTTTGTTACATTGTTTTCAGTTCTTCTATTAGTTATCCTTATAACAGTAAGTGATTTGCTTAAACCCTGATGTGTTTTGTTCTACTAGCTTTGCACAGTGTCTCCCCGCTGCCTGCTCTGCAAAGAGAAGAGGAAAGTGGTTTCAGCGCCTCCACTTCCCCTCCCTACACTTCCCAGCTCTACAGTCTGCCTTACTTTACATGATCAAGTTCTTTAACTGTACCAAGGACACTATCAAGTTCTTTTACTCTATCAACTTCTTTTATATGATCAAGGTTATGACATTTACAGGCTATTCAGGAACTAACTAGGACTGCTGGGCTTTGTCCATTGGTTGATTTCAACATAACTTTTACAATGTGATGATTATGTAAACAGTATCCAAGTTGGCCCCTTAGAAAAGGAATCGTACTCCTGAGTCACAAAATCTAGGCTGCTTGGATAAAAAAGACATGCACCTTGGATCAGAGTCCTCCTACCTACGTGCCGTCAGTTTCTCAAACCCGTCAGTTGCTGCATTTCAGCTGGCCTTGTAGGCACGTGCACCCTGACTTCTTGCACAGTTCTTTCTTTTCCCTGGCTACCTCTTGTTCTGCCTTTTTTCTCATTCAAAAAAGAAACACACTATTCCTCTTCCTTTCTATATCCTTAAAACCACTGGATTTTTAGTCATACTATTTGTGGAAGGGTCTCAATTGGACCGTCAGCTCTCTGGGGTCCTGTGGGCACCCTGGCTGGGATCTCCTTTCAGGGCACCGCATGGGGTAGTTCCACTGTTTCCTTTCCCCATGCCTTCCTCTCTTCGATTCCTTTTTCGTTTTGCTTGTAGTACATCCTCTAACAATCTTTGTCTGAAAAGGGTAATTGATAGTTTGTCTAGTTATAGGATCGAAGTTTCAAAATCGTTTTCCCTCTGAACCCACTGGCCTCTGGTGTCTGTGGTGTTGATGCAATTTCTGATGCTAACCTGGTTCCCATTCCTTGTAGGTGACCTGTTTTTCACTCTCTGGAAGCTAAGATCTTCTTGTCACTGGCCTTCTGAAATTTCATAGGATATTCCAGGGTATCCTGCCTTTCAGATGCAAGACCTGTGTCTTTAAGCCAGGTCATTTTCTCTTTCTGGAACTCTGATAGATGTGGGTGGGCTGCCTGCCTGACTCTCTACGGAGAGTGTCTGTTCCTCATCTCTCTGGGGCCGCTTTTAGGTTGTGACTTCCTTGCTCTGTTTTATCTGTCAGTTCAGTATAATCTGCTTCCAGTTTTCCAGAAAGTCAACAGAATCTCTCGTCACTGATGAGCTCTTTGCCACATTGACAGGGATTTTCCAGGCATTTTGGTGGGATGGGGAAGGGAGGGAATACAGCCATGCTTCGTCCACCATCTGAAAGCTCCCCCTGGAAGCGTTTCGCCCTCCTGAGAAAGGCTTGAAGGGAGCGGAGAGAGGCAGGGAGAATGCTGCACAGGTTTTCAGAGGGCTCTGGAGCAGACCAGCTTTCTGAGACTGATGGAGCTTCCAAGGATTCACCTGCTTCCATGAGGGCTCTCACCTGCCTCAGGAGTGCAGGCTATCCCTGGGGGAGAGATGCCGAGATGGTGATAGGAAGGAAAGAAGTGTCCATGAGACAAGTGGGTGGGCAGGGGTTTAGAGTAATGAAAGGGGAGAGAGTTGCCTAAGGGGTCCAGCAAAGCCTTGAGGAGGGTAAGTGGGGCCCCAGGCCTTTGTGGGCAGCCTTGGGGTGACCTGGCTCTGTTTTTGCTTTACCTCAAATTCCCCGAAGCAGAGGTCACCAGGCAGCTGGCTGCCTACTCGCTGAGCATCTCCCTCTCCCCTCCAGATTTAGAGCATCCCCTGGATCGTGGCTACTTTGCAAGGGTCCACTTGGACATCCATTGCTGGATCTGAGTCCATGTGATTTAGTCAAGTTGGTGGTTTTCCTCCAGACGCCGCTGGACCCCGGAGCCAGCGGACAGGGGTGTGGTGGGGAGATGAGATCATTTTGAAGTGTGGGACACTTTGTGAAAAAGAAGAGGTTGGAGAAGGAATGGCAGTGAAGGGCTCTGGGAAACGAGAGGGGCGGTGGGGCAAGATGATGGAGAGGTCACTGAATGGGAGAAAGGACAGCTTAGGGTTCTGAGAAGGCTGAGCCTGCTTATGGCCCCTCCCTTTTGCCCCCTCCTATCTGGCCACCTGGTGCCTTTGTGCCTCAGTTTCCTCATTTCCCATCCACTTGCAGCCTCCCTTATGGAGCTTCTTTGAGGTCAGCAGGCCTAATCCATCAGTCCCAGCTCAGGTGAGAGGCAGGCAACAGCCTGGGACACAGGGCCCCAGAACTGCTCCGCCATCCTGTCACACTGAGTGAGGGGACGTGGCAGGCACTGCACTGGCACCAAGTGGGTGGGAGTGATGAAGAACTGTGAATCCTACCTTCAAGGAGCTCATGGCCGAATGGAGAGGCAAACCCACAGGAACAGAGAAGACTCACGGACAGGGCCCAGTGTGCACAAGAGGCGTCCATGACTTCCGACACAGAAGCCCATTCTCCTGGGGTGATAGGTGAGCTGGAGCAAGGTGGCCACAGGGATGGTGCTGCCGCGCCCCCAGGAGGCGCAGCCACTGGCCCCCCGGCTTTGAGGGAAGGAGGGGTCTGCTGACTGTTGTAGAACTCCGTGAACTCAGGCCCACAGGGAGGCAGGAGTCAGAGGTGCTCCTAGCCCAGGAATCTGGATGAGTGGGCAGCTGTGGGCCCAGGTCACAGCAGGAGGTTTGAGGGCAGCCTGGGACTTGTGGGGTGAGGGAGCTGGGACACATGGTGGGTGTGGACATGCTTAAGTTCATGGTGTTAAACCACATCTGCTTCAGCATCAGCTGGGGCGGAGCGGTGCTCTCATGCACACTCACGCACACTCATGCACACGCATGTACAGGAGGATCTGGGAGTGGAGGAGGACTTTTTATACATATGAATCTCGAATTCCTGGAGCTCCTCATCCAGCCTCCTTGTTTCACCCCTGTGGGAACTGCTTCCAGAACAGGAGAGGGCTGCCGTGCTCCCTCCACAGCGCACCTGGGCCCCTGGAGAAGCTGCTGTTCCCCTCAGGGCCTGCCCAAAAGCCGTCAGCTTTGGGACTCAACCTCATCCTCCAGGCAGGCCAGAGGCGCACCCTCTACCAGCCCCCCAGCTCCCGTGAGGCCCCAGCTGACTCCCACTGTCGCTGTGTCTGCTGGCTCCTGAGCACCTCCAGGTGGAGCCAGATCCTGTTCCCACTGTCCCTCGGTGCCCAGAGAAGAGCTCAGGGTGTACGTGTGGGTGAATGAATGAAGGAGGGGGGAAGGCACGGCATTTTCCCCAGGCCCCTCTGGTTCCAGGCCCTGTGCTGCCCCCTCACCGGAGCCCCTGCACCAGCCAGCACACAGCCTTTGTCGCCCCGCCCGGGGAAGCCCGCGCCCGGCCTCCCTCACCCTGAGCTGCGTGGTGCTTGCTATTTTTAAACTGTGAATAACGCTCCTGAAAGTTACAGGCATCCTGCAGGTTGTTCTAGGAAAAGAGAAACGTCGGACTCTGAGTCTCTGAGTTCACAGCGGCGTGGACAACGGGTGACCTATTTCCCAGTCAGCCTGCACCCTGGGGCAGCTTGCCCGTGGACCAGCACTCTACCTGCTCCCCTGGCGGCCCGAAGCCCAGACCCCGTGGATGTTGGGCATCTTTCATCAATTGGCGTAGTCAGGCCGGCTCCCGGGACAGTTTGGTAAACTGAGCACAGGCCAGAAAAAGGAAATGGGACAGGTGGTTCCAGGGCTCATGGAAGGTCCCAGGGCCTAGGGCCAAGCTGTGGCCAGGCCCACCATCTCCTTGATGGTTAATTTCAGCGTCAGCTTGGAACGTGTCTTTGGATGGATTAACATTTAAATAGGTGGCATTTAAGTAAATGTGGGTGGGCCTCATCCAATCAGTTGAAGCCCTGAACAGAACAAAAAGACCGGCCTCCTCTGAGTAAGAAGGAATTCTGCCAGGCCTCCAGGCCCTTGTCCTTACCCTCTTGCCTCCTTCGGCAGGTCCCAAAGTGGTATTGCCCATTGGAGGATAGCACGGGATGCCATCCTGTCATAGCAGCAATGAAGGGAGGTGGTGTGATGGTGACATAAGAGACAGAAATAGTGGAGGCTGGAGCCCTGGGGCTGGGGGCTGGTGCCATGGGGTCTGGGAATGATGTTGGGGGCGGCAGGGGCCTCTTCAGTCCCCACAAGGACAGGGCATGTTTGGACGGGGATGGAGGGAGGCGGTGAACTCTGAGAGCAGCCAGAACACCCTACCTGGCCTGGCATTCCAGGCCTCTGCAGGTCAGGACCGCACTGGCTGCTCCGTGCCCCTAAATATGCCTGCCGCATCATACCTCTGCTTTTGCCCAGCGATTCCCTTGTTCCCTGTCACATCTCCAGGTCCTGTCAATGCTCACTTCTCTGGGATGCTCCCTACAGCTCCCCCCGTGGTGCCCTCACTGTCTTGCCAGATAGTATGCCTCTCTCCTGCAGCACTGAGCCCTGAGGCAGGCACCGGGTCTGGTTCAGCCCTGTCCCCAGGACCCGACTTGGGGTCTGCACAGAGCAGGTACCTGATACATGTGTGCAGAATAAATGCACAAATGGAAAAAAGCAGTAAGTAAATGGGCCTTGCAACGCAGTTTCTGACCACAGTAGGACTTCAACAAAGATTTATTGAAATAGAGCAAATGAGGCTCTGAACCCTGGGCCATGATGTCACAATGTCCCTGTTGGCTCCATCACACACACACACACAGAAGAGCATCCTTCCAGAACACTTGGGACACTTTGAAGAGGTTCTGCTTTGTCATGGCAGAATAGCCCTGCCCTGGGCACCAAGCCCCTCACTCAGAATGCACACGCCCAGGAGCCCCGCCCATTCCCCCCCTCCCCCCACCCCACACGTCCCCTCCCTCCACCCTCTTACCTCCCCTTCCCCGACATTCACAGCTCTGAGGAGAAACACCAGGACTGCGACCCCCTCCCCCCGACACACACACAGCAATACTAGGGAAACTTCTCAACTTCTCTCTGCAATTTCGAAAGATGCTGATCTTTGTCAGCTGCCTTAATGAATCACAGCCCAGGAGGTGCCAACCTTCCTAAAAATATCCGAGAACCCTCAGTGCTGAGAGAGGCTGTGGAGGTGTGTGCATCCTGATGGAGCCGCCTGCCCCGCCACCACTCACACTCACCTCTCCTCCATGGCCCCATCCCCACCTGCTCTGAGCCCCAGAAGCCTGATTCAGTGGGTGCTGAGCCAGGTACCTCCAAGAGAACCTTCGGCTTACCCCCACATTATAGATGGGGAAACTGAGGCCCAGAGGGGGAAGGGCCAGAGGCTGAGGCCTACTGGTTCCCAGGGAAGGGCTCTGCAGAGGCTGCCTCTGTGGTCAGAAGCCAGCTGGGGTGGGGAGGAAGGAGACTCCTCTGTCTAGGGCCCTGGCTGGGCGGGGCTGCCCCTGAAATGAGCCCTGGTGTGATGGGGTCTCAGCCAGCCCACACAACCAGTGAAGAGCTCCTCTAGACAGAAGCAGTTCACCAGGGACAGGTGGGGGTACCGGGAGGTCACACGGGGGTCCCCAGGCTGTGGTGCAGCTGCCCTCCTATGGCAGGTTTATGCTTCTCAAGCAGGGGAGACCAGGAATGGTCCCCAGGATGGACAGAGGCAGGGTTGGACTTAGTTCTGCTTCAGAAAGAACTGAGTCCGTTCCTTTGAAATCCTGCACCGGGGGCTTCTTAATGCCCCCCGCCTCCGCCACCCCCCTGTTGTAGAATCCTGATGGGTCTCACTGGCAGCTATCACTTTGTTTCTCTAAGGGTAGTTCCAGGACCTGCGGCAGCAGCACCTGGGAGCTTGTTGGAGATGCAGACTCTCAGGCCCCACCCAGACCAGCTGGATGAGATCCGCATGTTGTTCTTATGCTCATCAGAGTTTGAGAGGCACTGGCCTGTGGGACGACTTAGCGTCAGGTCCCACCCAGGAGTGACGCCTGTGATTGATTGCACATGCACAGTGTGATTAATTAGCTGGGAGGGACGGGGAGGACTGGAACAGGAGGGGAGGGATCCCTAGGATGGCAAATCCACGTTCCAAGTGGAAACTGTCCGCGCCGGGGGAACCAGGTTCAAAGAACGGCTGAATCTGGGGAAAATCAAGGTGAAGGGTCTGAGACTTTGTGGGGCCTTCCTCCTGAGGCTGGGAGCTCCTCTGCAACCTCTCTAACAGCTGCTTTCCAGTCCTAGCTTGGGCTCTCACTGTGATGGGGAGCTCACCACCTCTCAGGCAGTCGATAGCAGGGTGGACAGCTGGGACTCTGGCAAGGCCTCCCTCACCTGGAGCCGACCTGCCTCCACGGCCCCGGCTGGCCCACTCTCCAGTCCTTGGTCCCCTTGGGGCTGCTGGTAACCAGCCTGTCCCTCCTTTGATCCTCAATATCCTGCCACTTTACTTTTTCTCTAGTTCCAGAAATAATCTTTCTATTTGTGTGGAGAGTCATTTTATGGGGCTCTTTTCACAGAGCGTGGAGGCGTCGAAGAGGCCTCTACGGAGGCAGAGCTTCTGCTGCGTTGGCCTCATTTCATTCTTTCCTCCGGCCACCAGACGAGTGGGCCCTCGGCAGGCTTGGTTAAGTCAGAGGACAGGTAGGCCGTGCACCACCCGTTTTCTCAGCGGCAACACTGGCTGGAGCACACAGAGTGCAGAGGTGCTCGGGCCTGGTTGGCTCACAGAGCATCACCCCTGCCCCGGGCAGATCCACAGGGACCTCCGGGGACTGAGGGAGGGAGCCCTGTTGAGGACAGCAGATGAGTACTGCGCAGGGGTCCCAAACCCCTGCCCCCTCCCCATGCTCTGTGGGGCTCCAGACCAGTACCGCTCCTGCCCTCTGGACCCTTCCAACTGCCCCCAGGCCTCAAACCTGAACCTTCTCTAGCTGAACTCATCCTCCCCTTCCTCAGTGCTTTGCTGCGTCTTGCCCTCCTGAGTGGCACCTTTGTTACCCAGGATCCACGCCGCAAATCAGGGTCACCTTCAGCTCTGCCCTCCGTCTCCCTGCCCCCCATCTACTCCACGCCTCCCACGGAGTTCTGCGAATTCTGGAGTACTGGGATGAGTTCTGCTAATTCTACTTCCTTCATGTCTCTGTTCTCTGTCCTCTCCTTTCCATTTCCATTGCCAATGACCCGATCTAAGCCCTTGAACTTCTCCCCTGTTGCCTCTTAGCTGGTCCTAGGCCTCTAGTCTCTCCTGCTACAAGCTACCATCTGCACGAATGACAGGTGATCTGTCTGAAATATAAACACGTTCGCAGAAACCTGCTGGTCTAAACTCCTTCAGTCAAACCCCAGGCCTGTGGCTTCGAATCCAGTCTCTTTAGTGGGGCCCACAAGGCTCTCAGGGAAGAGTCTGCTGGGTAGAGGGGTGCTATGGGCTTGGGGGCCCAACCTGCTTGGGTCCGAATCTTAAGGTCCTCTGCAGACCTTCCTCGTCCCTGTCTGCACGTCTTTTGCCTCTCCACGCAGCCATCACCCCCTGTTTAAATGTCTTACCCGCCCCAGGCCCCCTCCCCAGTCCCACACACTGCTAACTCTTGCTTATGTTAAGGATCAGGTCCCCAACCCTTTTCGGGTCTCACAGAGTTCTCAGCTATGGAGGGGAGTGTTGGTGGGATCCCCTGTCTCGCTGGGGAGGAGGGTAGGTTGTCCCAGGGTCCCCTGGCTTCCTGGAGGAGGGACAGCAAAGGTTATAGGATGTGGCTTGTTCTCCTCTAGCTTTTAAAATCAAACCAATTTCCCCTGTGTCTCAGTCGGCTCGGGCCGCCAAAACAAAATACCACAGACCCAGGGCTTAAGCAATGGAAATGTATTTCCTCACGGTTCTGAAGGCTACAAGTCCAGGTCAAGGTCCAGCAGGGTGGGTTTCTGGTGAGAACCCTCTTCCTGGCTTGCAGACAGCTGCCATCTTGCTGTGTCCTCACAAGGCAGAGAGCGAGCCAGTGAGCTCTCAGACGTCTCTTCTTATAAGGACACTAATCCTAGTGGAGTAGGCCTCACCCTCATGATTTCATTTAACCTTAATTACTCATCATGGAGAAGCTGAACGTTGTCTTTATCCTAAGTTCATTGTGTGCTCAAGTGTGTGGTATACTCAGTGTCCAGCTTGTGCACACACAGCCTACTGCACGTCTGTTCCCGGTCGGTGAACAGTTCTTACTGCTACATACGGCACTAGAAGTGGGCATGTCTCCAGTCACTTGTACAGCTAAGCTCAGTGTTCACACCCAGCTGCCTGCTGAGAGTCTGGTGAACTCTGAATCCTAGAGCTGTAGCACACAGTGGGGTTTGGAGAGAAAGGCAGGGCCAGTGCTCAGGGTCATGGGGGCAGTGCCATGAAGAGGAGAAAATACTGGCCTCAGAGCCCAGGGACATTGTTCTGGTCCCACCCTGTCACTGACTCAGTGAGGGACCTCAGGCAGGTTCTGATCCCTCTCTGAACCTTTTCCCCAACTGCACACTGACAACCTCTACGGCCCCTCTGGGCTGGGTTACTCTGGACCTGTGCTGACAGACGGAAGCCACTAGCCACATGAGGCTATTTAAATTTAAATTAGTTAAAGCTAAATAGAATTTAAAAAATTCAGCTCCCCAGTCACACTAGCCATATTTCCAATGCTCAACCGTCACCCGTGGCTGGTAACTAGTGTATTGGACAGTGCCAGCACGGAACATTCCCATCGTCGCAGAAAGTCCTAATGGACAGTGCTGCTGCACTGCCCAGTGAAGGTGAATGAGCCTGGGAATCGCCGGGGATCTGGTCAAAATGCAGACTCTGATTCAGAGCTGGAGGAGGGGCATCTTCTACATCTCCAACAAGCGCTCCCCAGCAGTGTTTTGCTGCTGAGCCGAGCGCCCTGCTCTCAGTGACAAAGATGTAGACGGTGCTCCTCAGCATGGTTGGGGTGTCAGCAGTGTCAGCACTGCAGCCAGTGTCTGAGAGATGCAGAACCTCAGGCCCCACCCCAGACCTGCCGAATCAGAAGCTCCGGGCTCAGGCCCAGGACTCCGTGGTTTGACAGGCCCTCCAGGTGATGCATATACACATGAAGGTTTTAGATCTCTGATCTAGAAGGCAGCATCCATCTGGGGTTTCACCAAATAGTTGCTGGAGTTCGATGACATCGCTTCTCTCCCAAAGCACGTCCTGCTCTGTCCAAACTTCTACCCCCAATTGAAGATGGGGATAGTCTTCTATTCTCAATGGTGTCACTTCCATTGGGGCTCCACCCTGCTCTTTGGGGGCTCAGGACGAGGAGAGGGAGGGCAGCAGCAGGCCCAGCCTCGGACTGTGGCCCGTCCCACCTTGGGCTCACGTCATAGCTGGAGCTCCAGGTAGCCAGCTACTCCCACTTCTTCCCAGCAGCAGACCTGGCCTTCTCTGTGGGGAGATAGAGAGCTGCAGTGTCCAGCCAAGGACAGGTGCTCACACCAGGGGAAGGGCGGGCCTTTTCCCCCACTGGCTCAGTTAGCCACAGAGAGACCTGAGACTGTGAGGCCCAGAGAAGGGCTAGCCCCCTGTTCAGTCCCAGCTGTGTATAGGGATTAAAGTGGAGGCAAGGCCACCCCTAGCTCAGGATTCTGGACATTAGCGTCCTGCAAACACTGCACACTCACCTGCGGCCCCCTTCTCCGGGGCTGCATGCCCCGGCCTGCAGCCAGCTCTCACCCCTGCTGTGATGACTCCTCCATAAGACTGACCAGACATTTCCAAGGCCATTGCTTCCTGCCACTCCTCTACTTGCCACATAGTTTAGGAATCCCTCTGACCACCCTGGCCCCTGTCAGCCCTCTCCCCACAATTATTGATCTTGATGGAGTTGGTCTTTTTGTTGCACACCACGTAACTCCGGCAGGCATCTACAGGCTGGGACACACCCAGAATGGGCAGTAATGGGCACCTGCCTCCCTCCCCCAGGCCAGCCAGCCGTGCCCCAGGGGATACTCTCAGCACCCCCTGTAGCTGGGGTGCATCTATTACCAGCTGCAGTTACCCCACTGGAAGGTGAATGCAGGACATCTGACCCTGCTCTACCAGAAAAGAGCAAGACCCTCTGGGGACAAGCCAAAGGCACCAAGCAGGTCAGAGCAGGAAGGGTTTTGTCACTCCTCTCAGGACACAGAGGGAGCAAGGGCAGCCCAGAGAGAGCCAGAGATGCGCTGAAGGCCACACAGTGAGCTGGCTGCAGAGCCAGGGCTTGAAGTGAGGTGCTCGGGCTCACAGGCCAGGCTTCCACGGAAAAGTGAGAGCAGCCTGGTCTGTTGATGCGAGCCCTGTGCTAGCAACCTTGCATGCGATGCCACTTGGCACGGCGGTCATGAAGATCCTATTTCACGAATGAAGGAAGAGCTTAGCGAACTCGCCAAGGACGCAGCTAGTAAATGCTCCTGCTGCCCCTCCAGGAACTCCGGACCCTCAGGGCTGGATGCAGCCTATTGCTGAGGGCAGGGACTCTCTGCAGCCCCCTGGCCACACTCAGCAGCTCTGCCCCTTCCACCGCTGCCCGGAAGCTCACTCCTCAGGGAGCTCTTCCTGTGGTGGCCAGACTTGCTCCTCCTGGGGTTGAGTTGTAGCTGCTTCCTGGAAACTGCCCCTGTGCCCCTCACTATCTGCGGACCCCATGGTACCTGCGTAGGCCTCTCAGAGAGTCAGGTACCCGGCTGACCTCCTTGGGCAGGTGAGTCCCTCCTTCCCGGTCTGGCCTCTGAACAGCCCAGGGATCTGGAGCATGTGGACCAGAGCAGGGTAACCCCCCAGCTCTCTGTGTTCCTGCCCCATCTGCTGGAGTGCTCTCCGAGGCATGTGGGGCCTCACGTGCCCCCAGCTCTTGGTCTAGGATGACAAGATGGAGCATGCCCACCTCCTGGCATGGGCCCCTCACCCTCACGGGCAGCCACATGCATCTGTGAGGTCTGTGGGGGCTGTCCCAGGTCTCTCTTTCTTCTTCCTGGGGGTCTCCTTGCTGCCCTCTACCCCTTGAGTCCCTGAAGACAGGGATTGGGTTTCTCCTGCTCTGTCTCCCTCTCAGAATCGCCTGTCACCGTGGAACTCACATTTATTGGGTGCCTGCACGTGCCAGAAACCATCCTGGGCACAATCATATATTCATTTAATCTTCTCAATAACATTGTCTGGTGAGTATTATTAGCCCATTTTACAGGTTACAAAACTAAATTTGGAGAGTTGATGTCACTTGGAGAAGGTCACCTTCTTGGTAAGTAGTATTGGAATTCAAGCCAATGTGGGTGACCCCTGGGTTCAGGTTCTCTCCACAGGCCAGGCTGCATCCCATTTAAGATGCTGCTTCTGGAATAAGGGGCTGAAGTTTGGTATTCTCAGCCTTCCCCTTACCTGAGGCCAGGCCCAGCTGGGTACTGAGAAGGAAGGCCCATCACGGGCTCTGTGCCTGCAGGGCAGTGGGAGGGAACCAGCCCCAGGGACCTCTCTCCCCACCCCCACCCTCACCCCAGCTGGTCAGCCGGGCCAGACAGTGGGGCCTGAGGAAGGCCGGCTGTGCTGGCAGCCAAACAAAGGGGTCTGCAGTCAGTCAGACGCTTCCTCACTAAACAAAGCTCTACTTCCCCCCAGACACAGGCCTAGGCCACAAAGACCCCAAAGAATGCCTGGAATGTCGCGGGGCCAGACGACCTCCTGCAGACAGGAGAGGCTGGCTTTGTGCTCAGCTTGCCAGGACGACTGACCCCAAGTTAGAAAGGTCACTCCCTGACCTGTGACCCTGCCCTCTCGCCCCATCCGTCCATGGTGGGCAGCTGGGCTTCCCTCCTCAGGATCCCCAGTGTCCCTTCCGTGCCAGTGGGACCTGGCCTGAAGTTTATAGCAGCTCAACTGGTGCAAGCTCGCACAGATGGCCCCTAAGAGGTGGAAGGCTACCCTGAAGATGTGTCCGGGCCCCTCTCCTCCCCACTGTAGAGGCTACAAGGGGCTTCCTGGTGCTCATTGCACAGTCAGCCCCCTGTGAGGTGGCAGATCCAGTCCCCACCTCACCTGTCCCCCAGGGCTGGGCTGCTCTGTGCACGGGGCCCCTCCCACTCAGCCACACCTGCTGGGGGCCCCACCTGTCCTAGGAAGAGACATGAATGCCTGCCCTCTCAGTCCTTGTGGTCTAGCGCGGGAGATGGACAGTCGGCCCCAAACGTAAGTAAATCACAGAGGGTGAAGCTTGCTGGGGAGACAGAGGAAGGTGGTGCTGGTGTATGGGGAGGGGACTGCAATCTTAACGGGTCAGGAGGTCAGAGAAGATGAGGGAAGACTTGAAGGAGGGGACCCTTGTGGGGGAAGAGCATTCCAGAAAAAAGGAATGGCAAGTATGAAGCCCTGCTTGTTCAGTTCCCCGTGGGAAGAGAGGGTCGGCCAGGGGAGGCTCCTGGGGGCTGAGGTCAGGAGGTAACGGGGCAGAGTGTGGGCTATGGCCCTGGTGGGGCCTCAGTGCTCACTTGGGGTGAGATGGGCACCCCTGCGGGGTATTGAGTAGAGGAGCATTGAGATCAGACATGTGGGTTTAACAGGGCCCTCTGCTGCCGAAGCAGTCTAGACAAGGGGCGAGGGAGGAAGGCCCAGGCCCAGCCACACTGCACACATCTCTGCCTGTCCTGTGGCAGCCTGTCCCCAGGGCCTGGGGTTGCAGTTGCCGAGGTAATACGCATTCCACACTCTGTGGGACAGGGGAGCCCCTGTGCTGGGGACAGGCTAGGAGGGAGAGCCATAAGACACCCTGCCTCTCTCAAAGAGCCCCCTGCTGATGGGGAGACGGACAGCCCACGGTGGCCTCTTCCAGCTCCGAGCCCCAGCGCTCAGGGCTGAGACCTCCCTGGGGACATCACATCCTCTCAGCAGCTGGCTCGGTGCCTGCCTGCCTCCCTGAGGGGCCTTCTTGGCTGCTCTAAAGCTCAGCCCCCAGTTTGGCCTTAAGGGTCCAAGTGCCCAGCTCCATGGGTGCAGGCAGAGCTAGGCAAGTGGCTAGGAGACAATGGCCCCTCTGTAGGGTCAGCGGAGTCAGGAGGGGCCTCAGGGGCCCAGGGGGCTGGTGGCCAGGAGTGGCACGGTTGGAGGGTCTTGGTAGACTTAGTCAGGGCCCAGCCCAGCCCTGCCCGGGCCCTGCCAAGGGAAGATGCGTGAACGGATTTGCAAAGGAGGGAGAAAGGGGGTCCATGTCCGCTTGACCCCAAAAGCCAGAGAAACATTTTCAGCTTGCCTGTGACTCACTCTTCCTCAGCAGAAAACTTTGTTTTTTCCTTCAAATCCACGGACTTCCACCTTCAGACAATAATGTATTTGTGGGAAGTCACATGTTTTGTTTTCTGTGCAAGTTGCTGGAGGTGGTGTTTGTTTTAGAAACATTTTACTGTAATGGGGTCTGTGGGCCTCCTGCCCCTCAGACCAGGCTGATTCCCGCCTAGGGTAGTCCAATTTGGTAAATTAAAACTTGGGACGCCTGGCTAAATTGAATCTCAGATCAACAACAAATGATTGTTTCAGTCTAAGTATGTCACATGCAATATTTAGGATGGACTTAGACTAAAAAATTTATTCATTTATCTGAAATTCAAATTTAACCTATATTTTACCTGGCAACCCTGCCTCTAAGTCCGTCTTCCATCTAAGACCTTTCTGGTCTCAACATGAGAGAGGAAAGCCAAAAGTTGACCCTTTACGAGAGGGGCTGCCCCTAGCCCCCCAGAATCAGTCTCACAGCCCTGCTCCCTGGCCGCAGACTCCTCCAGGGCTCCTGACCCTCGGCCCACCCCTCCCGCCCCAGCACCTGCCTCCTGGCAGTGTTCGAAAGGGACTTTCTCCCTGCGTTTCTGGCTGAGACACCTGAATCTGAGACACTGAATCCTGCTGCCATTGGAAAGCATTCCATCACGAGCCTTGAGGAGTGTATTTTTCCAGCTTTCTAGACCCCTAGAGCAGGCGAAATGCCTCTCTTCTATTCACCACCTCTGAAAGATTCCCCCCAGGTCGCTGACCCTGAGCTCTCCAGCTCATTCATCCAGAAACGCTCTGTGGACACCTGCTCTCAGCATGGCCCAGCTTGGTCCCGGCTGGGTAAAGACTCAGAGAGACGCCACTGTGGCCTCAGGAGCTCAGGATGGCAGGGGAGAGATGGGTAACTGTCTCCTTCCCTTACAGTGTTTCTGGGCTTGCCATGGAGGGCATTGGGGGCTGCCCAGGCTGAGAGAGCAGGGCGGGCTTCCCAGGGGAGGCAATGCCTGAACGGAGTCCCCAGAGGTTAGGAGGCTTCTGATGGTGGAGGAGAGAAGAAATGGTGTTTGAGAAAGGGGAGCAAGATGGGCAAAAGCCTGGGGGCTGGGAAGCCAGCAGCTCTGAGCTGGAGGGGTGGAGGGCGGGAAGATGGGGAGGGCAGCAGGCAGAGCCCAGAAGGCCTCGGATGGCAGCTGGGGCTTGGATTGCACCCTAAAGAGTCACGGGAGGGCTAGGAAGGATGGCAGGATTCAGGGTGAGTGACAGGAGCAGCGAGGCCCTGGAGAGGGCCCAGGATCTAGGGACCAGCACCCTGTCCCCTGCTCTCTATACTGCCTCCAGTGCAGGCCTTGCAAGCAGCAAGGGCTGGAAGCTGCTAAGTCAGCCTGGGTGAGAACAGACAAGAATCACTGCCCCTTAATAAAGATGAGACCTCCGGCCTGACTGGAGGTGGCTGTTCCTCAGCCCTTCACACGGGAAGCCCCTTCCTCAGCTCACCCCCCTTTCTCAGGCCTTCCCCTTCCCCTGCTCCCTCTGTGTTTTTCCACGTCTAGGTCGGGGCCCCCTCCCCTCCTGGCACCGCCTGGGCCCCAGGGTCACTTGTGCACTCCCAGACTCCTGGAGCCTGAGGCCTGCCCAGCAGCTGGCCCGCTGTTCCCATCTCTTCCTGCTGAACACTCCCCACATTGTTCGCCTTTGTGTCCTTTTTCCTGTGCCTGAGCTATTCCAACTTCACTGCCCTGGTTCTCCCCAAGGGTCAGTTGCCAAACTGGGACTGGCGCCACAGACTGGAGAAAAACAGGGTCCTTTGAACCCCTAGGACCTCCTCCTGCTGAGGAGAAAAGTCAGCAGAGACCCTCCCAGCCTGCTTCTGCCCCTCTGATCCTCGTCCTGGCCCACAAAGACTCCCGTGATCCTGCCTCGAGCCCACCTGCCCCGAAACCTCAGGAGGGAGTCTTTCTATGGAGCCATCTTGAGTGCCCTGGGGGCAGCGAACACTGCCACGTCCCTGGGTCCCCAGGCAAAGCTGGAAGCTCACCCCAATGCTGACAGCAGGTGTCAATTCATGTGCTTGAAATGGAGCCCGCCACCTCCCCAGTGCCACTCCTGGGGGACTGGCACTGAACACTAAGTCACGTGGTCCCATCTGCCTGTCTCCTCTTCCGGCAGGCCAGAGCAGCTGAGGAGAACGGGACTGTAGACCTAAGACCGCTTCATAGACCCCAGCTGAGGCCCGTCCCTGAGGGGGCAGCGCAGCCCCCGGGAGAGGCCTGGGAAGCAGAGCTCAGGCCTGGCTCTGCTGCCAACTTCCGTGGCTCCCCTCAGGCTCTTTCTGGACTCGGCTGCCTCCCTCCAGCTCAGAACACCGAGGTTTCCAGACGGAAGCCGCTTCTCCTCTGAGTGATTCTCTTCTTGACCAAACTCTCCTCAGGCGCTTCTAAACTCTCTTCTCACCTAGGCCCGGCTTTTGGGCTTCTGTGTTCATCTCTGCATTGTCCAGTTTTAGCAAGAATCCCACTAAGTCAGTTTTGCCAGAATCCCCCATCCTTGATATCTGATGCCCCTCGGTATCTGATCGGGTTGCTCATCCCCCACCAGCCCCCAGGTGATGTGGGATCACCCCCGCCTGCCTTCAGCAAGAATCCTGTCAGGTGGGATTAGCCAGAACCTCCCTCACCCCTGATGCTTCCTCCTGGTAATTTTCCATCCACTGACACCCCCTCACCCCACTCCTTGGCTATCAATTCCCACTTTTCCTTGTATTTGGAGATGGGCCCAAACTCTCTGCCCTACTGCAAAACCCCACTGCAATGGCCCCTGTACCTATTGTGACTGTCACCCTGAATAAAGTCTGCTTTACTGTCCTTTACCAAATGTCACGGTAATTCTTTCTTGAACACCTCCATGCCCATCAGAACCCCCTCCGCTGTGCCCTGCCATCCATGACCCAGCCCTGGGGCTAATTAGACTCCTGATTCAGGTCTTGGGGTAGCCTTCAGACTTTGCAGTGATCTCCCCAACCCTGCTCCACCCTATGCCTGTGATTTAGAACTCTAAATTTGTCACAAGGAGAGACATCATGATGGTGTGAAAAAAGCGAGGAGCTTGTCCTCTAGCCAACCTGAGTTCTTACTTTGGTTCCATCACTTAGTAGCCATGACAGCCGGGTCTCGTTGCTAAAGCTCTTTGAGCTTCAGTATCTTCATCAGTTAGAAGGTCAGAACTATTATGAGGATTAAATGATATAATGAGGAAAATTACCTGGAACATAGAAGGTCCTCAGTAAATGGCCAATGTCCAAGTCCTCATCTCTGGTTCCTGGGAACATGACCTTATCTGGAAATAGGGTCTCTGCAGATATAGTTAAGTTAGGGATCTCAACTTGAGATTATCCTGCATTTAGGGTGGGCCTAAGTCCTGATAAGAGAAAGGAGGTGTGATACACAAAGAAGAAGCCCGTGTGAAGATGGAGGCAGAGACTGGAGTGATGCTGCCATAAGCCAAGGAATGCCAGGAGCCACCAGAAGCTGGAGGAGGCCAGGAAGGATTCTCCCCAAGAGCCTCTGGAAGGAGCTTGGCTCTGCTGACACCTTGATTTCAGACTTCCATCCTCAAACTGTGAGAGAACACATTTCTGTTGTCTTGAGCCAACACATTTGTGCTAATTTGTTGTGGCAGGCCTGGGAAACTAATACAGTTACCGTGTTTGGAAAGAGAGTCTTGACAGATGTGATTAAGTGAAGGATTTTGAGATGCAGAGACTCTCCTGGATTATCCGGGTGGGCCCTAAATGCCATCACAGGCATCCTTATAGGAGAGAGGTGGAGGGAGGTCTGACACAGAGGAGGAGGAGCCGATGTGAAGACGGAGCAGAGAGAGATCTGAAGATTCGAGTCGTGGGGTTACAAGCCAAGCAATGCAGGCAGCCACCAGGAGTGGGAAGACCAAAGGAACAGATTGTCCCCCAGGGCCTCTGGGGAGAGTGCTGGCCTGCCCACACCTTGATCTCAGCCCAGTGAAAGCACCTGGGGACTTCTGGCCTTCAGAACTGTGAGAGAATAAAGGTCTGTTGTTTAAAATCATCAGGTTTGTGGTAATTGGTTACAGTGGCCATAAGAATCTAACACAGGGTAACAGGGCCAAGGCCCCATCAGGTCCCTCTCCTCAGGGACTTACCCGTATTCAGAGCCATCTCACCAGGAGCAGCATCCTGGCCAGCGCGCCCCCATTCCCTCACTTCCTGAGCCCCAGACATAAGGACAGCCCCGCCCCAAAGCCTCTCTCCCCCGGTGCTGGGGTCAGAGCGTGAGGTGTGTAGGTGAACACGCAGATCCCTCTCTGCAGCTCCAGCTCCTGAAGTTTAATAGGAAACTGAGTGATCAGGTCCCTCTGTCCCTGAGGTCAGGCCAGGATGTGGGGTGGGGGGGTGTGGTTTGGAAGGAGAAACCTTGTCTTGGGTGTGGCCAGCCTGTGTTGCCGGGTCCAGGAGCCGGGCCCTGGGGTCCTAAGAAGGCAGGTCCGGCATGTCCAGGATCCTGTCTGGCCTTCCCCAACCTCACCTTTCCCACAGAAAAACCCTCTCCTCTTCAAGCTTGGGAGTCCCGCCCCACCCACAGGACCTCAGGTCGCCCCACGAGGGGTGCTTTGTAGCTTGTTCTTCCCGGGGAGACCCTATAACCCCTGTCTCATCCCTTTTAATCCTGAGACCCATATATTCAGCAGGTTTTGAGTTGCCATTTTGTGGACTGAAAACCTAAGATTCAGAGGTTCCCCAAAAAGGACCAGCTCAGGGTAGAGCGCTGTGCTGCAGGAGCCACTGCCTCCCAGCCTTTGCTCCTGGAGGCGTCGCCAAACCCACAGCTCCCAGTCCTTAGACAGGAGGCATGGGCTTCCCCTTCCTGTTCAGCTATTGGCTTGAGCTGTTTTCCTTTTTCTGCTCTGCAAGGAACAAAAACAAGTAATTTTCTCATAAAAATAACAATTACCAAAACCAGATTCCAGAGAGCCTTCAGTCAGAGCCAGTAATGTCTGGCTCCTCAGGGTGGGGGGGTCTCAGCACTGCTGCCTCTAGGGGCGCCCAGGGCTCTGCTCGCTGCATGTCGGCCTGGCCCGAGACAGGGTTTTTGAGGAGACGGAGAGTGAGCAGGAAGACCAATGTCAGCTATCAAAGCATGTTGGACACCTGACATGGTTTTGAAAGCCGTGGAGAATGCAAAGCCGGGTCCTTCCCGTGCATGCTGCCCTCAAAAATCCAGAGACATGTCATGTTCATGGCAGAGAAAACAATTGCACTGATTAATTTTGCTTCTGTTTATGCCTCCGTTCTCGAGACTTCTGAGTGCATTCCAGTGAGGCCATCTGCCAGATGGAAGTGCTGTCACGCACAGCTTCTTGGTGCAAACTGCAAGGCATGCGAGACTCCAGCAAGCCTGTTGGAATTCCATTTGCTAAATGGCCATAATCAAAGAACAAGCTCTGAGTGATCTCACAGTGAATCTTGGAAATAGATGAGTACACAAAATCACGATTTATGAGTTTAGCAATTTTTCTTTTTCTGCTAAAAATATTAGCCCACAAAAATCTTTTGGTGTTGGAGGAGATACAACCAATTGCTAATTATCTCTAAGTGGTTTATCTGTTGCTACTTTCTTCCTACTATTGCAAAGGCCCCAGGCTTGGTGAGAGGGCTGAGCTGGCCTTGGAGAGGGCTTGTGGGAGACCTCGTTCCCAGGCCCCCAAGCACACGGACATCAGTGGGAAGTTATGGGAAAAGGTGTGGCTATAGACAGAGAACACGGTCAGCCTGGGCTGGTGGGAGGATGATGGCCTGGCCAGCCCTGCACAGTTGGCACCAGGCCTTCACACGGCAGCATTCAGGGACAGGCAGTACTGGGCAAGCCTGGCCTCCTGGCCACCTCACAAAAGAATCTGCTTCCTTATCCGGCTGATTCCACGTTGGGAAGCTCAAGGGAAGCAGGCAAGACCCTGCAGTCCAATCCTATCCTGGGATGGGGGCAGCTGGCTCCACTGAGCTGGACTGGAAAGAAGCTGAGGCACTGGGTTCAAGTCCCAGCTCCAGCATTTACTAACTCTGGCACCCTGGGGAGGTCATGGGGCCTCTGGGAACCTCAGTCCCCTCATCTTTATAACAGGATGCTAATGTTGGCCTTGCTTGGGTTTTCTCCAGGATTAAATGAGAACATGGAGGGGATGGTGGTTGTTATTGTTGGCATAAAAGGAGCCATTTCCCAGCTCAATAATGTGGAAAATATAAATGTCTGGATGCCTAAGGACAAAGGCCCCACTGGCCCTTTCTGCCCTTTCCACGCTCCGCTCTGTCCTCACTCCTGTATTGTTGGGAATTTGTTTTGGTTTCCCTGGAACTTCAAGAACAATGGATTCTGGGGGCTGGTTCTGCTATTCATACTCCCAGGGGATGCATTTGCTGAGCTGAGGCGGCATTCCAAGGGTGAGGGGCCTGGCGAGATGTTTACCTGGCTCAGTCCTGCAGCCCAGAGAGGCCGTGTGGGGGCAGGAAGCACATGGACACTACAGTGTCAACCCCGCAGCCCAGAAGCTCTAGTCCAAAGCCTCCTGGGCTTATTTGAAGCCATCAGCTGACTCAAAGTCAGGAAAGGCCAAGAGGGGCCCACTGCCTCCTCCTGCAGCTCTGACACTCCAGGATGCTATCTGGCCTCAACTCAAAGTCCCCAGCTGCCCAGCTCCCCGGCTCCCCACGAGCCTCACGGCTCCTACCTTATAGGTCCCCAAAGGGAGTGAGCCCCTCTTTCAGCATCCCTGGAGGCCCCAGCACAGCACCAGCTGAGGAGCAGGGCACTGTGGAAGAAGCCAAGACACATCTCTGCATTCCTCTGCTCTTCCACACAGGGCCCTGGTCCACGCCTCCTCTGTATCCTCCGTGCCATTGCCACCCTCTCTCTCAGGCCCACCCACCCAGGGAGCAGCTGAGGAATTAAGGTGTGAGTGGCTGTTAGGCTCCCTTACTCGCACTCAAGAAGGGGCCACTCATTAGAAGATAATTGTTTCCGAAAAGGGCTGACCAAGAAGTTCCTGCCAGGCTACTTGGGAGGGCCCTGAAATCTATCCCATCCCATCTTCCTCCAGGTCTTGCTTCTCTCCACTCAGTCTTTGCTCCTGTTCTTCCCTCTACCCATTCTTCTTCTTCTCCTGTCCTCAGAGAAACAGCTAGAACCTCACCTCCTCCAAGAAGTCTTCCCTGCACATACTCTCCTGCCACTGGAGTCACAGCATCTCACTTTCCAAGCTTCCCTGTCTTGTCTCCCTGCTGGCCTGGGAACCCCCTGAGACGTGAGCCTCATTTTAGAGGCTCTGGACAGCAGGGCAGGGCTGGGTAGGTGTCCCAGCTCTGCCACTGCCTGGCCATATGACCTCCTCTCAAGTAGGGCAGTATTCCCTACTCCTCGTGTTGAAACGTGGCCAGCACATAGCAGAGCTGACAGTTACTGCTGCCCCCAGATATTCTGCAGAAGACAGAGGCCTTGAATTGTGCCCTCAGTGTGGGACCAGGGCACACACCACAATCGGGGGTTTTTTTTCATTCCACAACAAAAATGGAAACTGATCCCATCACACAGAGTCTACACTGTTTCTTTGGCCTTTCCTGCCTTCTGGGAAGCAGAACTTGTCACGAGAGGGACAATGCAGGCTGAAGTTTCTGTTTCTGTTCTGTGTAGAAGCAGTTGCTTTCTAAGAACTAAAGGATACTCAGTCACATCCTTTGGTTCAGTGGAAAACATATGACAAGGACAGAATTCCCACTAATGAGTCTTTTCCCATTAGGATGTCCAGAACGGGTGGTCCTGGGAATTCCCTGCACTGATTTGTTTGGGGTCTACAGTCTCTGGACAGCCCCCTTGCCTGAAGCTCCAGCTCCAGATCTGACCCTCCGCAGGAAGGCCAGGCCTGGACTCATGTGTCACACAAGTGGCCCCACAGGCCCCGGCCCTGTGGCAACACTGATGCCAGAGGATTTTATGCCCAGAGTCCACATTCAGCGTGGCCATGGCTAGTCTGGCTATGGGGGCCCGGTTAGATGAGTGTCCTGCACACAGTAGGCGCTCTAGTTATATGAAGTAGACGGAGGCTTTAAAGACTCTGTCTTTGTGGAATAATCAAGCCCACAGGGTGCAGAGGAGGGCACAGTCATGGAGGCTGTGCTGGCCAGAGAGGGTAACTTGGGGTCCATGGGAGCTGAGCCGGGCCTTGGAGATGGCACTGATTTGGTGGGCCAGGCAGGAGGCAGAGGAGAGAACACGGCAGGTAGAGAAAAGTCAGGAATGGAGGCCCAGACGTGGGATTGAGCAGGGACCGTGCCAGGGCCACAAAGAGGCCAGTAGGCTCGGAGCAGAGGGTGTGTATTAGGGAGGCTGGATGAACAGACAGGGCCACATCACAGGGGCCCTCAGTGACGGGCAGTGTGTAGGAGTGGGCCTGCCGCTGTGTCTGGAAGGCAGAATGGTGTCATGAAGAAAGCTGGGCTTGGGGACTGTGGACCTGACTGTTCCCGGGCTTGGTTGGCAGGGTGGGTCCTGAGTAGACAGAACTGGAACCTAAATTTGGGCGCTGGCAGTCACAAGTCGGGTGGAGGACAAAGTGCGAGTGGATTTGCAGACAGACTCCAAGTGGGCTGAGTGGGGCTAGGAGGCTGCTGGGGCCAGGACAGGAACAGGGACATCGGAAAGGGGAGCACGTCTGGTGCAGGAGAGGGCATGGATCTGGTGTCAGATGCTTGAAATCATCACACACATTTCTCGTCTGCATGCACACCTAAGTACGTGCACCTCAGGCCGTGTGTGGGCGTAATGAGGTGTCCTCTGCTGACTCAGGTTAAGAGCCCCTGCGGCCATCACGAACACTGCAGGGGACACACTTTGGGCTGAGCACTGGGATGAGTACTGGAGAAAGAACAGAAAGCAATATTTGTTTAGTGCTAGTGTGAGCCAAGCTTCCCAAAGGAAGAACGGCTGAGTCAGGTTTGCAGAGTGAGTAGGGGTGTGCTGTCAGGCCTGGATTGAGACATGGGGTGGCCCAGGGCAAGCTAAGGGTATAGGGTTCCAGGGAGATTAAGGATGGGGGACACTATAAATTGATATTCTTTTAATATTGACTTAATATTGATGTGGGGGAGGGGCTGGAAGCTGAATGGGAAGTAGGCAGAAAGGAGGATGCCTTCTGTCGACCTGAGCAGTTCAGCTCTGGCCCCACACCCACCCACTTGGAGAGACCAAAGGGTTGCAGGCCCAGCCTCCCAGAATGCTCCCCAGCCTTCTGCTGGGGCTGAGCGCTATTCTTGGGGGTCTCACCTCCTCTCTGAGTGTCTTGTCCAAGACTTCCTTTGAACCACATGCAGTGTTCTCCCCAAGAGAAGCTCTAGTCCATGCAATTTTCCCAACTCCGTGCATTTCCAGTGACATGTCAGTGGCTTTAACACAGCCCTGACGCGGACAGAGGGGGCGATGGGGAAGAAAGACCTGCGGGCGGAAGGAGGGCCCATCTGGGAAGTGCGAGGGTGCTTCTCTGTGGCTGGAGGGTCCTCCGGGAGGTGGAGATGGGCAGGAGACGGACACAAGCAGGGTCCAGACCGACTGAGGTTGTTGCTGAAGCTGAAATGACGGAGCTTTTGAACCCTGGGCTGGATGGCCTCTTGAGAGCCACTGCTGCTCCACGTGGGCAGAAGGGGACCACGAGGGAGCGCGCTGTCCAAGCGACAGTCCTGGCACTGGGACTGCGTGGGGCCGGGCCTTCCAGAGACTGCGTAACACGGCTCAGTAACCCACACGCCGGCCATGGCAGAACCCCCTGAAAACACGTTTCCAGGGCCTGCCCCGACGTGGCCTCTGTCTTCAAACCTCTCCAGTGTGACTCTTCAACTCCCTTCACAGTCGGGTGTTTTTGTGGTCAGGGGTGACTGTGGACTTGAGACTTGCGTGTCTAGTTTCTCGTGATGATCCACTGGGCTGGCAGCCTCTGACAGGGAACACTCAGCACCGTGTCATTTCCCTTTAGGTGACTTGTGGATCCCTGGCAAGGGTACAGGCAGGCGGATCAGGGCCAGCGCTCTAAGGACAGCAGCACAGGGCAGAGGTGGAGAGGCGCCCATCGAGAACGGCTTCTCTTGCCCAGGTCCTGGTGTGCTGTCTGTGGCTCCTCAGCTGCTCCAGGGCTGCCCTAGGGGTGGGACAGATGCAGTGTGTGTAGGAGGGGCCTGGGTCTCAGTGGTTTCCAGGGCCGAGCCCTGGGATCCCCACGCCTCTCCCCTGGGCCTGCTGGCCTAGACTTTCCATCCTTACAGTGTTTCTCTTTGGGCTGTCCTCTGAGCAGTTGCTCGCCATGGTAACCAGCCAGATGTGGAACCCCAGCAGAAGGTGGCGATGACATCATTCTTGGGCTTCTGATTGACTGCGGCGGTTCTTTCACCAGAGGATCTGACAGGTGGCCTCACTCACCACCTGCATCCGGAGGAAAGGTAGGCGGTGCAAGGAATATGTCCAGGCCATGAGTCTCCGGGAGGTGAGCCAGAATAGAAGCCCAACTAAGAGCCCCATCCAAGCTCTAGGGAAATGAAGGGAAGAGAGGAGACCATCATTTACCTAAGGCTGGCCATGGCTAGGCAGCTGGCATAGTAAACTTCTGCATGCCCACACAGCCTTAGGAGCAGTACCACCATCCCATTTTATAGAGGACGAAACCAAGGTTCAGAGAGGTAAAGTAACTTGCTCAAGGCCATGCAGTCAGTGGGTGTGTGGCTGTGTGACTCTGGAGCCACACTCTGGACCATCCAGTGGGATATACTTTAAACAACTGAAAATGGCAGCAATGTCCAAGTTCCGAAAATCGAAATGGCCTCAGTATCACATGACTTTTGTTTCTGAAATCTCTGTCAAATCCAGCCAAGTGGAAAGTCCGTCCTTATTCCCTCCCAGGCCGCACAGTCCAAGCTAGGTTTCGGTGACCGCTCCAGCCCTCGGCTTCCTGCCAGTCTTGGTCGGCCCTCCCTGGGATGCCCCTAATACACTTGTCTGGGGCTTCTCGTGAGTCCAGGAAACTCCACAGGACACAGCTGAGGCTGGGCAGCCAGCACACACGCACTGCGTCTGGAGGGAACAAAGCAGGGGTTTCCCTGGACTCCATGAGGGTCTATTCCTCCTAGCTGGCTCTCTCTGCCTAGCACCCACCCCCCACCTCCGGGAACTCTCTCAAGGCCGGGGACCTGGACTGGGAGCTGTTAGTGGGAGGCGACATTCCTGGGACTGTCCAGTGACAGGGCTTCCCCAGAGCAGCCGATGACATCATCTGCCCTTTCAGGTCGGGGGAGCAATTTTCAGGCACAACAAAGCAGGCCGGGGAGATATCCTGCATGACTCATCGGTGTGCCACGCACCAGCGCTTCCGGGCCTCAGGAGAAACCAGACACAGAGGGCCATTGTTTGTCCCGGAAGCCCCCGTTGCCTCTGCAGCCTCAGTGGGGTCACTTGTGTTTTTCTCTCTGGTTCTCTGTGACTGTAGTCAGTCTCGGGGGTGGGGATCCTCCAGGCTGCCTGGGTCCCTGCAACAGGAGAAAATCAATATCTAGTCACCCACCCACAAGTCCCATCAGAATACCCCTAATAAGGGACCGGGCCAGGCCTGGGAGGGAACAGACTGCCTCTCTCTGCCTCCTGGCTTAAACAAAAAGCAAGTAAAAATGCTGTGGATCAACAGGACAGACAGCTATAAATCTGTTTCTATCATAATCTCTCCAGATTCTTATCTAGGGCAGGAAGATCCTGAACCCACACCCACGCTCTACCCCAGAAAGCGGCCCACACTCAGGGACACAGACCCAAGGGGCTAGTGCAGAAGGCACAGGGCCTGGTGGCAGAGCTGGGCAGAGCCAGGGGATAAGGAGGGGAGGGCTGAGTGGCTGCCCCTGGGTTTGGACCAAGCTGGAGGTCCTTGGATACCTCCAGGGGAAAAAAGCAAAAAAAGTTTTTGAGAGGAATCAAAGGATATAAAAGAGAATTCACAGGAAGGGAAACTCAAATGCCTAACAAGTGCGTGCAGAGGTTGTCAGCCTCACTAGCTATCAGGGAAATGCGACTTAAAACAATGAGATATTATATTACAGCCGTGAGATTGGCAAAAATTGCCAAGAGGGATACTATCAAGTGCTGGCAAGTTGTGGGGAACAGGGAGCCCAGGAGCTGCTGGTGGGAGTGAAGGCCAACCAGGCAAGTGATCAGTTTTCACTGAGAATCATTATGCAAATTCAGTATTATTCAAATTCAATTGCAAACAGGAATTCCACTCCTGTTGAGGGTACTAGACCAGGCCCCAGGACCCACCTGCAGAGGACTCACCCCCAGGTAAGTGTCCCACACACGCACTCCCGGTTACACCCATCCCCAGTGCAGACTTTCCTCAGCAAAACCTGGAAACCAGGTCCCAGTGAGGGCCCTTGCCCACTGGCCAGCTGCTGCCTCTGGCCCTCTGGGGACTTGGATCAGGGCTCTGACCCTGAAGAAGGAAAGACACCTCCCTCCCTTTCCAGGCTCCAGCCTGAGTGCTGACCCTTCCACTTCCATGCCGGTGTTAGTTTTCTCTTGTTATGTAACAAATTACTACCAACTTGGCAGCTTAAGCAGCCCCTTTCATCATCTCATCTCGGTTTCCCCAGTCAGGAGTCTGGGCACGGCTTAGCTGGATCCTTTGCTCAGGGTCTCACAGGACTGTAATCAAGGTGTGAGCTGAGTGGCTTTCTCATCTGGAGGCTCCAACAGGGAAGACTCTGCTTCTGAGTTCATGCATTTCCTTACAGCTGTGTTACTGAGGCCCAGCTCTTCTGCTTACTGTTAGCTAGGGGGCCACCTCTCATCTTAGAGGCTGCCTATGGTTCCTGGCCAGGTGGGCTTCCTCAACATGGCTCCTTACTCCATCAAGCCAGCAAAGAGAGACTGTCAACTCAGGGAGGGCCCAATCCCTCTTTTAAGGGCTTTTACCAGATTAATCCAGCCCCACACAGAACAATCTCTGAGGTTTTTTTTCCTTTCTTTCTTTTTTTTTTTTTGGTGAGGAAGATTGGCCTGAGCTAACATTTGTTGCCATTCTTCCTCTTTTTGCTTGAGGAAGATGGTCACTGAGCTAACATCTGTGCTCATCTTCCTCTACTTTGTATGTGGGATGCTGCCACAGCATGTCTTGATAAGCAGTGTGTAGGTCTGTGCCCAGGATTTGAACCAGCAAACCCCAGGCTGCCAAAGCGGAGTGCATGAACTTAACCACTATGGCACTGGGTGTGCCCCAATCTTTGTTTTGATTAGCTCAACTGATTTGGGATCTTAATGACACCTGCAAAATCCCTTCATCTTTGCCATATTCTATTTGCTAGGAGCAAGAAACAGGTTCCACCCACACCCATGAGGAGGGAATTATGGATAGAACACGGGGCAGGGAATCATGAGGCCACCCTAGGGTCTGTCCACCAATCTGCCTGCCTGCCTTCCTGAAGGGGAGGGCTCCTGGTCTGCTGAAGGGAGATGAAGACTCAGGCAGCACAGAACAGCCTTGGACACACAGCCTTCCCAGCGCAGGTGGAAGGAAAGGGCTCTGAACCTCTGGAGGAAGGGCGGGCAGACAGGGATGGTGCTGGAGTTCTTATCAACCCAAGTGTGGAGGAGGCTGGGAAAGAGAGATGGGCGGGAAAAGAGGTCCTGGAGGATGGCTGGCCTCTTGGGCAGCACAAACCAGTAGGGAAGGGATGGGGGCAGCAGGCAAGGGTGTGCTCTGTGGGTGCCCTGGGATGGTCCTCGAATTTCCCCCTTTCCAGCTGAGAGGGCCCCAGAGATGGGCCCCTCTCTCCGTCACTGGTCAGCCCCTTACACTGTAACCTCTTCCTCTGCCCCTGCCATCGTTGCCATCAGGGGACCCACCCACCCCCTCTCCACTCGGCTTTCACAGGCACCTAAAAGGTCAGCTAAGGAGCAGCTGGGAGGGTGCTGTGTATCCCCACAGAGGGACAGTGGGATGATTGTCACTGGGCAGACGTGACCTCAGCCCGCTGGGCTCGGCTCATCCTGCTCTCGGGAGGAACAATGTCCAACAGGAACAAGCACCCGCTATGCTGGGTCTGCCCCCATGGCTGGGTTCAGACCTGGCAGGGTCAGAACATCCAGCGCCCATGCCCTGCCCTGGGAGCCCACGCTTCAGGCCTCCATGCGCTATGGAGAGACAAGGCCGAGGAGCTGGTGGCCTGGGCAGGGGTGAGCCCTTGAATCTGGGATTCTGCTCAGCTGCCTGCCCAGTTCTTGAGTACTTCTGCCTGCCCTGCCTCCCGCACCTTCACCACTTTTGATCTCTGTGCCTGCCACACCATGGGCTGGATGGGGTACTTGCCTGCTCTGAGCAGGCTGAGGAGGAGTCCCAGCCCTGTGCCACTCACCAACCCTGGACCCTAGGGCCTGCCTCAATGTCCCCTCACATTCTGACCTACCTGCCACTCTCAGCCTGAGAGCTCCCAGGGCCAGCTCCTCCACCCAGAACCAAGGCTCTCAGTCACCCTCAGCCTCTGCTCATACCCTAAGCAAGCAAGGATTCTAAAGCAAAGCATATGCGATCAAAGGTGTGGTCCTGACATCGTGGATAACCCCTCTGAGCTGTCCTGAGCCCGGATCTCTCACGCCCCAGGCCTTGGCACACGCCAATCCATGGCACTTGGCCTTAGCATGCAAACCACAGAAACGAGCTTTGGCAAACTTACTTAGAAAAGGATTTTAATGGAAGGACATTGGGTGGCTAACAGGATTATCGGGAAGGCTGGAGAACCAGGCTGGAAACAGGCAGGAACGAGGGAGGCGAGCACAGGGGGACAGTATGCTAGGGTCTGCCACCCCTGGATGGACACTGCTAGATTCTCCGGTCTCTCAGCCTCTCTCTGAAATCTTGCATCACTCCCTCCACATTCAAAGCCCCAGGGAAAAGGGGGGGGTCAAGTGTAGGTCCCAACCATCACTCTGGCCCAGGAGCAAGGAGGGGCCAGCAGCCCCACATCATCTTCCACAGAGAGAGGAGGTGGGCCACCTTTCTTGGGAGTCCTCCAACAGAGGAAGGGTGTGGCCACCACACTCTCAGGTTAGCTCCCTGTCTTGGCCGTTGCAACACCCAGGGTTCGGCACTGCCAGTGCACACCAAACCATGCTGTAGGGGTCAAGGTCTCCTTGACCTGTCTGAGAGCGGCTGGAAGGCAGTAGGTCACTCTTTGGACCTGGCCAGCTAACTGTTCCATATATAGTGATGGTGGGTGACTGTGCCTTGTCTAGTCCCAGAACTGGGTCCCCCACCAAGCTGCCCAGGTCTGTGCTTCAGGCCAAAGGTCCTGCATTTCTTGTCTGTGCACCATGACTTGGGGTTCCGATTCTTTCCTTACTTGGTACCTGGCTCACAGACGTAGGCTTACTTAGTGTTTTGCCCTTCTAGCAAATGGGCACCCTCAGAGCCATCAAAAGGGAGATTTCTTCTGTGATTTTAGGAGATTCCCTACTAAACTGCTTGGCGGCACTGAACAAGGATGCAGAGCTGTGTCCCCAGAGAAGCCCCAGCCTAGGCTGGGCCAGGCGGCAGGGCATGAGTAACAGGGAGCTGCAGCCTCCCAGTTGCTGCCCCTGAAAGCAGCCAGCATCCCGGAGGGCCATGCGGGGAAGCCAGGTGGATGGGATCCCCTGGCTGACAGCTCCCTCAGCCTCCCATCTAGAGACATCTCTTCTCTTCTGCTGCTCAGCGGCTGGGCCTGGGAAGGACTGGTGTGTCTGCTCCCACCACAATCCTGCTCCCACCACAATCCTGCTCCCAGCCTCCTGCCTCTGCTGACTCAGCCTGCTTGCTCCAGGATCTGAGCACTGAACCTGAACGTGGAATGGGGTCCCCAGCACTCCGTCCACCCCCACACCCGCTCCCCACCTCTGCCACCCCTGCCACCCCCGCAATGCCATAAGGCTCTGGGGGTCTGAGTGGGAGGAGCAGAGTCCAGAGGCTGCAGCTGTAAGAGGTTGTTTCCTTAGAGCCAGTCCAGAGCCCTGACTCAGCCGCTCAGACCCCGGGTGCAGCAGAGGGCCTCCAGGGCTTCTTGGCTTGGCCAGCTAGCTGCCCACCTTCGGCTGAGGAATTTACCCCCAAGAGAGGGGATCAGATTGCACATTCCTGAGGCCTGAGTCACTCTTGGTTCCTGCTCGGCTTCAGGAATGTGTTTATGCTAACAGGCTGGGAGGGAGGCCGAGGGCCTAAGAGGGATTGCACACACCATATGTCTGTTCACTCTCTATCCGGCTGGTTTGGGGAGAGGGATGAGGGGCCCTCTCAAGGATGAGGGGAAAAGGCTATGACCTCTGGAGCTACTCAGATGCCATTCTGCGTGGGCCCCAGAGGGGCCCCAGAGAACCAGAAGAGGGGAGGGCCAAACTCAGGCCGGAAGTGATGGCTTTGCCTTGTCCAGAGCTGGCTTTAACTTGGTCCCGTGGGACCGAGAGTAGAGAGTGGCCAGTCCAAACAGGGCCTCCCTGCTGTGACCCTGAGAAAGGGACTTGCTCCCTCACCGCCTCCTTCCATAGAGGACAGTCTCCTTGAGGACGGAGAGGGCTTGCCGAGGCTCTAGCTGCTCCTGGCTTCACCCCAGAGTCGTGGCTGTGAATCCTCGCCACCCGCCCCATCCAGGATCTCTGTTGAGACATAGATGGTTCTTTTCTGTCTCCAACATGGGCTGTCTAGCTGTGGAGAGAGCCCACATAGACTTCAACAACACAAGCTGCTGTCACTGAGGGCGCAGCAGTTAGGCAAGGAGCTAAGCCCTCAACTCAGTGTGGCCATAGGCCCTGGTGTGCCTGGGACAGTCCTGGGTTGCTGGACAATTATTAATAGTGCCTTCTTTCACTCTCTAAAGTGTCCTGGCCTGGAAGATCACTATAAATTCACCCTAACTTTATGGGTATTATTTTATTTAGTCCCCACAATGCTCTACAAGAGAGGCACGGCTAACAGCCCCATTTTATGATGCAGAAACTAAGGCTTGAGAAGATAAGTAACTTGCCCAAGTTCATCCAGTTAGAAGTGGCAGATCTGGAAGCGTAAGAACTCAGCTCTCGACTTCAAAGCCCCTTTGTGTAGCCACAACACCCAACTTCCTCTTCTAAAATCCTTTGATGCTTTGAAGGACTGAGAATTTAATATCTCCAAATAGTAGGGAAATTACAGTTGAAGTCTGGAGTTATCTTGGCCCTCTTCCTGGCCCCACACTTTGGCTATCTTTGCCATGTTGCTCCCTTTCTGGGGGAGATTGTGCACAAATCATTTGTTCATTGGTAGCAGCAGCATCATTATCATCAGATGAATAAGCATCATTGTGCCTACTGTGTGCCAGCTGTTGCACAAGGTACGATCCTCTAATCCTCACACCAATCCTGCAAGTTGGGTGTTATAGTCCTGCTTCCACAGAAAGGAAACTCCCCAAGGTGACAGAGCTGGGAGGAGGCAGAGCTGGGGCTAGAACTCAAGGATCCTGACTTTGAGCTGAGCGAATTCTCCACAGTGGCCATTTTCATGCATGCATTACAGAAGCTCAGCAATGGGTTGCCATTTGGGCTCCAAGGGAATATGGTTCCAATGGGCCCATGGCAGAGACAAATGGCTAAGCCACGCGTCTGGACCCACAGACCCTCAAAGCCCCCAGGCATTCTGGCTACTAAGGAGCCAGGACTGTTCTGCCCAAGAGCACAGAAACAAGCGGGTTGAGTTGGTCTGAGGCCCATAAACAGATGGTCTTCACTGGCTGATACATCACATTTAAGAGGTTTTGGGACAGCACTTTCATTTCTTTGGTGGGAAAGACCAGATGTCTTTCAGAACAGTGCATGGCCACCTTGAAGGTGGAGAATGAGCCATTTCTGGAACCCAAACCTCTGCACTCCAGTTTCCCCACCCGGAGACCATCACGCTGTGAGAGCCTGTTCCTACCCCAAGGCACTGGCCTCGGGGGACGGAGAAATAAAAGCAAGCACATTCCAGATGTTCCCGGGAAAATGAGATTCGGGAAAAGGATGTTTGTTCAAAATCTACCAAAAATAGAGAACCAAGAAGAGGAAGAGGCAACCTCTTGACCCATTTAAAAAGCTGTTTCCCAGGAATGACTTTCTAAGTAATGCACAATGTTGCAGAAGGAAAAGCCAATGGCTTTGACAATGTAAACATGTAAAGCTTTGGTATGCTAAAAACCACCAAAAACAAAAATAAAAGTAAACAACACACTAGTAAAACACATATGCCACAGATGTCACAACGGCAACGTATAGAGAGCTCATAACACGATTTTTAAATAAATCCATCAAACTGTGTTAGAAAAACAAGCGAAGAAAGCAGATAATTGACTCCCCAAATTTAAAATGGCTTAATAATTGTGAACGTTTGTTTCATTGATAATCATATGTTATAATTTTGAAATAATAGTATTGACTTTTTGGATAATAGGATTTGCTTTACTGGTGTTACCATAAGCTCATGCAGACCCACGACACCGGCCCTCTCAGACCTGGGCTGGTGGTAGCATATGAGCCAGGGGCAACCCTTCTAGAAACACTTTGGCAGACTGTATGAAGGATATTTAACTAGAAAACCTAAACATCTTGGAATTTTCTCTGAGGAAATAATTAGAAATTCGAACAAAAAATTATGGACAAAGATGGCTAATAAAAAGAATGTTGAATAGCAAAAAATGGAAGCCCAGATGTTCCAAAATAGGTGAATAATTGAGCATATTACAATACAGATATATGATTATACAGCCATTTAAAATGGTGTTTTTGAAGAACATTCATACAAAGGAAAAATAACTGTAAAATATTAAGGGAAAAAGGTAGGCTGCAAGGCAATTTTAAAAAGCTTATATACATATATGAATGACATGGCCATATAGAATTATGACAGCCATCAACCATGTACATCTGAGGCAGGGAGAGTAAGTCGCGATGCTTTTCCTTCTGGCACAATTCCTAAGGCACGTAAGCTGGCACCATCTTCTGCTCTCACAAAGATGGTAGGTGTGTCATGAGGCCATTTAATGTTTCAGAGGATGGAGGTGAGGCTGGGAATGGGGGAGGAGCCTGAGGGAAAGTCCAGGAGAACAGAATGTTTGGGTGCCCCCAGGGATGGTGACCCTGGTTCCGTGATAGGTCAGTGGCCCAGAAAGTGTCAGGGCCAGTGGACCAAGAACAGCACCCCTTTGAAAGGCACAACCCAAGTGGCCAAGTGTGGAGAGCCTGACCACTGAACCCAGGACCAGGCTTGGTCATCATCCCATGGTCTCCCCAGCCCAATGCCCCAGGACACGGGACCCCCCCAGGCGCTCTCGTACCGGTTCTTGGGGCCAGACTGTGAACACTAGGCTACCTCAATCTGGTGACCAAGGAAGTGGACATGTTTCTTCAGCACGTTAAAAAAAAAAAGACCAAAATATAGTTTATAATAGGTGGTAGGATTATAAGTGATGTTAATTTTCTACATTTTTAACATTTTCTATATCAAGTATATATTACGTCTGTAATTGGAACAAACAATAAAGGCTACTTTAAAAATAATCCACAAGCTTCTCTCTCTTACCAAGGAAAAATGCCTCCTGAGTTATTCAAACCAATTTTTCCGCTGCCAGCAAGGCCAGAGGGTCCCAGCTCCCTCCTGGGAGTGAACTGCAGCCCAGCGTGGGGGCTCGCAGACCCCAGCCCTCGCTCTCAGATGTGTCTGCACACTTTTACAAAGCAAGCTGACATAAAGACACACGAGGTGAAGGTGCAGGACATCTCTCCTAAGATGGCCTGACCGGAGTCCCTTTGACCTCAGTGCCCTCTGCCCCCAAAGGCTTCTGAGGCCTGTCCCCAAGGTCCTGGGCTCCAGTAGGCCCTGCATTCTGAGAATCCGACTTCTCCAGGGTGAGAGCTGCCAGGTGGAGCGAGGCCAGAGTGTCCGGGCCATCTTGTGACCTCCCATGGGAACCAGATGCTGCCCACCAAGGCAGAGGCCTGCGACCAAAGCCACTGTCACCTAGTGTTGTTCTCTCTGTCCCTCTCCACTCGGGCACCAAACTCTCTTTCCCTGTGGCTCTCCTCTTCAGCCCTAACTCTGTCTGGGGCCACAGAATAAGACCCCTGTCCCTGCCCCTCCTGATGGATTTGTAGGGTTGCAGATGATGAATGAGCACGCCCCCAGTCGGAGCCTTTGCTTCTCCAGTTGACCCATCCCCAGTTACTCCAGCCATTCCTCAGACGGTCACTGAGGGTCTTCACCGTCATACTTGCTCTCCTCTGAACACACTGCAAGGTCTGACCATGTAGCGTAGAGCGAGACTCCAACCTCCTCATTCTGGACACTCAACATCTATTGATTGCAACTTAAATGGTGAGTTTCCCTGGAGACTCATCACACATTCCCTCCTGTGGAGCTTGCTCTCCACCAAACTTCCAGCCCGAGGTCGCACAGATTCTGTGGCACAGAGAAGTCCGGATGACCAAGTCAAGAGCCAGTTCCCAGATCAGCTCCCAGGAGCTATTCCTTGTGGGCTTGAATGTCCCCAGGGGGACAGTGTGACCTGCTGGGTGGGAAGCTACCGTTGCACAAGGAGTCAGGAGGACAGAATCGGCCTCTGTCTTTGTGCCCAAGTCACCATGTGATCCTGTTGAGACCCTGAGATTCTGTGGCCTCTATGTTCTCATCTCTAACACTGGGCATTAATCCGTACTGCCTTTGTGAGGACCAAAGCAGGCCTTGTACACACGTTCAGTGGTCTGCAGGATCCGTGTGGTTTCTGAGGGAGGGAGCTGATTCTAGAACACAATAGCCATGGGCGCCTCCAAAGCGGGCTTCTTCCAAAAGCCACTCCTTTCTTGGAGCCCCAGGCCCATCTCTTCTGGACCCCTCCAGCACTTTCTGCCTGAGCACAGAGCTCTTTAGTTTTCCGTTGGGTCCCTAGCTATTTCATATGTGAAAATCTTATCTTTCTAGTACATGATCAAATGGTTGGCTACTAATGACCCCTGTGCCCCAAGCTCTGTCTGGGGGACAGTGTCCCTTACTGGGAGTCGAGAAACGTTTCAGAAGGCTTTTGGAGGACATGAGCTCCTCTCTAGGGGTGATGGGGCAGTGTCCAATACAATTGTATGGTTACCCCGCTCTGGAGGTGGGGCTGCCACAGGCTACTGATGGGTCTATCTAGGCGAGACCAGACCTGGCACCAGCTGACCCAGGAAATGGTCTGAGGGACCAGGACTTCGATGGACGGGGTGCCAGAGGCTGAGGCTATTCAACTTCTAAGTGCCAGAACGGGCTGTGTTATCTCGAAGGTCTCTTTCAGGTCCAAAAGCATCAAGTTCCAGAATTGTAAGAACCCGGATCTTGAGAATCAGAGGACGGAGAATTCTAACTGCCGAGGATCCTAAGGTTCCGAGACATCATTCTCAGGAACAGCATCCCTCGGCTGCCATCCTCCACAGAAATGCACAGTCCTTTCAAACCCAAGGGGGTCCTGCCTCCCCTTGACATAGGCAATCCAATACTTCTGCCCAGAAGCAGTGCACAGCAATCCTGTCACCAGGACACCAGGTTGAGTTCTCCAAAGGGGAGGTGCTTCCCTGTCTGGCCCGCTTGTGTCCTCGTCACATTCAGCCATGTGTGCACAGGGACCAGGGTGGGAATATACTGTGGGCCCTGCTGCCCCTGCCCGCCTGCAGAGCTACCACGGGGATGGGGGTGCGGGGAGGGGGCAGGTCCTTCTGAGGCACTGATGCCTGGCACGAGGGCCTCCAGAGGGGCACTGAAAGAATGCATGTGGACTGGCCCTTGGGCCCTGCGACACTAACTGGGGGGGCCCCCCCAACACACCCATGCGTTTGGTTAGAAATCCCTAACACGACCAGTATCTCCGTTTCAGAGGTAGATTATGGTCCATGAGAGAGAGCCCGGGGCCTGGAGGTAGAAGGGACGCTGGTTTCTCGTCAGGGCTTTGCTGATGACTGGCTCTGGGGCTTGCACACGTTCCCTCCTGTTGCTGGTCTCATTTCCTCACATCTAATCCTGGATGTCCAATCACATCAGGAACAGCTGAAACAGCTTTTGTGTTACACACCAACTCCAACAGCTCTGTTGTAGCTGCCTAGAGCACTGAGTTGAGAAGGATTCTGAAGTTCAGTCTAGGCTTAAAAAGGAAAGAAGTGCAGTGGTGTATTAGTAATGCCTGCCATTGGTGCAGGGGAGGAGAGGGCCAAGGTGTGCAGAGTTCAATGAGATGATGCGAGGGTGCTTTGGGTTACAGGTCTACATGACTCTGTAGATGCCTGTGGCAGAGAGAAGATACTGGCAGAGGTGAACGGGTCCAAGAAGAGTAGCTGATGGCACAAAAAATCCTTTGCTGAGTTTGGCTGGTGACTATGAGGCAGCTAGTGTGGACTGCCAGCCGAGAAGGCCTGGATGACCCAGTGAAGTGACTGCTCCTTCTCTAGGCTGGAGTGGAGGCCATAGACAATGAGCTGGATCCCTGCCCTGCATTTTGCTTCTGGTGTGGCTGTGGTGCTTGGCGGGAGAGGCTGCCTCCTGGCTGAGGCTTGGATCTGCAAGGCCGGGGCACTGGCTGGGCCTGGCCAAGCGCCCCCACAGCTGCCTGGAAGTAAGGGGTCCTCGGGACAGACACAGAGCCCAGCACACCCCATCCTGGAACACGGGGGAGACTTCCTCGCAGCCAGAGCAGTGGGATCAGGGTGAGTGTCTTGGCAGCCTGGGGAGGAGGCCCCCACGTGATGAGAGCCTCAGTTTCCCATCTGTGAGGCAGAGATCATACCAGCTGTCGACTTCTCAGGCTGGCAGGCATAGCTATGCCCTGCAGAAAGGCAGCGACTGAGGGGGTGAGCGGGGGCCTCACGCCCTGGAGCAGGGCCATGCCCACCTGGAGGAAGTGGTGTCTTCTTCTGATTTGCACAGATGTGCCTGTGGACTAGCGGCAGCTCTGGGGTCCACGTCAAGCAGGACCACTATCTTCACCACCACAATTACTCATGCTCTAACTGAGGCAGGTAGGCCCAGAGAGAAGGAGTCACTCCACAGGGCACCGGGAGGGCTTCATGGAGGAGGGAGAGTTTGAGCTGGGAGCAACGTGATTCCCTCCACAGCCCATGTCTGGCTGACTGACTTCCCCCAGAGGGGCCGCAGCCTACTCGTTGCTGCTGTCCTTCCCAGCAGGGCTGTTTTCTGTCCTATTTCTGTATTTTGGTTCCTGCTGACTCTTCTGTGACATAAACATAAATGACACAACAGACACACCATCTTCAGAGCTGAGGAAGCCAGCAGCTGGACCCTGCTGGGCAGGGAAGGTGGGCAGGGTGATGGTCACGTCCATCCCTGCCGCATCCCGGGGCTCCATGGAGGCCTTTCCAGGGCCCTGTGTCCTCTGGGTGGCCAGGAAGAGGTGAAGCCAGGAGGCGCCCCGGAGTAGACACCAAGAGCTTATAGCACGGCTACAACTGGATTTCTCACCTTACTTTTTAATCACTGGGAACTTCGTTCAAAGGCTTTCCTGTGTGGAACCCCAGAATAGAAAATGGAGGAAGGAGTGGCCCAGAGCTTCCCCCGGTCACCCCTTCAGGGCCCTGAAGCACTTCCACAAACCTAGGGCTCCTAGGGCACCAGGATTTGGAAAACTACTCACTGCTGGATGTGACCCAAACATCTAAAGCTCCTCATAACTTCTGCCTCCATCCCGCCAATACCTCTCCAAGCCTGCATCGTGCCACTCAGATACTCCTGTTCCTGTCCTGGACCTCCTGTCTTTGACACTATCTGCTTTGTCAGCCTGGAATGTCCAATCTCTCTCCCTCCCATTCTTCTTCTGGAAAACTCCTAGTCATGCTTCAAGACCCCAGCTAGGATACTACTTCCTCCAAGAAGCTTATTTTGATCTCTCTCCCTGCTGCCCCCTATGTACACAGGCAAATTTGTCCCTTCCTCCCCTCTCTATACGCCCGCCATCCTCCCTTTCACTGTGTCTGAAGCGCCCACTTCCCTCTTTGTCCCCACGTTTGTCTGGGCTCCTTCACAGCCTGGTGTCTCTTCACCTCCTTGTTCTCTGGGCTGAGCCCACGTGGAGGCTCCATTGGTGACTGCGAACTAGATTCTGGGTGGGATTTGGGCCCCTTGAGTGTGTTTAAGGTCCAGCTCAGGGCCTCCCCTCATGGCCACAGAAAGTGGCTGAGTCTGCATCATCATCACTCATCTCACTGGAAGAGCGAGGCCCAAGGGTTGGGCCCCTGGGCAATTCCATGTTTACGGCGTGGCCTTGGAACATGGGATTTTGGCCCCTTGGCCTCAGCTTGGACCATTTTCGCCCAGCCCAGCAGGAAACAGGCATCTGTTCCAGGACTCTGGAGCAAAAGGTCACTTCCTGGGCCAGGGTAACCACGGCAACAACCCCCCTTCCCCCAGCAGCCTCGGACTAGCGAAGTGTCCTCACGAGCTCTGATTTGTCCAAATTTACCTTTTCAGACTAAGGAAGGTCTTGTGCCGGTTTTAGCCCCTCGCCAGATTTCCAGGCGTCCTGGGCAATCTGGGCTCTGCTGCTGACTTGCTGGGGGCTTCGGTAAATGTCTGGGCCTTCTGCCTCGGTTTTCTCAGCTGCAAAAGAAGGAAGTTCATTTTGATGAGAGGTGATCAAAACCGGGCTGTAGGAACCTTAGGGATTCCACAGACATTAGAGTACTTTTGCCAGCAAATACCTTGCCTGGAAAAGACTTCTCTTATTGATTTTATGTGTCAGACATGCTAAAGAGCTGGGCAAGATTTTTTTGCTTGGAAAAAATAATAAAGATTTTCACTGATTTTAAAAGAAAGACCAGAGAAGTGTTGGATATGATTGCTGTGCATTTAAAAATCTAAACAGTGTGCACTCAAACTGTAGGAGATTCTCAAAGATTAGGACTGGGAGAACTCCGGGCAAGAAGACCTGCTTCCTGTTTCCCAGGCTGTACACTGTGGTTGTTGTTTCCTCAAGACTCTTATTATCCTTCCGGGTGTGGCCAGAGAGCCTGGCAGTCTTCTTCTCAGGGGCCTTCCTTCCTCAATGCCAGGAGCAGGGCCCAGCCCAGGTGATGAGGCAGCTGAAAGTGGGGGCCCCAAGGCCCCCCACTGGGTGTGAGGTAGGTGTGCCGGGAAAGCCTCCTTTGGGAGGGGACAGAGGCTGGGAAGGTAGGTTGGGGGTGGCGCGTGGTGGGAATGGAGTGAGGGGACGGAAACTCGAGATGGGCTCAGGAACCCGAAGCCTGGACACTGTCCCTTGGGGCCTGTGGCCTACTGGAGAGACTGCTAACTTGTGGTGGAAATGTTTATTTTTCTGCTCAGACTCCTGGCATCCAATCCAGGCCAGTGGCAGGGGCTGTTGGGATTCTGAAACAGGAACTGGGACAAGAAGATGGAGGAGCTGTCACAGGCCCAGGCTGAGTGAGGACGCGCAGTGCCAGCATGTCCCACACTCCCTGCCACCCTGGGGCCAGGGAAATGCATCCCGTGTGAACAGTCCTGCCAGCCACAACAAGCCGCCTGGGTTCATGCCCTGCTGGGGACATGGGCCTGCGTCACTCCAATTGTCCTGGCCACCCAAGTCAAACAAATGAGATTTGGGTTCTTTAAGATCAGATTTGGATGCAAACCAAACCAGGAATCTGCCTCTGGGGAGAGCACTAGGATTGGGGACAGAGGCCAAGGGGGCTTTGAGCTTTCTCTGCAATGTTCTTTTTTTTTTGCAAGGAAAATTTATTTATGAACTTGAGTAATAACAATAACAAATATTAAGTTTTTGTTAAAGATCAGACTTGAAGAGCTTACTGTAAAAATATCTGTTATCTTACAAGAGACTCCAAACACGTTTCTTTTCAGACATGGGGGTGGGGGGCTGCCTGGGTCAGACTGTGCTCCCACCTCGCCAAATGGTTTGGAATCAGATCTGGCTCCCTGGGCCTCAGTTTCCCCATCTGTACCACAGGGAGATGAACCCGGTAGTCTCCGAGGTCCTTCCAGCCCTGATATCAGGAGACGAGAAGCTTCGCCGTGTGAACAGCAAACAGCCTGTTGTCTGGGTTCCTCTGGCCTGCTCCGTCACGGGGAGGCTCCCCATAAGATGCTGCGTCCTCTGAGACGGAAGCCCTCGGAGCCTCGGGCTGTTGATTTGGAAGTGGTCCCAGGGCCATGGGGCAACAGGAGAGCACCCCTGGGGCTCTTTGGGCAGGTGAGTTGAGCTGCCTTCCTGGGGAGAGTTAAGCCAGGCCCCAGAAAGCCTTTGGAGTCCCCCAGCCTCAGGGCAGTCAGACCAATGGCTGGCATCGCAGGGAGGTTAGTCATGTCTCTCTCCGAGCTTGGGATTGAAAAGCCATGACCTGTGTGGGTCGTTAAGACAGAGATGGTCTGGTTAGGGACACTGGCCCAGTGACCCTGCCCCTGGCACCAGTCACTATGACAACAGCTCAATAGGGTCCCAAGGGCCTAAGAATCCTGGTTCTACTGAAAGCGAGGTTGGCTGAGGTCAGACAAAGAGGGATTAATAGAGCCCTGTTCTCGTTAAGCCACAAAGCAGCATTATTACAAGTCTCAACGGCCCTACCAGGAGACGCATCATGCTTTCAAGTCACAGAGAGCCCAGTACACTAAAGAGAACGGCTCCAGCATCAGCCTCAAAGTCACCCTGGAGCCCAGAATCAGAGGGGCAGGAGAAAAACTAGAAACAAACCAAATGTCCAAGAGACAGTTACATAAGGCATCATACAGCTGAACGAGAACGCAGGTGCAGTCATTCAAATGAGGATGCTGGTTACGTGTATTACAGGAAAGTCCTCACAATACACAGAAACAAGGTAACAAAAACTGCCGATAAGATTTGGTAAAAAAAATCACATACATAGTAAAAATATTTCAAAATGTTAGCCCTTTGGAAAGTGGGATCATGTATAATTAATTTTCTTTTGGTTTCTCTGTGTTTTCTATAGTGAACAAAAATTTCTCTTGCATTTCTAAAAACTTTTATTTTCTTAAAAATCGGTGCAGAGAATTAGAGGCTGGTCATTCTTTCCCTCTGTAATCAAACTTCAGTTAACAAAATGCACGAGAGGGCATTGTTTGGAGAGTCAAATTTTCTTTATAAGTAATATTTTATTAATCCAAGAAAAAAATACTTTTTAAAAAATTTGTCTTACATTAACCAGTGTGTAAGAAAATTATTCCAAACAGTACTGCATATTCTCATGCCTTCTTACAACAAGAGTACAAAGAAAAGAATTTGTCATTGTGAAGGGTCCAAATTCTACCACATTAAATAATAGGCTGGTTTCATGGCCACTGGATGAGCAGAAGTGTTTGTGCCTGTGTAAATGGCCTCAGATTACTCCTCCTATAGAGCAGCTGGATTTTCTTTTCATAATTGTTCAATCTCTTCCGCTGCTGATAAATTGTCAGTCTCAGCATCTAGCCTGTTGCAACTCTTTTCCAGTCTTTCTAATTTGGTCCTTCTAATCTTCTGTTGTCTTGGAAAAAACACACATATTTGTTAGAAGTGTGAGCAAACTAACAGAACACAGATCTGAGAGAGGGCTGCAAAGTGGAGACACTGGCAAGCTGAGATGCAGAGTGGGGAGGTGTTCAAAATGAATGGCCCTTGTAGGTGGGAGTTAAACCATGAAATAGCACGCAAGTCATGTTGAAGAGTTTGGGTTTTATCCTGAGGGCAATTGGGAGCTTTGGAAGAATTCAAGAAGGTAAGTGAGGTGCTCATATTTGTGTTTTTAAAAGATTACAGCAACAAGGACAATTTCGTGTGGTAAAACTGTTGGCAGTAAGAGACATCGGTCTGGAAACAAAGGGAAGGAAATCAGGCTGTGAGAAGATAGGCTATCAGGGACGTTGTGGATGTGCTCGCTTCCAGCTGATCTCCCCAAACACATTCTCCCTTTAAGAGCAGCCATAGGAGAAATTTATTTCTGGTCTCGGTGCCAGGAAAAGCAATGCCTCCCCTAAGTTACAGATATATTTTTATCTCATGGGCCTGTGAATCTTATAATAATCTCATTTTTCTCTTAGCTTTGGTCACTAGGAAGCTCTGTGTGTAATTCTACACACTAACTTTACCCTTGGCTCCATCTTGGACGCATTCTTTCATTTTTGCTTGGAATTCATTATTTATGGTATCCTTTTGTATTATTTGTATTTTCATAAGCGGCATCAAATTATTTTTGGAAGGAAGTGGAGTATAATGAAAGAATTCTTACATGTCTCAGCTTGAAAGAACAAAAAAAGAATTAATAGCTCTTGTTGTTTTGGTATGGGCATATTTCTCTATGTTAAATATTGCTTAAAAAAAACCTGGCAAGTCTATGACACCAAAAGCATAAACTACCAAATTAAAACTAGATAAGTTGGACTTCATAAAAATTGAAAACTATGCTTCAAAGGACACTATCAAGAAATGAAATGATGGGCCACAGAATGGGAGAAAATACTTGCAAATTGTATATCTGATAAGGGACTCGTGTCTAGAATACATAAGGAACTCTTACAAGTTAATAATAAAAAAACAAAGAACCCAATTAAAAACAGGCAAAGGATCTGAATAGACATTTCTCCTCAGAAGATAGACAAATGTCAATAAGGACATGAGAAGACGCTCAGTATCATTAGTCATCAGGGAAATACCAATCAAAACCACAATGAGATATGACTTCATATTCATGAGGAAGGCTATAATCAAAAAGTCAGATATTAACAAGTACTAGGGAGGATGTGGAGAAATCGGAAGCTTCATCTGCTGGTGGGAATGTAAAATGGTGCCTCTACTTTAGAAAACAGGCTGGCAGTTTCTTAAAAAGTTAAACACAGAACTACCATATGATCCAGCAATTCTACTCCTAGGTATATACCCAAGAGAAATGAAAATGTATGTCTACACAAAAACTTGCACATGAATATTCATTGCAACATTACTCTTAAGGTAGAAACAACTCAAATGCCCATCAACTGATGAATGGATAGACAAAATGTGGTCTAGCCATGCAATGGAATATTATTCTGCCATAAAAAGGAATGAAGCGCTGATACGTGCCACAAATGGATGAACCTCGAAAACACTATTCTAGGCGAAAGAAGCAGGGAAGAAGGTGCCATGTATTTTGTCATTCCATATACACGTCCAGAATGAGTAATATATATAGAGAGAAAACAGATTAACAATTCCTTAGGGCTGGGGGGCTGGGGGGCTGGGGGGAGTGGAGTGTGATAGCTAAGGGGTGTTGGGGTTTCTTAGGTGATGAAAATGTTCTAAAATTGATTGTGGTGGTGGTTGTGCAATTCTGTGAATATAATAAAAACCCTTGAATTATACACTTTAAATGGGTGAATTGTACAGTATGTGGATTGTATCTCTATAAAGCTGTTAAAAAAGCAAAACTAGGAAGTCGCCATGCTTGGCCCACTCTAGACTAAGTATTTTTGCAACCCAGGCCTACATGGCATCACAGAGACAGGTTCAAACTCCAGCTCAGCCACTTGTCAACTGTGTAACCTCCTCAGACAAGTAAGTTCATCTCCCTAAAATGGAGACACTGATATTTGATGACAGTGGGCTTGTGCTGGGCCTAAGGCTGCCAGCGCTCAGTAGAAACTGAATACACTGTTCCCCAGAGGGCCTTCCAAGGTCCTTGCCCTCGGGAGGTGCCAAATTTCCTGAGTGGCACTTGGAGATTCTCTTTACCGGCACATTGGCCTTGTCGATGTTTAAATATTTAAATAACAACTCATCAGATTCTACAGGTCTGAGAAACTCAGAGAACGTCCTGGAAGGCAAGTGTGTAGCTGGGGCCACCTCTTCTGCCCCTGTCTCCCAGGGAGCCTGGGCTGAGTGGGATGGGGTCTTATTGTCTCCAGGGTGGTCTGAGAGGAGGCTACCCACCCTTCAGTAGTCATTTAACTGCTTGACCCTCAGCTGAGGAATCAATAGCTTTTTAGTCTACACCCTGCCTCTCTCAGCTCCTATATAAGCCACCTTATGTTTATTTTTTACTTTTAGACAATCCCCAGGGATAGCCCTGGCTCTCACATTCTCACTCATAAAATTAGAGAAAAGTCAGTGCCAGGGCCCCTCGTGTTCAAGCTGAGGAGACTGAGGCATAAGGTAGGTGGGCCCGGCCACAGTGGCCTCTCCAGCCCTGTTCTCTGGAGGATTCGGGGCATTTACTGAGCCGCTCCAGTGTGCTACCCTCTGCTCACAGTTCGAGTGCGTTCCCTCACTTAATCCCAACCACAAACCTATGAGGTAGATATCATTTTCCCCTTTAACACATGAGAACACAGACACTCGCCCAAGGGCACGTGAAGAGTAAGCGAGCTGGGATTCAAACGCAGCCTGTCTGATGCTAAAGCCGTGCTCTTTCTCCTGGACCGGTCCCCCAGTTTCTCCATCTTAGAAGCAGAGCCGGTCACAGAGGACAGGGGTTTCCTCCACTCCCCTCCCACAAGAAGTACTCTGCTCCAGACTCTGGATTTTCGGAATATCCTTGGGCCTCACCTGGTTGTGCTATCTGCTGCCCCTCATCCCCCATCCCCACTCATTTCTCTCCCCAAATCCTCTTATTTGGGGAGAGATTCTCTGCAGCTCAGTTTCCTCCCATCTGACCCTCTCTAAACTCGAGCTTGGGAGCTTCCGTTTAGACTCCCATAGGAGAAAAGGAAAAAAGAATTACGGATGTTCCCGGTTCTAAGCCGAGTCTATCTCTCAGGATGCTTTTTGTTGCCAAGGAAAATGAAACAGATGTCTTGGCAATAGCTTTGTGTGCTCCCTGCCAAACCAGGGAGAGCCTGTCTTCAGTTTAGATGCAGCCAAGAAAGACAAGTCTCAGCCCATGTCATTCCCAGGAAACCCGCAAAAACACACAGCTCCTTAAACCTGGGGGGCTGGCACTCCCAGCCCTCTCTCACCCGGATTTCAACATCAACTGTGGAAACACACTGCCCCCACTCCCTTCCCTTGCCTCCTGCCCTCCATTCCCCATGGCCCCAGGTTTCTGTCACCCACTGCTGCCCATCGTCTAGTGACTCCAAGGCCTCTTGGCCTGGCAGGCAATGCCCCCTTCCTTGCTGGCCTAGTTCCCCAACATGCCCTAGGGACACTTTCGTGTGTGTGGTCAAATACACATAACATACAATTTACCATTTTAGCTATTTTAAAGCATACAACCTAGTGGTGCTTACGACACTTACAATGTCGTACAAACATTGCCACTATCTACTTCCGGAACATTTCCTCACCCTGAAAGGAAAGCCCATACTCACTAAGCAGTCACTCCCCATTCCCTCAACCCCATCCTCTGGCAGCCACTAATCTGCTTTCTGTCTCTCTGAATTTGCCTATTCTGGGTATTTCATATAAATGGTATGATACAACATATGGCCTTTTGTGTCTGGTTTCTTTTGCTCAGTTTAATGTTTTCAAGGTTCATCCATGTTGGAGCATCTACCAGTACTCCATGTGCTGCTATTTTAAGGCTAAACAATATTCCGTTGTGTGGTCAGACTACATTTTGTTCATTCATTCATCAGCTGATGGACGTTTGGTTTCTTTCCTTCTTTCAGCTGTCATGAATGGAGGCACTACAAACATTTTTGCTCAAGTTTTGTTTGAACACCTGTTTTCACTTCTTTGGATTATATACCTAGGAGTGGAATGGCTGGATCATGTGGTAATTCTATGTGTAACTTTTTGAGGAAACACCCAGATTTTTTCCATAGTAGCTGTACCATTTTACATTCCCACCAGCAATGTATGAAGGTTCCAATCTCTCCACGTCGTCACCAACACTTGTTATTTTCCTTTTTTTAATTATAGCCATCCTACTGAGTGTGAAGTGATATCTCATTATGGTTCTGATTTGCATTTTCCTGATGATAATGACATTGAGCATATTTTCATGTGTCTGTTGGCCATTTGTCTTTCTTCTTTGGAGAAATCCCTATGCAAGTCCTCTGTGCATTTTTGCATTGAGTTATTTGTTTTATTTTATTGTTGAATTGTAAGAGTTCTTTATATATGCTGGATACTAGACAACGATCAAACATATAGTCCATTCCAATGACCTATGTATCTATCCTTGTGCCGGTATCACAATGTTGATTACTGTAGCTTTGTAGTAAGTTTTGAAATCAAGAAGTGTGAGTCCTCTAACCTTGTCCTTACCTTTCAAAATTGCCTTAGCTATTTAGGGTCCCTTGCAATTTCATATGAAATTTTAGGGTTAGCTTTTCCATTTCTGTAAAAAAGGCATTGGGATTTTGATAGGGACTGCATTGAATCTGTAGATCAGATTAGGAAGTGTTGCCATTTTAAGTCTTCTAATCCATGAACATGGGATGTTTTTCCATTTATTGTTTCCATCTTCTTTTATTTCTTTCAGCATTGTTTTATAGTTTTCAGTGTACAAGTCTTTCACTTCCTTGGTTAAATTCATTCCTAAGTATTTTATTGTTTTTGATGCTATTGTCTATGGAATTATTTTCTTAATTTCTGTTTCAGATTGTGTATAGAAATACACCTGATTTTTGTGTGTATCCTTCAACTCTGCTGAATTCATTTATTAGCTATAACAGTTTTTTGAGGATTCTTTAGGATTTTCTGTATATAAGATCATGTCATCTGCAAATAGAGAGAGTTCTATTGCTTCTTTCCCAATTTGGATGCCCTTTCTTTCTTTTTCTTGCCTAATTGCTCTGGCTAGAACTTCCAGTACAGGCTGAATAGAAGTGGTGAAAGCAGGCATCCTGTCTTGTTCCTGATCTTCGGGGAACGCTTTCAGTCTTTCACCAAGCGCTCTCTTGACTCTCGCTGGCTTATCTCTCCACTCTCTCCAGGGCATCTGGCTCCCTACCCTTGCTCATTCCTCTGCCCCAAAGGAAACCACTCTCCAGCCCTTGCCACACCCTCCAGTCCCCACCTCTGCCTTCTGCAACCCAGTTGAGTTCCTCATCCTTCAAAATTAAGTTTTTTGAGGAATTCCCTGTGTCTCACTCATGTGGCCCCAACTGGTCAGGCAATGTCTCTCCTTCCTGGCCCTCTCCCACAGTCCTAAGGGTTTACCTATGTACCTCATAAATACTGAGGTCTTGAAAAGCACCTGTTTTTCAGGAGCTTAAGAGGTCAGTCCTGCTGAGCAGAGCTATGTAGGGCCAGCCTAGCCACAGGAAATACAAATCTCCAGTTCTTGCTGGCCTGATCAGCAGGAGCCCAGAAACAACTGATGGCCATCCAAGGGACACAGGTGTTCCAGGGCACCCGCCTCCATGGCAGGTGGAGCCTGCCGACTTGGCATGGAAACCTCTGTTTGTGGGCAGGACCTTTTCCCCCTTCTCTCTCAGCTGGAGGGGAATCCATAAGTGTCCCCCTGATGCCCAGGCCCTTGAGACCAGGCACCTCTGTGAAGTCAATGGCTTGAGACACAAAAAGAGTGGACTTGGAGCATAAATCCAGAGACAGTAGCCAGATCAGTCCAGAACCACGAGCAGCACCTTCCTGCTATGCCAGCTCCTTTGGCTAAGGTGAGGTCATTCCTCATGGGAGCCCTCAGCACCTCTCTGAGACCAGGCCAGAGACTGCCGGGGGCCTCAGCCAGGAGAGGTGCCAAGCAACTCCCAGGAGAACTAGACAAAACTACCAATGACAGTGGGATACTTACCATCCCCTCTCAGAAACGATGGGTCAAAAGAACCCAGAGTAAATAAGGATACAGAATTCTAAGAAATATAGTTAATAATTTAAAAATTATATATACTCCACAAAGAATATATATTTTAAAATATCCATTGAACATTTATAAAAATTGGTTATATTCTAGGATGTCAAGATTTTTAAATTCCAGAAAGTAGAAGTTACACAGATTCCCATTGTCAGACCATAGTGCACTGAGACTAGAAATGAATTACAAAGGCTTAAAAAGAAATAGCAGGGGCTGGCCTGATGGTGCAGTGGTTAAATCTGCATGCCCCACTTCGGTGGCCCGGGGTTCGCAGGTTTCGATCCCAGGTGTGGACCTACACACTGCTCATCAAGCCATGCGTGGTGGCATCCCACATACAAAGTAGAGGAAGACTGGTACAGATATCAGCTCAGGGACCATCTTCCTCAAGCAAAAAGAGGAAGATTGGCAGCAGATGTTAGCTCAAGGCCAATCTTTCTTACAAAAAAGATAAATAAAATAAAAATACAAATAGAGATAAAACCTTGGAAACAAAAACACAAACATACCAACACTACTAGTATTTAAAATAGCTTTTCAGTTTTAAACAGGAAATATAAACTGCAAACACTACATGATAAAATACATGCGGGGAGGGTGCAAAACTGGGCTGGAGGAGTTTTGTAGCCTTAAGTGTTTTAAAAATTAACGAAAAAGGAAAGTAAATCAAGAATTGATGTGATTCTCAAAAAAGAACTGAGAAAAGAACTAAAAGGATAAATGAATGATAAAGCTAAAGCGAGTTAATGTTAGATACCAAAAATAACAAAATAGATCTTTCAAACCAAGAACGAGTTCTTCGAAAGGACTGATGCGGTAAGTTTCTGACAAATATATCCAATAAAAAAAGAGATTAAAAAAACTCCTAGAAATGAAAATTGGACTATACCCACAAATATAATGACAATTTTTGAAGTTATAAAAGAATATGACTTGTGTTTGAAATCTGAAGTAGACAAATTTCTAGGAAAATATAAATGATCAAAATTAACTTGAAAAGAATTAGAAAAACCTGAGCAGATTAATGTTCGTAGAAGAAACAGAAATAATTATCAATGACCGAAGTCCCTCCAAAGCGCAGGCCCAGGAAGGATTACTGATGAGTGACAGGTGAGGATGAGGACGGGAGGGTGGGGGCAGGCCTGGGGAGCTGGCTGGAGAGCTGGTCTGCCGCTTCCCCATTTTTACCGTCGGTCTGCTGTTTTGATCTGCACATGGGCCTGGGGACCCAGTTCTGGGATTCAGGCTCTGGGCTCTCTCCTTGTCCCTCCTCAAACTCAGGACCTTTGAGCCTCCGGTCTAAGGGGGTCCTCCTCGAGCTAAAAGACACCAATGCCAAGAGAAGAATTACGTCTGGAACAGGTGGGGGCGTCAGCAAGGGCTCACCTCTCACTTACCAGCAGTAACAGCACCTCAGGCTTAGACTAACGGGAAATGGAGGGCTTGTGTAAAGCTCCTACCTTGTAGCCGTGCAGTGTGTCCACTTTTGCATGACCATGGGACAAAACAAAACACCTCCCCATCTCTGTCCAAGGCCTGCAGCGGGATGAGACTGTCCTGGGGGGCAGATCCAGGCCTTGCTCCACACCAGGACCTAACCGACTGCTCTGACAGGGCCTTGGGAGCAGTCTTTGGCTCTCTGCCACTTGAGAACCACACAACAGTTCCTCCTTGATCCCAGCAAGCAAAGGTGTGTGCACTTTCCAACCCAGAGGGAGAGCTGGTGGAGACCTTTGCCAGGACTGAGACTTCAAAGCCCGATCCAGGGGTCCAGCTGGACCTCTGGGCCTCCTCCTGGAAGGCTCATTCTTTTGAGGGCCCTTGTAGCCAAGCCCCTGGAGCTGGATGAGGGCTTTGGGAACACCCTGGGCATCGTTTTCTGATACTGAGGACCCTGAGCTTCAGTCCATGAGGGGAGAGAGAAGCGGAGAGAGGAGAGAAGGCGGGGCTGTGCCTCTCTGTGGATTTGCTCAGGGGATCTCAGCCACCTCCAAGAGGCACTGAGCCACCTCACAATAAATCCTCTCCATTTGCCTGTCCAGGAGACACAGGGAAACTACAGGAGGGAAAAAGGAAAGATGGAAGCCACACCAAGGAGGAGAGAGAAGCTTTCGATGATGAACCAAGGTCAGTCAGCACCTGGGGATTCCAGGCCAACTGGGCATTTTGACTCCTCGTGTCCCCAGAGGACTTTGGGGCTGGTCCTCCCCTTCATAGGGTGTCCTCCAGCTCCCGCACTACGTTTTGCCCATCTGCTGGACTGGAAACCCCTTCCACCGTCAGCTAAATGTTTGCTGAGCCTCAGCTGGAGCCCAGGGCACCCTGGAGCCCTCGGGGGAGATCACTGAAGCTGGGGCATGGTCTGGGGAGGTGGGCTGACCGGGAGTATCTTCTGGGCTAAGGAGAGCCTCCTCCTCCCTGTGGTTTCTTTCTTTCTTTCTTTTTTTTTTTTTAAATGAATTTTATATTTTAGAACTGTTTTAATTTCGCCGCAAAATTGAGCACAAAGTGCAGAGTTCTCATATACCCGCTGTCCCTATACTCACAGCTTCTCCCACTGTCAACCTCCCCAACCAGAGGGTGCATTTGTTACGGTCGATGAACCTGCACTGACACATCATTACCACCCAGAGTCCATGGTTTACATTAGGGTCCACTCTTGGTGGTGTACATTCTATGGGTTTGGACCAGCGTGTAATGACATGCATCCATTGTTATAGCAGCATACACAGTATTTTTACTGCCCTAAAAATCCTCTGTGCTGTGCCTATTCATCCTTCTCTCCCCCAGCCCCATGGCAACCACTGATCTTTTTACTCTCTCTATGGTTTTGCCCTTTCCAGAACGTCATAGAGTTGGAATCCTACAGTATGTAGCCTTTTCAGATCGGCCTTGTTCACTTGGTAATATGCATGTAAGTTTCCTCCACATCTTTTCATGGCTTGATAGCTCATTTATTTCATTTCAGTGCTGAATAACATTCCACTGTCTGGATGTCCCATTGTTTATTTATCCACTCCCTTACTGAAGGACATCTTGGTTGCTTTCAAGTTTTGGAAAAGTAAAGCTTCTACAAACCCCCAGTGCAGGTTTTCATGTGGACCTGCGTTTTCAGCCCATTTGGGTAAATACTGAGGAGCGTGATTGTGGGATCAGATGTAAGAGCATGTTGTGTATCGTGGTTCCTTTGTAACAGCTTTATTGAGGTATAATTTCTATACAATAAAATCCCCCCACCTTACGAGTAAAGTTCAGCGAGTTTTGTTTATAGTCATGTTCAAATTTCAGAATCTTTCTCTCACCTCAGAAAGATTCCTCAGGCCCCCTCGCAGCCAAGCTCCCCCTCCCCCGACCCAGACCCCCACAAATACTGATCTGTTTCTGTCACTATAGTTCTGCCTTTTCCAGAATTTCATACAAATGGAATCATACAGTACATAGTTTTGGGGGGTCTGGATTCTTTCACTTAGCTTGTTTTTGAGATCTACCTGAGCCATTATGTCCATGAGTATTTTCCTTCTCATTGGTGAGTAGTATTGCGCTGTATGGATGGAACTGTTGTGTATCTGCTGACCAGCTGATGGATATTTGGGTTGTTTCCTTTGGTTGGCAGTGGGGGCTGTTATGAATAATGCTGCTATGAACATTTTTGTCTTTGTGGGTGTGGCTCTTTTCAAAGGGGAATGCAGGGCCCCCGCCCCAGTCCTGTCCAGAGTGAGCAGGGGGATGATGAGGAAGTTGGAAGAGGCCCAACCATGAAGAGGAAGGGGCATCTGTGCTGAGGCACCTCCACGACCCCCTCAGTCTGGTCACAGGGCTGCCACGACTGCCGGAAACCTCTCTCCACCAGACCGTCCCTTCCCTCCCCTGCTTGGCCAGTTGCTCTGAACAAAAGATGAGGGGCCAGAAGAGGGAAGTGATGTTTATTTCCTTGTCTCCACAGTGCTGGGAAAGCTGTATGAGGTCTGGAGCGCGGGGCATCCCGGGATCAGCTCCCTGCTGCCACAACCCCACTGGTGTTATTAGTATCCTCATCAGAATGACGTCTTTTCCAGCAGCTTGTTTCTAGCACGTTTCTGAGTTTCTACAGCCCATCCAGATCTAGGCCCCTGGTCACATCCCAGAGCCACCCCCACCACAGACACAAGGCCCCTCAGTGCCAGGCCCCCTTGGTGGATCTCAAATGGTTTTGCATAAGCCCCACCCCACATAAGGCAGCAGAAGCAGGCTCTTACCCTATTCGGCAGATGGGCAGGCTGTGGCTCAGAGAAGCTGAGTGGCTGGCATAAAATGGCACAGGATCTCCTCTACAACCACCTACAACCACCCTCCATACAGCAAGCCCCTCAGCTTCCCTTTCCACCCAAAGGTCTGGCTCCCACTCTTGGATGAAGAGAAGGAGCGTCTGAACCCAAAATTCCTTACAGCACAATAGACAACTGAAAAACAACTCAACAGAATTTTAATTATTCACAGAAAACGTGTACTGTGTACAAGGTATTGATCAAAGAACTTTATAAATACTAACTCATTTTCTCCTTATAACTACCTTAATGAAGCAGGTACAATTATTATCCCCATTTTATAGGTGAGGAAACTGAGGCAGGGAGAGAGTAACTGGCCCAGGGCCACACAGCTAGGAGGCCAGAGAGCCGGCAGTGGCCCACACTTTTAGACACTGCACTCTGCTACCTGCGGATTTTTTGTTTGTACCATTTTCCAGTTATTAATTTTTAAACAGTTTTATTGAGGTATAATTTAATGGTGTAATTTAACTTAAGATTTACCCATTTTAAGTGTACAATTAAATGATTTCAGTTAATTTATAGAATTGTGCAACCATTATAACGAACCAATTTTGGCACATTTCCATCATCCCAGAAAAGATCCTTTATGTCCACTTCCTGTCACTGTTTCAACCTCCAGCCTGAGGCAACCACTAATCTACTTTCTGTCTCTGTAGATTTGTCTCTTCTGGAAACTTCATAATAATGAAGTCAGAGAATGTTGGGTCTTTTGAGTCTGTTTTTGAGGTTGATCCCTGGGGTAGCATGTGTCAGCACGTCATTCCTTTTCATTGCTGACTAATAGTCTGTCGTGTGGCTATCCCACATTTTGTCTATCCATTCACCAGCTGATGGATTTTTTTGGTTGTTTCCACTTTTTGGCCGTGATGAATAAAGCTGCTGTGAACATTTGTGTAGCAGTCTTTGTGTGGACATGTTTCCTTCTCTCTTTGGGTATATTCCTAGGAGTGGAATTGTTGGGTCGGATGGTAAATTTATGTTCAACTTTTTAAAAAACTGCCAAATGTTTTCCCCAAGGGGCAGCAGCCTTTTCCATTCCCATGCCTATGGACTCGTTCCAGTTCCGGGGCCACCCATACAACCAGACCGAGCCTGGTTAGACCCTAGACTGTCTGAGCGGTACAGCGGGGGCCCTCGGGCCGGCCCTGCGTCCAGCTCAGCCGCCCCCACTGCTGCTGCCGCCGGTCCAGAAACAGGTGGACAAGAAGGCAGCCGCTCTAGTTTCTAACCCAAGAAAATCGCCTTCTGGGACCCAGAGCACTTCTTCAGGGGAAATCAGCAAAGTGGCTATTAAATCAAAAGGAAAAAGAGAAACACACACTTGGGGAGGTCAAGAGAGATCTCGCCAAACAAGAAGCCCAACTTGAGAAAGCAGAGGCAGAGGGAGGAGGCGGCCAGCAGCTCTCATGCTCTGGAAGCCAGTTTGCGCCGCCAGCTTTGTCAGAGCCTTTCCCAACTTCCTCGGAGGCCCAGTGAGAGGATGATGGGGTGACGGTGGGAGGGCAGCCCCACAGCCGGCTGCCTGGGAAAGCCGTCAGGCCACTCCTGGGCCAGGCAGGCGCTGGGGGCCCGCCAGGAAAGGCCTTCTCCAGAGCTGTGTGGCTCTCTGGGAAGGGGGAAGCAGCCCGCTGTCAGCCAGGATGGCTCTGAGCACCACTGACTTCTCAGTTTGTGCCACAGTTTGCTCTAAATTAGTCGTTTTTAGTAAGATCTGAAGTTTCACTATTTAAAAGAGTTGCAACTTTTAATTTTTATTCATTATTTTATTTTATTTTAAAGATTTTATTTTTTTCCTTTTTCTCCCCAAAGCCCCCCCAGTACATAGTTGTATATTCTTCGTTGTGGGCCCTTCTAGTTGTGGCATGTGGGACGCTGCCTCAGTGTGGTTTGATGAGCAGTGCCATGTCCATGCCCAGGATTCAAACCAACAAAACACTGGGCTGCCTGCAGTGGAGTGCACAAACTTAATCACTCAGCCACGGGGCCAGCCCCAAAAGGGTTACAACTTTTGATTAAAAGGTTTCGACATTCCTGGCAGCAAATGAGAGAACTCTAACCCCAGCACATGGTGAGTGTCCAACAGGTACCTGCTGTTCCACTCCCTCCCCGACTCGTCCTCCCTTCTCACAGGTCCCGGTGCTGCTGAAATACTCACAGCTGCGGCTTGGAGAGGACAGGACAGCATGGGACGCTGCTGCCCCAGCTGACTCCTGAAAGCCGACCTCTCAGGACAGGAGGTCATCCAGACCCATTCTGGACCTGCCACCACCCTGGGGAAGGGGATGTAATGGCCCAGGGGTGGGCTCAATGGCACAGGGGGGTCAGGCTACACCTTGGCCACATGGGCAGGTCCTAGGGCTCCATAAGTCACATCCTTGGTGTGTCTGCCTCCCACCATCAGTCACGGAGATGTACGAAGGCCAGTACGGCTTGAGTGGCAGTGTGATTCCGGCATCTCCCAAATCTTGTATGAGAACAAGACCACCTGGTCCCAGATGGCACCCAACAGGCCCTCAGAAAGGGTCTTTGCCAGGCCCTGAAGCAGATACAGGAGATGCGGAGTCATCGCTTCTGTTCTTAGGCAACTCAGCCTCCTGGAATGTACGAGACCCTTAGGGACTGTACTGAGTGAAAGTGTCCCCCAATATTCATGTCTCCCCAAAACCTGTGAATGGGATCTTATTTGGAAACAGGGTCTTTACAGATGTAATTAAGGTAAAATGAGGTCACACTGGATTTGGGTGGACCCTAATCCAATGACTAGTGCCCTTACGAGAAGAGGGAGATTGGACACAGACAGAGGAGAAGCCATGTGAAGAAGGAGGCAGAGACTGGAGTGATGCAGCTACAGGTGAAGGAATTCCAAGGATTGCCAGCAACCACCAGCAGCTGGAAAAGCCAAGGAGGGGTTCTCCTGAGAGCCTTCAGAGAGAGCACAGTCCTGCCAACACCTTGATTTGAGACTCCGCCTTCAGAACTGGGAGAGTAAATTTCAGCGGTTTAAAGCCAGCCAGTTTGTGGTACTTTGTTACAGCCGCCCTAGGAAATGAACATGGTGACCAAGAGCCAGGCTCAGGTTGCATGGGACAGAGCATATATGGGGGCGAGTGTCAGAGGGGGAGGGATGACAAGCGGAGAGGACTGCACGGAGGAGGCGGCACCTCTTCTGGTTGTGTCTGAGGTTTGGGCAGGAGGCCCAGAGAACAGAACTGAAACTAGAGGCTCAGCTGGTAGATGTGTCTTTAATGGCTCACGGTTTGTCATCTCTGTGGTCTCCATCACACCTCTAACAGGCACTGCGCCCAGTGCGTGCTCAGGAAAAGTTCCCTGGCTGTGTTGGCCTGATCTGTCCCTCCCCGCGTCCCCGGAACACCAGAGCTGTGCCTCCTACATGGTGCTTGCCTCCCTCTGCTCTGCACTGTCTGGTTCATGCACTTGTCTCGCTCCTCACATCTTGTATCACTTACTCACCAAACTGTGATTGACGCCCCATGTGACGGGCAGCTTCTAGACCAAAAGGGCTGACCTGCATTTGTCCTGCTTTCCTCCATCTCGCCTCACCTGATTCCCCGTGTTCCACATGTCACAGTGCCTGCACACAGTAGGTGCCATTAGATGCTTAGTGTTTTTGGATGAGCTCTGCGTGTGAGGAGACAGACGACATGGTTGGCCAGCTGGGCTGGGGGGGCCAACTCGGCTTTACCGAGAAAGTGATTAGAGGCTGCTGCTGCTCGCTGAGTGGGTGGAGCCGCGTCAGCAGCCTGGCAAGTTGTCCACAGGGACCCCATTCACTGAGGCACACACTAAGTCCACCGTTCCCGTTCCTGTGGCTGTGGCCTTATCCTGAGTGTGACCTGAGAAATGAAGTCCCTCGGCTCTCAGAGTGGCCAGAACCATGGACAACAAGAGCCAGAGGGCAGCATGAGGAGAGGGGTTAGCATTTGTACTCCAGGGTGTCTCCATGTTGTCCTCCTGGGTCCCATTCACCATGTCATAAGTAGCACAGCATCTGGAAATCAATGGTCAGTGCCTGGAGCTGGACACTAGGCTGAGCTGAAGTTGGCAGTGCCCCTGACCACCATTCTGACAGCCTGCGACTTCCCATGGTGCCCAGCTTGTCCAGGACAGGGGTCCCTAGTGATGAACCAGGGTGGCCAGCCCACAGAAACTCCTTCGGGCTCGAATGACATGTTACGGTCTAGCTGGGCCATTCACAGGAGCCCCGGGGGGGCCTCTTCACTCAGCACTGTGGGGTGAGGGGCGTCACACAGCCGAGCTGGACTGTAACCTGGGTCCTTCCATGCCCACTGAGCCTGATGGCTGATTCCTTCACTGGCCCTTTGCTCAGCTGCCCCCAGCCGTGACGCCTCAGGGTGCTGGGCGGGGAATGGTTTGGGGCGATCAGAGTTTGCACTGAATGACACCATCGAAAACTTGACACAAAGGTCAGCTGCTCAAAGGCGCTCTGAGTGTTGACCATGCCTTCTCTGGGCAGCCATCAACCCACACACAGACCCAGGGGCATTGGGAAATGCCAGCCACAGGCCAAGGCCACCATCCAGGGGATGGTGGCTCTGTGCCTTTCTTTCTTTCCCAGTTGGTGACCAGTTGGTGAGCTGGAGAACTGAGCGTGACTTTCCTCACCAGGTCTCCCTGGTGGAGACAAACCAAAGCCTAACACTGGGTGTTAAATCACAGCGTTTCGACAGAATGCCAAGGGGGCAGCTGGCACTAAGGCCACAGGGCCCCTCAAAGCGGCTGTACTTTTGCTGTCTTGTTGGTGTCCAGCCTGAGGGCTTCAGCCTTGGGACACCCCCAGAGCACGTGGAGGCGAGCTGGTTCCAGATGCATTGCACTGACATGATCAGGGGACACCAGAGCTCAAAAGGGTGGGGGCTCTCTAGCGAGCCGGCCGCACGGCCTGGCCAGCACAGGTGCTCGGATGGGGACTTTCCAGGAGAACTGGCCGGAGTTGCCAGCTTCCTGAGAGGAACAATGCTGGAAGAGAGAGGAACCCCTGCCTCAGACGGTGCATCCTGTCCATGAGGCTCACGACAGCCTCCACACAAACAATGCTGCTGCCCCCAATTAAACCTGTTTTCCTTCTATGGTGAACTCTCCGCTGCAGGCTCGAGGGCTGAGAGGTCCTTCTCACAATAGTCCAACTGCTCGTCCTCAGGAGCCAAGACCCCAGGTTTGAGCTTAGCTACAGGATCCAAGGCCAAGTGGTCGGGGGAGGCCAGGGTCGGTGCAGACTGCCCCTGCACGGGACCTCCGTGACTCCCAGGAACCCATTTTTAGTTCTTCAGGGGCTGTCAGTTTGCAGAGCTGTCTGCTCAGAACCTCTGGGTCCCGGGCAGAAAGCAGCATCTCAGACCCTGAGCTCTGGCAGGAGATGTTTGTGACAGACGGACGGGTTTATCCGGCAGGGATGCCTGGGGTCAGAGCTGAAAGGGCTGCGGGGCCAGTCCCCACTCTGTGGAGGTGGAATGGGAGGTGAGGTCTGGAGACAGGAAGTGTCCTCTTCCCAAACAGGTCCTGGCTGAGCAGTTACTGACCCGATGACCCCCACCAGGCCTGGGCCTCTGGCCCCTCTGCCTCAGTTTACAGTGGAATCCTCCCTTTGTCCTTGCCCGACCCTATCAAGTACCAGGTTGGAAGGCTGGGCGGAACCTTGACAGATCCCGGTACTTCAAGGGCAGCTCCGCTTGTTGAGCCCACTGTAAAGACTATCCCCCCCGTCCCCCATCAGCCCAGGTATGGAAAAGAGCGCCACCAAGAAATGCTGGAATGAGTCACTGACATGGACTTTCCTGGATGACTTTATTGGGCATCATCACTTGGTCAGGTCACAGACCTGTGGTGAAAAATGAGCTGCAGTTTGAGCATCAATATCTGGGGAAGCGCACATCTTCACTGAGGTATCCGGAGAGCACCAGGCCACAGAGAACGAGGCCAGTCGCAGTGGGTGACCTCCACCAGAGGACCAGCACCCAGGCGTCTGTCAGCTGCGCCCTCTGCTCCAACGTTAAAGGGTGGTGGGAGGTGGGGCAGGTAGGGGGAGGGGCAGGGAGCTGGCATGGGGTGCAGAGGGCACAATGGGGAGGGGAAAGGGCCCGAGGCAGAGCTGGCCCTGCTTCACCACTGCTCCTTCGAGGCCTTCCTGTGGTCAGGAGGGCGCGGGGCCCAGGGCTGGGTTTTGGGGCCGGGTGTGAAGTCCTGGCAGTGAAAGGGAAGCGGAGTGGCTCGTGCTGGGGGCTGAGGGTTGTCCGAGAGCCAGCTCAGGGCCCTGGGGAGAGGGGCCCTTGGAGCAGTAAGGCAAGGAGGAGGAATCAGCTCTCAGCATCAGAACTGCCTATTTCCTCCCATTCTGGCACAGGTGAAGGCGGGGGGTGGGGTGGGGGGCACCTTTTCAGGACTGGACAGCTGATGAAGGTGAGTGAGATGCAGGACAGATCAGCAGGTCCTGCAAAGGCCAGGAGCAGGGCACTGGAGCCTCTGATGGTGGCAAACAACCAGCCCAGCATTGGGGGCCTTCCTCAGGGTTGGCTGTTGGCCTCAATCAGGAAAGGGTCTGGGGTCCTAGTCCCAAACCCCCTTCCAATGCCTCTGTCAGACAGGACTACTCAAGGGACAAAAGTGGTTGCATTTCATTAAAAACTTGTGTTTCATTAAAAACTAGTTCTGAACATGAAGAATATGTCAAAAACGACAAAATGTCAAAAAAAAAAAAAAGCCGTTCTTTCCTCCATTAAACACCATTCATTCACTGAGAACTTCCTGAGCACCGTGCTCCACCCAGACCTGTGTGCTGGGGTCTGGGGGGTCCAGGGGGTCCGGGGGAAGTCTAAGGCACTGGCCCTGCCCTGGCACAGGGCTCCTTCTCCCTGGGAAGGCAGCTCCCACTGTGAAAGGCTGGTGAGCAAGTCCAGACCCAGAGGACAGGGAAGGCCTGGCAGCATCCGCCACTGGACAGACGAGGCCCTCGAGGCAGCAGCCGGAGAGCATCCGGCCTAGGGCCACCGTGAGTAGGAGGGACACCCCAGGCCACAGGCCAACATGGAGCTCTGGAGGGTGCTATGACCACTCTGCTCAGAGCTGCAACAGCAGTGGCCCTGTGGCCAGAGGCTCAAGGAGGCCATGGTTTGGCCAGGCCTTCCCCGGGAAAGGAACAGGGAGGAGACCCGGGGCTCGTCAGGCTATCTGTACCCCAGAAAGGCAGGGCCGGCCTGACGTCTCCCTCAAGGAGGACACACGGGAAAGCACCCCTGCTTAGCACCTGGGAAACAGAGGCAGTTCAGGGACACCCTGCCCCACCTGGCTCTCTCAGGCTCTCACTCAGCATCCCTTTCCTGAGGGACCCTCTCAGAGCCTGCAGGTCCCCAGACACCACGCTTCCCAGAGACTCTGAACACCCGACCCCACCCCAAGTTGGCCAGCCCTCCCTCCTGTGATGGGGCTGGCAGAGCCAGTGGGCACAAAGTTTCCTTGCCCCGAGTGGCAAGGCTCCCTGGGCCCCGTCACTCTCACTCCATCCTGGGGGCTGGGCTCCCGATTAGTGAGGCATCCCCACATGCTCTCCCCTCCACGTCCACGTGGCTCAGACAATTTGGGCTCCAATTCCTATGGTGACCTTGCTCTCTGCATCCTGCAGGGTTCTGTGACCCCACAGGCTGGAGAAAACGGAACAAGGCAGTACAGGGGTCCTACGACCTGGGGGAACAGAGGTCCTGGGCCTGAGGGGAAAGTGCCCACCTCACCACACGCCCCTCCAAAGCAGACGGCCCAGGCCCAGCGCCGGGGTGGGAGGGTCAGAAGAGGCTGGGGGCGGCCTGGCCAGGTGTGTCGTGGTCCCGGATGTACTGCAAGATGTCCATCTCATCCATGGCTTGGATCTGCTGCTGCTGCTTCCACTGCCCAGCCACGGCTTCAGATGGGCCTGCTCTCGGGACAACAGCTGGCTTCCTAGGTAGCACAGGCTTAGCCGCCACTGGAGGCTTGGGCTTAGGCTGGGGCTGGGGTTTGGGCTCAGTCCCCAGGTTCAGAATCTGGTCCAAATCCTCTTCGACTCTAGGGAACCAGAAGCAGAAGCCCTGAGCACAAACTCCTGCAAAAGGAGCAAGGCCCCCAGACAATGGCCCCCACAGGGGGACTGCGCCCAGACCTCCTCCCTGCTCTGGCTTCTCACTCTGGGCCAGGCCAAGGCCCCGCCCCAACCTGGCCCTGCCACCATCCTGCCCCCAGAAGGAACTGAAGGCCAGGCTTGTCCTTCCCTGCAACCCCACAGCACAGCGGGAGCAGAGCCGGCCCTCAGCAGCCTTTCGAGAGCTGCGTCTCAGGAGGACCCGCTCTAGACGCACTGGCCTCTTTAGGTGACTTTTCCTTCAACACCACAAGAAACCACAGTAACAGCTGCCAGACACGGAGCTCCTGCTTTGTGCCAAGCACTTTAGACATGTTATCTTGTTTTATCCCCAAACAACCCTTTGGGGAGCACCCCTGAATTTCTGCCCTGCAAATGTGGACGCTCAAGTCCCAGGAGGCTGAGCCGGCTGCCTGAGATGACCGTCAGTATGTGGCAGCGCCTGAGCTGGAGCCAGGATGTGTGACTCCAGAAATGAGCTCTCATCTAGACCAAGTTCAGTCAGACAAAGAATAAATGAGGGGCTCTGACCGTTGTAGGGTGGGATGGGGTCTGTCTGCCCACCTGCCCCCTGTGGGCCACACAGGCACTAGGCAGAGCCCACCGAGGGCTGGAGCGGCCTCAGCCAGGGTCCACCAAGACTCAGTCATGGCCCTGGACCTGATGGCCCATCAGTGAGTAGGACTAACGGCCTCAGCAGTGTGATGGTCACATGGGACCCGCTGCAGAAATCGAATGGTAGTTAAGAAAGGCAGGCCACAGCCTCGCTCTGCCCTCTTTGCCTGAGGGAACTCCTGGTGCGGGAACTCAATTCCTGAGGACCGGATGCACAGCAGAAGATCCATACAATCCACTCTACCACCCACCCACCCACCCTCCCTATCAGCGTTGTGCTGAATACCTACTATGGTCAGGCTTTTCTACATTCATTAACTCACTTAAAAATCACAAACACTGTCTGGCAGTAGATACTGTGAAAACAGAGGCGCGGAGAGATGAAGGGCCTGGCCTAGGGCCCACGGCTAGTTGTGGAGGAGCAGGACTCGGCCTGGGTGTGGCTGGGTCTCCAGGGTGTGTCTGCCTTCCTGGGGCACCAACACACTGAAGCTTGTTCTCCAGGGCCAGGCTGGGTTTCCTCCAAGGTCAAGGATCCCTCTGTATGCTGAGGCCCCGGGCTCCCCAGAGGCCCTTCAATCATCTGCCAGGTGACACTGCTGGACCTGTTGCCTCGGAGGACCCAACCCAGACCCCCTCTCGCCTTCCCGAGGGAGAAGCTTCTCTAGGGACTCTGTGGTAACCTCCCACACACCTGCATCCTCAGGGAGGTCTGCTGGGCTCAGGCCTTAGGACACCTCTTCTCTTGTCCCTTCAACAGAGGACAGTCCCACCTGGCACACGGCAATTCAAAAAAGACCCAAAGCAAGAAGAGCTGCAGAACAAGTGACCACTGACAGGGCCCTTCCCCTCCCTGGGCCTCAGTTTCCCTACCTGTGAGTGGCCGGATGAGGTCATTTCAGAAATGTACCAGCTTTTATAGATGCTAAGAAAGAATGATCCGACCGGTGCTTCCCTGCCCTCCCCTCACTGGGCAGAGGGTAGGCAATAGGCGTTCCTGGCTCCAGATTACGTTCCCAGGGACGCGCCAGCCTCTCGCCTGCCCTCCTAGAGAAGCTGTGCACTGACCAGGCTGGTCTGGAACTAGGAGACAGCAGGAGACCCTGGGCTGGTGGAAGGGTCTGATCACAGTATCCTGGGAGCTCTGGGACAGTTACATGGAAAACTCCCACTGAAATCCAGGGGCCAGTTTTGGAATTCCTAAATGGGGGTTCCTGGCCCTTTCCAAGCTTCCTAAACCAGTGACCAGCAGAGATATCTAGACAGGTGCCACCCACACCTGGGTGCAGAGGTTCCACGTGTCTAAGAGCATCAGGACATGCCTCACTCAGCCATGCTGGGGACAGGGAAGGAGGGCACAGGGCTGGAAGCAGGAGACCTAGGGGCCCTTGCGCAGGCCACCTGGCCTCTCCAGACTTGTTTTCTCTCTACAAAATGGGCACAGCAGCATTACCCGCGGGACTGCTGAGCGCCGTGTACATAGGAGCGCAGCACAGTGCCCAGGGGAATGCAGGTGTATTCCTCACCCGCTCCTCCCTCCTCAGTGGCCTCAGACACCTCACCTTCCTGGTCCTCAGTCTCTCCATCCCTATCTGGGATCCAGCTCCGATGGCAGGGCTGGACAGAGACAGGAGTGGAGAGGAGGCGCCTTTGGTCAGAGCAACTCCCGGCACTACAGGGCTGGCAGAGGCCTGCCTGAGTGTGGAGGTGCCCTGCACACCCTCCCTGGAGGGGCTGCCTGAGGGAGCTCTGGGTCGCCCCTGCCTGCTTCCTGGGTCAACCTTCTGTGACGGGGCACAGACCACAAAGGGTGAATTCAGAGCCTCTGTGGACAGCAGAGAAGCAAGCAAAAGGTGTCCCTCCAGTCCAGACCCAGAGGGGACAGCCCGAGCCAGGCCTTCAAAGAGAGAGCAGCTGCCTTGAGTTCCAGGCCATCCCCGGAGACGTCATCCAGGGACAGCTGCTCCCAGCAACCTCAGCTCAGATGTGTCCTGACTCCAGTGTGGCCTGGATCCCTCCAAGCAGCACCCCTTCCTCGAGCTCCCCTGAGGCAGGTGCTGGCTACTTCTGCATCTTCCACTGGAGGCTCAGTGCCCAGGAAAAGCTCAGAGGGACTGAATTATCGTCAAACGGGGCCCTTGGGGAAATAAAGCAGCAGCTAAAAGCTTGCGTCCAAGTTCAGGATTTGTACTGCTTGGCGCAGCCATGACTCTTGGATTCGCTCTGAGTTGGGAGGTGGGGGCAAGCCAAGGCGAGAGGTGGGGCAGCCACACTTGGGATATGGGTGGACGCACAGCACCACTTTCCAAGCCCCCAATTTCCACCTGGGCTCTCTGAGTCATAGCTAGTAGGTCCCACTAATGCAGGGTCTCCTCTCTTCCAGGCCCTGCTGGTGTGAGGTCAACCACCAAGGGGCTGGAGGGAGCTTCGAAGACCCTAGTCCCACTCCTCCTCCCCAGCTCCCTGCAGTGGACAGGACTTGGCTAAAGACCAACACTGGAGGCCCCATCTTGGTGTGGCTGCACAGCAAGAGGGAATGGAGGCTTCTCAGACTCCAAACCCCGCTCGCACACCGCTCCATGCTGCCTCAGGACGGTTGGTGCCAGCTATGTGATGAATGAGCGGTAAAAACATCAGGGAATGAATATTAGAAAGTTATTATAAAGAAGCCTGATTACTACCTGGAGAATCACAAGGCAGACACAAAGAAGAAAATACGGTTCCTGCTTTCCAGAAGTGAGCTCTTTTGTCACCAGACGTCTGGTGGAGTGAGGTAGGGCTGTAGGACTGGGTCGGGAAGCAGTGAGGCGCTCTGCGGGTGCTCAGAGGCATTATAGGCAAGGGCCCCAGGGACCACTAAGAACGTGAAATGCTGCATGGTGTTTCCCCCCTTGAGCCTGCATACTCGCGGAGTCCTGCTCAACACTGGTATTGCCCCAGCCCCTGACCACAGAAGCCCTTTGAAGGTGACACCTTTGAACATCCACCAAACCCATGTTCTGCAGAACATGGATTGGCAAGTGCCGGTGCCATGGTTTAGAATAAACGATGCCAAGAAGGTCCCGCTGGGACACGCTGAATTCTGGAGACACAGAGGCTCCCCGTGCAGGACATGCTCAGCCAGGTCCTGCCACTCCGCGTGGCTGACTCTAGTCCTCTGCCTCCCTGTGCCTCAGTTTCTTCCCTAATGACATAACAATAATCCCAGCTTCTCCAGCCTGCCGGGATGTCGGGGCGAGGACACAGGATGCAAGTGAACAGGTGCCAGGGGTCGTGGGGAGATGTACAGACAAGAAGCTGTCACTGTGACTCAGGCTCCATGGGCACTTCCAGAGGCTGCCCAACAGCCCGTGGCTCCTAACACGGGTGGGGATGACAGCCTCCTGGGACTGCACGCCTCAGCGCCACAGAACTGTCCCTGGAAAGAGACAGCTTGGCGTCCTGTAAATGGCCAAGCACAGCCTGCACTCTGGGGGACGTGGAAGATGCGAGGGAGAGACGCACAGCGCCAACCACGCTGAGCAAGCCGTGGACATGCAGAAGCCTGGGGGAGCTGCTAACCCAGGTGGGAGGCGGCTCTCCCAGCCTCTCCTTCGCCCAGGGCCTAGAGGGTCCTGAAGCAGTGGGAGGACAGCACACAACCAGGCAGACCTGCGTCCCAGTCCTGGCTCTGTCACTTGGGGGCTGTGGCCTTGGGCCAGATCTCTCCCACCTGCATTTCCTGTAAAATGGAGATAATAGCACCTACCCAGGGGGCTGTCGTGAGGATTAAATAAGATAACATGTGAAGAGTCCAGCACACTGCTGGATGCACAGCAAGCACTCTGTAAGTAGTGGCTATTTTTTGCACACATCTTCCACTCGTTCTGTCAATTGACCTCCCACAACAGGTTAAGCCTCGCTCTCCCCTCTGTAAAGTCCACTTATGGGACCCCGTGGTGACCAGCCACTGTGCAGTACATCTGCGCTTTGCTCCCACATGCTACTAAGAGTCAGTTTTATTTGTTCCCAAGGCTGTTCCTGCCAGTTATACTTGCTTTTGCAATTATACAATTTAATTATTCTTTACATAAACCATTAAAATATGAGTGTGGAAAAAAAAAAGAAAAAGACTTGTATGCATGAAGTTCTCCCTTTCTGGAACTTGCTGAGTGGCTGAGCCCCCAGCCAACTCACCGAATCCCCTTCGCTGCCCCCTGGTCAGTTCCCACCACAGCCTCCTGCCTGTGACAGGCCTGGATTCCCTCCCTCAGAGGCCAAGGCTGCACCCACATTGGGACGGGTCCCTGGCTCTATCCAGACCACTCTCAGAGCTGCAAAGCATCGTTGGGGTCAGGTAGTACCTGAACAGCTCCTCGGAGGCCTCCCTGAGGCCCAGGTGGGACGTGGGGCCTCCACTTTCACTGGCTGCAGGCAGCAGTAAGGGGTCACCCAGGGAGACGGCCCCGCCGAGTTCAGGATCATCAAACAACTTCAGGGCTGCAGAGAAGGCAGCAGCAGAGTGGTCAGAGGAAGTCCTGGCTCGTCCTCAGCTGCCTGGGGGTGTGGGTGGAGATGGCCTGGTCCAGCCTGCTGGCACAGCCAGGAGAGAGTGAGCGAGGGACAAAGCAGAGCATGGAAGAACCAGAGGAATGGGGCCAGATCGGGGCAAGAAACAGGCGCTCCTTGGGGTCTAGCACCTGTCTGCCCAGCCCCACCCCCCACTTCCCCCATGCTGGGCCACTCTCGGTTTCAAATCCTCACAGCCTTCCCTCTTCTTTTAGGAGGAAACGGCCTCTTCAGCTCACTGCGCCAGGCTCCCCATGACCTGGTGCAGCTGGATCCCTCAGCTTGGCCCAGGGCTGCACCTCGTCTTCCAATAAGCACTTACCGAGTGCCAACCACTGGCCAGGAGCCAGGACTGCTGCCTGCTGGGAGGTGATGCTGGGGGGTGACCAGACACTGTTCTGACTACAGTCCCTGCCTACAAGGAGCCTGGGTCTACCTCCGACCCTCTCCTGTCTTGACTGCTCAATGCTGCCCTTCAGGAAAGGTGACCGTGGCCTCTTCACCTGCAATATACTTCTTCAGTAGGTGGGGCAAACCCCGCTGACTTTTCAGGATCCAGCTCCAGCACAGTCCCCACCTGACACCCACCCCAGGAAGCCTGCCCCGGTGTCCCCACAGGCACTGATATTCTGCTCAGACCTGTTACAGACTCAGGCTACCCTGTAATTGTCAGATGTCTTGTCTCCCATGGGAGGCCCTGAGGCTGGGACTGTCTTACTCATCCCCACGTTCTCGGACCCAGCGCAGAGCCTGGCCCTTGGTGGGTGTTGGCTGAATTAACACGCGACATCAATTCCCCATCCTGGATGAAGACCTGGGTTGGGTAAGGAAAGCGCAGACCCAAGGACAAGCGTACAAGTCCCAAGGCTGCTGGTTTTCTCTTTTCCATCTCTGCAGAGAACCCTCCAGTGAGTCTAAGCGGGCGACTGAAAATCTCTTACTATAATCCACATTCTAGAGCAGCAGCAGGCCCAGGGCAGGTCAGCACCCACTTCCCACCCAGTGCCCACATCTGGCCGCAGATACAATGAAGGCACTTTCACACAATCACAATCACACCTCTCTAAGGAACAGAGAAAACTACCCTCCCTTCCAAGGGATGATCAGAATAAACACACATCCCCGGAATGTTCCAGGGTGTGGGGACACGAGGTACGAAACTAGACTTCTCCTGTGGAAAATCTCTGTGAGTTGAGTCTGTATCACATCGAAGCAGGACAAGGGGAAGACATGTGGCAGGTCCAAAGGTGCTCACAGAGGCCGGCCGAGTCACCGAGTGGACACCAAGAGGGATGGGAACACCTGGGCTCTACTCACCGTCTCTGAGGGGCGCAGCCTCTGCGGGGCCTCGTGGGGAGAGCTTCCTGCCCAGGCCGAAAAGCCCCTCATCAGGGTCCACCTCCTCATCAAAGATGGTGAGCCGGGGCGAGGGTTTGGGCTTCATGGCCACTTCGGGGCGTTTCTTGGGTTTCTTGGAGCTGGGGAATCACAGACGAAGGACAAAGTTAAGACTTCTCATGAGAGCCCTGGCGGATGGCCCAGGTGGCCTGTCAGACCCACACAGGTGCTGGGCGGGCTTGAGCTGTGTCCAGAAAGAACTTTCCAAGGACCTGACAATGGAAGGCAGTGAGACCCTGCTACTGGAGCAGCCAAGGCTGTGCCCAGGGAACCACGGCTGTCAAGATGTGCAGGAGGAGCAGGTGGGTGTCTGGACCACACAATCAACTGCCAGACAACTCCCAGCCCTGAAGGGCGGCTCAGGCCTCAGGCCTGCCTGCACGGTCATGGGTCAGAGAACATGCTCTGCTTCTGGAGGCTGCGGGGGCCGCCTGAGCTCAGCACCTCCCTGGGGACAGGTTCAGAGAGTCACACAGCACCACTCAGAAACAGGGGAGGATGCAGTCTGAGGCCACAAACCTCAGGCCTGGCCCCAGGGGAGAGCAGAAGGCAGCCTTGGTAAATGTTCCTTTACTTCCCACACAGCCCCCTGTCCCTTGAGTGATGTAACCTCCATCATTCTAGAAAACACTTCAGTCCCTCTGAGCAAACCCCACCTCCATCAGGAAGCCCCTCTGGCTACACAGAGCCCCAGTCGGCTCTGTCCCCCTTAAGGTCCCCTTCTGTCTCATTTACCGACTGGCCGAGGTCCTGCTCTGGGCAGACACCGCTGAGGGAACAGGGAGAGGGCACGAACGAGGGAAGCTTCTGGGCCACAGAGTATTTTCCCTCCCGCTCCGGGTGGTGGCTACACCGCATGTGGACTTTCACTGAAGCGAACCCCAGGGGTCTGCGCACGTCACCGTCAGTTACATCACCGGTAGGTAAATAAACAAGCAAACGTGGTTTTAGTTTAACAAGGTGATCCAATCCCCGATGCTGATGCCTAATTAGCCATTGAAGCCTCCTGCAAACAATGAGAACCAGCTTTTTACTGGAAATGGGATTTCCGGTTTCCCTGTCTGCCTGGAGGGCAGTTCCACCGGACCGAGGTCACCAGCTGAGCTCATGCCCGCAACAGTATGTGGCTAAACTGAGCCGAGAGGCTGGCTCTGCCATAAACCGTGGTGCAGACTAACTCGGAGCAGATAAAAATAGCAGCAGGTGGCCCTGGGTGCTGGAGGGCAGGGCGCTCAGAGCAACCATTCCCACGGGCTGGATTCAGACATCTCTAGAACATTAAGTGCCCAGCTGAGACGGGGAGAAGCTACGAAAGCTGGGAATGTCCCTGCTGGGAGGCTGCAGGACGGAGCACACCTCCACGCTCAGGGCCGGAGCCTGGGAGGGAAGATCTCTGTTAGGCTTCTTGGGTAGATGAAGAAACAGTGGTTCAGAGAAGCTACGGGTGTCCACTCAAGGCCACACAGTAGACAGGGTGACTAGAAGTGAGGGCAGCCACGCTCATGGTCCTAGTCCCTGGCCCCCTCAGAGTGTCCCATGAACAGGAAGGAGATACAGCACAGGTGGGGACAACAGGCTCTCTCCCCCGTTCTCTGTGAGAAAGCAGCGCGTTTTGAAGGCAGAGAGGGAAAGCAGAGACTCAGTAACAGGGGCTGTGCCAGGGAGCCCCATGCACCCATCCCTGCTCCTTCTCTGTCCCAGACACAAGCCAGACGCGCTTACTCATAGGCCACCAGGGACACACCTCTGCTTTGGCGCCAGCCCCAGGCCCTGCCTGTGACACTGGGCAAGGTGAAAGCGGGCCTGGACTTCATTCCAAGAGCATGTGCTTTCTGGAAACTTCAGCGGCACCTCCTCACATCACTCAGGGACTCAGGGTGGCCTGCTCTTACTCCAACATTTTTCCCCTTTTGTTTGACTGATCAGGCCGAGCCAGTTCAGCTCTCATGACAGCTGGAAGTGAGTGCCAAAGAGAGGCCATGGCCCTGGGGGCAGGCCAGCAGAGACGGCCCCAGCCGAGACCTACTGAGTCAGAACCCCAGGGGTGGGCCGGGAAGCTGTATTTGAGTACCTGTGGAATCCTACGATCAGTCAGGTTTGGAGCCACTGGACCGGCCCGGGGCCTGCAGGCTCTGCCCACTGCTGCCCCTCAATTCCTCTTCACAGCCACTCTTGCTTGGCCCGCTCCTGGAACGGGCAGGGACTGCGGCCGTGAAGGCGGAGCGCCCCCGGCCCAGGATGGCAGCTCCCAGGGAGGGCACTGCCTGCAGGTCCACCCGCTCGGGAACGAGCAGGCCCTGACACAGCTCCCAGGGTAGCAAGCTCCCACCCACCCCAGCACACAGGCACCCCACAAGGGCGAGAGAGGCTTCCCAGGGACCAGGAGGCAGAGCAAGCAGAGAGAAGGGAACCATCTGAGGAACAAAGGAAGCGAGAGCGAGTGAACATGATTGATTATCTCTGGAGAAGCCATCTGAGATTTCAGTAATTCCCCTTCTCGCACCTGCTTCTGTTCTGAGAACGCGAGTCGGGCCTGACCTTCCTGCTATGTGCGTTTTCATCTCAAATTGGATGAAGGTGCTTGTTTTTCTCTCTGGAGACATTTCTGATCTTTTGCTGTCTTGAATTGAAATACTGTGAATGTGGGGCCTGTGGGGCTACTCAGGCAGGCACTGTCTGTAGGCACCCCACTCCGCCCTGGGCTATCCTGCCTCCTCAACTCTCCCTGACCCATCTCCAGGGACAGAAGGAACAAGCAGGACATACAGAGCTTTGATAGCTGAGAGCCCCAGGGTCCTGTCCTGGTTGGCCCCAAAACTTCAGTCTCTGGGACTCAGTCATGTGGCTTGGTCCAGAGCAGACACTCAGCAAATATCAGATGAAAGGATGGATGGATGGTGGAAGGAAGGAAGAGGGGAAAGAAAGGACACACAGACAAACAGATGCACAGACAGGGTGACAGTACATCTCTTATCCAGACTTATTTCTACCTCCTCCCCCAGGGAGGAGAGGAAAGGGAGTGAAGAGAGAGGGGTCCCAGGTTCAGTCTGAGACAGAGACCCCTATTTAGAAAGCCCCTCCACTCCATCACTCCTCCTCCAAAGATCTCTCAGTCATCTCCGTGGCCTCAGCACCAGCCCCTCGGCCATTCTGTAAGCAGCACATCCATTCGCTCAGTGCTTCGATGACCCAGCACTCATTAAGCACCTCCCACATGCAAGAACCTGTGCTGGGTGACGAGGGCACAGAGATGAGTAAGACTTGCCACTGTCCCCAGAAGCTCACAGCCGAGCAGAGTCACAGCCACATAAATCGATCACGACAACACAAGGCAATAATTCCGTGACAGCCAGAGCACAGATAAAGGAGCCAACGCAGCCGGAGGGCTTCCCAGAGGTGAGAAGCAGAGGTGGGCAGTGACCTCAGTGTGCCAAGGGTGGAGACCCTCATTCTGTGAGGGTCTGCAGTGGGTGGGACCAGGAACCCAGATGACTCTGGATGACATGGCACCCCTCGGCAGGGGCAGTGCTGTGAAGGGGGGGGCAGTGGCCCAGGCCCCCCATGGAAGCTCTGCTCATGGGTCATGGAGAAATGATCAGGGCCTGGGCCAGGGGAGCAGTGGCCATGTGATGGGGAGGCGAGATCAGGGAGGGCATCAGAAGGCAAACGTGCTTATTAATTTGGACTGTTGAGGTGATCAGCAGGCAGAAGGGACATGTCCAGGATGATGCCAGATTTCTGAGTCAGGGACAGGGACAGGCATTTCATATGTGACGTGAGTCACTCAGACTCCAAGCCGTCTCTTCCCCTCCCATAGGTCGTGTGAGCATGGACTCAGGCTGCTCACACAGGCGATGGCCCTGACACCCCCGCCATCCCCTCCCCACTCTGTCGCCATCAGTGTCCACCCAGCTGTCTGCAGGACGCACCTCCCAGCTCAGCTGTGCCTGCCCACCAGCCCACCCTTCACACTGACATGATGGAGGCCAGTATGATTAGACTTTTGTCACCAGGGAGGAGCAACTGAGACTCAAACAGAGATGTCTACAATGAAGAGAACTGAAGCTCCTGACTTCCTGAACCTCAGGAGGGGGGTGTCCTCTGAATTTGTGCAGGTTCCAGCACAGCACAGGTTGTATGAGGCAGGTGGGGGGTTCCCTGGAAGGGTGCAGGCATGTGGAAGCGTGTTCCTGTAGCACGCACATGTGTGCATGGACAGACATCAGCTTTCCTGCTGTGTGTGCCTGATAGAAGACAGATGTCCAGACCAGGCCACATTGTGCAGGCGGGTGTGGATGCACATTAGTGAAAGGCGGTAGATGCTGCGGCTGACAGCTCTGACAGGCCAAGAAGCGGCCCTCCGCCATGTGGCTCAGCAGTTCTGGCGACAGTGATTGACACATGAGAGCATCCTCTGCTCCGGCCACCCAGGGGGCCGTGTCAAGTTCCCAGAGATGAACCTGCCCCCTGTAGCAGGCCAGCGATGGGCACCAACTGCCCGGGACCTGAGTACACTTGAATTCAGGGGTATCTCTTAGACTAAAGAGAAGATGGCGGATCCTTCCAGAACCAGGACTCACAGACAACATGAAGGTAGTTACATTCAAAGCCAGGGTGATGCTCAACCAAGTGTGGAAACCAACTTCCTTTCCAATCACACAACTCTCCTGCTTTCAAAGAAAGGATCTTTCCATTGTTTAATTTTAAATTCAGCTTCTTTTCCCAGTTAGAGAAAATTCTCACAGTGGCAATAAATGAACTTCTGAAATTCATTCCAGGACAATGTTATTTGCGGCAGCACCAGGCAACGGGGCTTCCACGGTGATCTGACCACAAGAGTAGCGTGAATCACCGAGGAGAGGCGTTCACCCTGTGGGTCTGAGCCAGCCTCACTCCAACGGGAGCTTCGCAAAAGGACTGGACTGAAGGATGAGCAGAGTTGGGAAAGCTGTGCTTCAGGCAGGAGGACAGCTCTGTGATGTCCAGGTGGGAAGAGCTTGGCATATGCAAAGTGCCCAACAGCTGGGCAGCAGATGCAGGGGGGGAGGAGGAAGAGGGTCTGAAGGGAAGTCAGGCCACATCCCGCAGGGCCTGGGGCGATTCTGGCCACTTGCAAGAGAGCAGCACTGGAGAGGGATGCAGGAGAACCCGCCATGACCCTGGGCGAGTCATTTCACTTCTCTGAGTCTGTTTCCTTATCTGTTCAATGGGAACAAGGAATGCTCTGGAAGCTGCAAAGTGGAGCCAGTATGCTGTCGGCACAGAGCAAAGCAGAAGCCTGTGACCACAGGTGCTGCCTGATGATGTCTAGCTCACATCATGCTTTTGACCCAAGAGACTTCATCCTGGGCCCTAAAAAGTAAATGGGCCCTGTCGGGTAGACACCCATCGTTTGCTGTGGTCCCACAGTCACACTGAAGGACCTATTTCCCAACAGTCACAGCCTGACTCTCCAAGCCACTGAGCCCCACCCTGAAGAATCGGGACCTCAGTGACAGCCCTCCCTTCCTGGCTTGTGGGTGACAACATTTCTGCTTCCCTGCACAGGGGCCAAATGCACCCTTCACCCACCACAGCACCAGCAGCACCATGAAACCAGGCTGGTCCAGCTGCAGGGGCTCAGCCACCCACTGCCTGAAAGCTAGTACCCAACCCTGGTCACACCCAAAACGGCCCTGAGAGACTGAACAGACTAATGGGCAATGACCAGAGCAGATGTAAAATGGAACTCTGACCTACAGCCTGCAGCCACGGGTCCAGGAAGCCAACCCACGACCTCCGTAGCTCCGGCTCCGGCCCCGTGGCCAGCACTTGCTCAGGAACTGCCTGCTTCCCACTTAACAGGACCAGCCAGAGAAAGCCAAATATGCTGCCCCAACAATCACCTAGGCCGCAGGGGGCCCCACTCCTAGTCAGCGGCCCCCAGCTCCCGATCCCAAGAGCCTCCAGTCGGGGCACACCTGAGCTTCCTCTTTTTCCACCAGAAACCCTGCCGAGCCCCCGCCTGCCTGTGAGCCTCTGCCAATTGCAGGTCATGGTGGCTGACCCCTCCCTTGCTATGGACAGCTCTGAACAGATGGCCTCTGCTTGTCTCATTTTGGGGGAGTCTTCATTTATTCCCACACTCGTCCCTCCCAATGCTGACATGACCAGTGGGGCGCAGGCAGTCCCTGCAGTGGAGAATAGCCACCACATACCATCTAGCCCGGGAAGTCGGCACCTGCCTCAGGCGGAGTCTCAGGCTGGGGGTAAGGGGAAAGTCCTGGGCCAACAGTCAGGAGGCCGGAGCTCCAGCTCAGATGGGGCCCTCGACTGTGTGACCTAGGGAAGGTTCCTCAACTGTCACAAAGACGCTGGATTTGACCTCCAGTCCCTCACAGTTTAAAGGCTCTGTCATTTGAAGAAAGCTCTGATTTGGGGGGTTCTTGCCAAAAGAACCCGGCGCAGCCTGAGGCAGGGGAATGGCAGGCATGACCCCCCAAAGTTCCATGCCCCAAGGAGTCAAGTCACCACTTAAGCCCATCAAGGATGGACAAGCAAGCCCCTTCCTCCCGGGACAGACGGCTGGCCGCAGGTCCGACAGGTGGAGGTGTACCTGGCGGTGAGGTAGGGCCTTGTCTGTACAGGCCCTGGTGCTGAGATTTGCATGACAACAGTAGGAACCTAGAAGGCTGCCTTTTCCTTTTTAACCGTTTAAACGCCCAGCGTTTCAACTGTTCAGTTTAAACACCCAAGGGCTTCTTCAGAGCAAAGTAAATCTGCAATCATGCTAACATTTTAAAGGAAACTTCCCGTCCTTCATCTCACTTTAGCCTTACAACCACTGGGCCTGGACTTGACCCCTAATTTACAGAGAGGGAAACTGAGGCTTTGGGAGGTTCAGCAGCCTGCCCAGTGCCCACCAGCTGCTAAGAGGCAGAGGTGGGATTTGAACCTGGGACGGTCTGCCTCTATCCCGGCTCTGGGGACCACACATCCCAGGTTTGCTGGCTTTCCCAGTGGTTTTCGAACCATGCTCTGAGGGACCGTGACCTTCGGCAGAGACACCCAGGGCCACCTGAGGGGTGGGCTGAGGCTGAGGGGCCAGTCCCCACTCCGGTCTCACCCAGGGCCAATTCTACCTCAGTCTGTCTTATATATCGGGGTTTGTATGAGATTTCTCTTGAACCAAAGATTTCGCTACTGAGTAGAAGAGTGGAAAGTTCTGCTGCATCTGTTGCCCCTAAGAGTCCGTTCGTTCAGGGCCGACTTTGTGTACTAACTTGAAGAATCACCCCAGGAGAGCGATTCCATCCAAATGTAGGGAATAAAATATTATTTTTATATTAAAACATACATGGCTACTTTATGGAAGGTAAAGTAAAATTTGTACAGATAATTACGACAAAACATGTGACTCACATTCCCACGAAATGTCCAGCTTCGCCACTTGAGGCCACGGCACAGGGACCTGGGCGCTGGCTCCGCTCTCTGAGCAGAGAGTGGGAGGCCTGGCCTTACAGGAAGGCATGTTCGTGTGTGAACCAGCCTGTCACTCAGGAAGCTGAGGGTCCTCAGGGACCCGGGGCCTGGAGGGGCTCCCTGGACCTGGGGAACAGGTCGGGGGCCACAGGCCTTGTAGGCGAGCAGGGTTTGGAAAAGCAGAGAGGCCTTTGCAACAGAGGAGGTTAAGACCTTGAAGAACCCGTCACTGGAGGGAAGCTTCAGGACCTTGCTCTGGGGCAGGGATCTGGCAGAGATGCTCCAGAGAATAAACACTCCATACCTGAAACAGTTCCTTATTGCCTATAACAGCAAAAACCTACAGAAACACCACAGTGTCCCCAAGCAGGGGCCTGCCCATGCCACTTACAGCACATCAACCTGATGGACTAGCACAGAGCGAGAATGTGGAGTCTATCTGTGGGGGCCGGCCCCGTGGCCGAGTGGTTAAGTTCGTGCGCTCTGCTTCAGTGGCCCAGGGTTTCGCTGGTTCAAATCCTGGGTGCGGACATGCCACTGCTCATCAGGCCATGCTGAGGTGGCATCCCACATGCCACAACTAGAAGAACCCACAACTAAAAATACACAACTATGTACCAGGGGGCTTTGGGAAAAAAAGGAAAAATAAAATCTAAAAAAAAAAAAAGAAAAGAAAAGAAGGCTACCTGTGGATCTGGAAAGATCCAGTACATAAGCTGAAAAAAGGCAAATTATGGAATGGCACATATAACATGATCTAATTTTTAACTGCTGTCAATTTCTCTATACTAATCATATATTATTTGAGTTATAATTAAAAATCTTTCCAGAACAGCATTTCCAGGAGAAGGCAGAGCTACTGTGGTAGAACTTCATCTTTCTCAGAACTGTGAAGTCTCCAAAAAAAGAAAGTTAAATGCGAAACCACGTACGACACGGAAGGCGGCTATGAGAAGACACTAAGTCAAAGAACAGACTCTAAAAACGGCGTGTGCTATGTCTGCGGTGACGTGGGTCACACGGGGACAGGGACACACAGACATCCCACAAACAGGAGAGCAGCAGGGTTGGGATGGGCTGGGTAAGGGTTTTTCTACCTTGAAGCACTTTCTAACAGTGCAGTAATGCGTCTTTTCCTTGATCAAAACCAGGTTTAACAGACAAAGAAACGCCTGGCCGGCCCCTGCGCAGGGCTTTGTGCTGGTGGCTCCCACCCTTCCAGCGGCCCTGCCACGGAGCAACAGCGCCCCCTCGCGGCCATGGCAGGAAGGACCGACGCCTGTCGCCTGGAAATGTGGCTGCTCCAGGAAGTTCAGAGCCAGGCCCAGATGGGTGTTCGGGGGTCGGGTGCGGCGCACAGCTGGGAAAGTAAGCAGGGCTGTGCGTCTGCTGAGGATGGAGGGCACAGGACAGAGACATGCCTGCAAAGCATAAGTCACCTGCAAAGAACAGAATGTTCTCCACCAAAGGGCGGGGTGGGCAGCACTGTGCAAGAAAGTCAGCAGGCCCATGGGTGTCCCAGGAGAAGCCAAGGGGAAGCCCGACTTCCAGACACGGCTCTGCTACACACACAGAATGCTCTGGACAAGCCCCCACTCAACTCTGTCCTCCACTTTCCCATCTGTGAAAGAGGGATATTCCTGGGGCTCTGGTCACCTTCTAGTCTGCTGAGAGACTGGAAGAGAGAGACAGTGCAGGAAGATGGCATCAGGTCCTGACTCTGACATGGGTGGCTGTATGAATTTGGCTGAGTTACTAGGATGACTCCAAACTTCAGCTTCCTCATACACAAAGTGAGCTCGATGCCAGTACTGGTTTCCTAGAGCATCATTTCCCAAACCAGACTCACAATGGGTCCTGGAAGCAATTTGGTGCGTCATGACCTTTTTAAAAAAATGAAATAGAATAGAAAATTTCTATTCATGTAAAGGCTAATCAGTTCCTGGCATCTAACGAGCTCTGAAAACACGTTAGTTGGGGGCCAGCCCGGTGGTGTAGTGGTTAAGTTTGCATGCTCTGCTTCGGCGGCCTGGGGTTCACAGGCTCGGATCCCAGGCACAGACCTACACACCACTCATCAAAAAACCATGCTGTGGCGGCATCCCACATACAAAAGAGAGGAAGATCAGTAACAGCTGTTAGCTCAGGGCCCATCTTCCTCACACACACACACACACACACACACACACACACACACACACAAAAACCCATCAGCTATTCTTATTCCTGATGGAGGCGACAGCGCCGACTATTGTCACATTGGCCATTAAAAGAAAAACTGGCAGAAGGCCTGAAGCCTCTGGGACCCCTTTTAGGTGCTAAGCTCTCCTAGGATTCAGGAACGAGGTCCCCGGAGAGCAGAGCTGAGTATGGTGCTGGGGTCCCCGGATGGCTGACACATCCCCCGACAATCTGCTACTGGAGCCAGTAGGAAATTCAAGGCGGCCTTTGCCAACCCCAAAGAGCATTTTCCTACCCAAAAAAGGAGCCGCTTTGCTAAGCATGTCCTTCAGCCAAAGGCTGGCACAAACCACCGGCGTCCATCTCAGCCTGGCACCACGTGTGGTTACTCAGAACAACAGAGTGTGGGTTCAAACAAAGCTGTATCCTCACCAAAATAAGGCCCAAGGAGGGCCTGCGGGCTGTGCAAGGCTGATAAGGAGTGGCCGTTACAGACTTCTCCCAGCATAGCCTCGCTGCCGCTCCCACAGGGCCGCTGACCCCCTCCAGGACAAGGCCAGCCATGGAGGGCTGGCAGGAGCCTGACTGCTGGGCGCCAAGGTGCTGCAGCTCCTCTGGCTCTGGTCCCGTCTCCCTGAGCACCCGGGCACCTTTCCCGAGTGCGAATCCTCATCCCCTCCAGGCTGGGTCACCGCCATCCTGCCCCACACTTCCCCTCGCATCCTAGCAGGAGAGGGGGGCCGATGCAGGGCGGGCAATGCTCCCAGGACGGTATGTTCCACACTGCTTAAGTGAACTGGCCCCTGCCTGATGAATAATTGGCTCTAATTCCTTTTTGCACAGGACCTGCGAGGCATGCCTCCTCTGTTGACTGACCTTCAGAGAGTCTCTAAGACGCTCTCGTCATGGCAGAGAGGATGTCACCCGAGGTCTGTGGTCTGGCTCTGCGGAGGTGGTGGGACAGAAAGATGGGGCCACGAAAAGAGCGAAGCGCTAACACTTACCACAACTCGCTCAATCTTCACAAGAGGCCCGAGACAGAGGTGCTATCATTACCCTGTTTTCACTGTGGAAAACTGAAGAAAAGGAGTAAGTTGCCAGGGACACATGGCTGGTAAGTGGCAGAGCCAGGATTCAAGCCCTGGCAGTGTGGCTCCACAGCCCAGGATCCTGAACTGGGTTTGAAGCCACCACTGTTATTCACCAGCTGTCCGACCTCAGGCAAGGCACTTGGAGACTTCAGTTTCTTTAATCTGTAAAATGGGATAATGACAGCTGCCAGCAGGGCAAGGTGTCAATGAGACGGTGAGCAAAGTGCAAAGTACAATGCCCAGCGGGTGCTCAAAAACATCAGTTCCCACCTTGTTTCTTGCACGTTTGGGCCAAGAAGAAAAAGTGAGGGTCCTGGGGTGGCTAAGTCTGTCTGGCTCCCCTCATCTCCATCTGGTTGGGAGGTCCTGCTCAGACACCTCAGCCTGTGCCCGTCGGAGAGGCGTTGGGAGCAGTTGTCTGGCTCTCTAGCCTCATCCAGCCTCTAGTCCCCTCCCCCAAGCACAGGATGAGGGTAGTCCACACAGTGGAGGCTCGGGAGCAGGTCAATGATTGGCTAAAGACAGTCAGAGGGTCAAGAAAAGACAAGGAACGAGAAGGTGACAGAATCAGGACATCGAGAGATCACCAAGACCACAGCTGGCTTGCCTCTTCTTCTCCAGCCAGTGCACATGTGTGTGCATGTGTCAGTGTGTAAAGGGGACAGAATCCACAGGCTAGGATACCCGGGGGTCCCTCTACCTCCTTGCATCACACACAGTTGGCATTTTATGGGTCACCAGCCCCCTCCACCCATGTGACTCATGGGAGCCTTATAACTGCCTTGCAGAGAGGCAGGGCCAAGGTAAAAAGCCCTGCTTTAAGGACAGTGAAACAGCCAAGGGAGCTCCCATCACACGCCACATGTCACAGGCTGTCAGTGATAAGCTGGACAGAGAACCCAGGCTCCTAGGCCAGCCGGCCAGGTTCAGGCAGCCTGGGCTGCTGAGCTGTCGGGGGTTGGGGGCAGCACTTTCAGGCCACAGTGCAGGGCTGGGGGGCAGGGGGCCACGCTGTGACCAGAGGGAGCAGGTAACACCGAGGCCAGCCCCAAAGACAGGGGTGATGTTGAGGGTGAGCAGAGAGCCAGTTTCTGAGTGCGCCAGGCCACGCAGGGTGACGCCTCAGGGAGATAGGTTTTCTCAGATTCCCTGGAGGTGGGGCGGAGCTGTCTCCAGAGAGCGTGCAGCAGTCAGAAGGGGGCCCCAGCCAGAATGGGGCGACCTACCGCATGATGCCCAGAGGGTCCAGGGCCTCCTCTTCCTCCTCCTCCTCCTCAGACTTCCCTGTATCTTCGCCCTTCCGGCCTAGGATGGGCGGACCCTCATCCTCTGCTTGGTCCTGTTGCTTGAAGAAGTCAAAAGCGTCCCCATCATCCCCTGCCTGGCTACGTGCGTCCAGGACAGAGCAATCTCTGCTGGTGAGATCTGCAGCACCCGGGGATCTGGTGCCTGAAAAGGGAGACAGAAGAGGGCACATGACACCCACCGCCAGGGGACCAGGAGGCGCTGTGCTGCATCAAGCTCCAGGTCCCCGGCCTGAGGCTGGGGGCTTGCCAGTGTCCTGGGACCAGGATGGCGGGTCTGGGTAGATGGGGGCAGCTGGGACTCCGAGTGCCCACTGCAGCCCTGAGGGTTTACAGGCACCAGGGACGCCTGGAGTGGAGCCGTTACAGGTGGGAGCCTTAGAGCAAGACAGAGGCAGCAGTTCCTGAACCTCTGCGGCCCAGACCCTGTCGGTACCGTGGGACGGCCAGGCCTCTGTCCACGGGCTAACAGCAGAAGGCAGCCAGCAGATGGGGGATGTCCCATAGAACCAACAGCTTCAGGAATGTTTTATAGTTGTGGGGCATGTCAGGCAGCTCTGCCAACCCAAACACGGATGGAGACCCGCTCCGAGGGTCTGGGTGATGAGTGCACCCAGAGAATGGAGGAGGCTGGGACAGGAAGCACATGGAAGATTCTAGAACAAACTGTGATGACTCCATTACACAACAGCTTATATCAGTGGTTCACAACGCATGGTCCGCAGACAGGTGTCCATGATGAGGTAAGCGCAGAAAGGGAGAGCAAACATCTAGAAATTTCCACAGCAGCTTGGCACTGTCATGACATCCAAGCATGGGATTTTTGTATTCATGAAATTATCTGTCTGTGACAGACTGAGACACAAAAGCCGGTCCTTCCCCACGGATGGTCTGAGAAGCACGGGTTTAGACTACTTGTTCATCTCTATCCAAACAGTTACTCAGCGTATACCTTTGACAGAGGTCACTTGTTAAAAATACCACCCTTAGGTAAAGAACTTAGTGCCTGGCACACAGGATGTGACATATACACTGAAGTAATACGTAAGACTAAGTGGCAAATGATTGTGTTACATTATGTTATAGTCTGCTTTTTACTTTATTAGGACAAATGTGAAAATACCATTCAAAATGTCATGAACCTTCAATTTTGTGTAATAAACATCATGTAATAAGCATTTTACAGGTATAGATTCATTTAAATATTGCAAAGACCTCATGTGAGAGAGATTTGTACCTCTGTTTTACAGCTCAGGAAACTGAGGCACAGAGAGACTAGGAAAGTTGGACCACTCTATCCTGCTTCTCCACAACAGAGGGGACTAGGAGGTCGGGAGTTTTTCCCAGCTGCACATGCGCTGGAGCCCTCTTATCACAGTCAATGCAGCCCCCGAGAGAGGCAAAGAGGGGGCAGCAGAGATCCAGGGCCCACGCTGGGGGCGTGGACAAGGACAGAAGCAGCCTGGGCTCTGCAGCCTCACCCAGTCATGGCCTCTGCATTCACTGGTTTTGCTTTTATTCCCACCCCTCATTTTTTTAAAAAATTGGTTTACTGTTTGCTAATTTTCTTTTGAAAATTTCCCATCTGTCTCGTGGAAATAGGAGATCCACCGTAGTTGGGAAAAGAGTCAAATGGAGAGGTCCAAAGAGGGGAGAAGGTCAGAGGTGGGGGTCCAGCAGCTCACGATGGGACCTGTTCCCACCCGAGGGTATGCAAGTCCTTTATCTGCCTTGGGGCGTTCGTGCAAGAATGGGACCCACCTGGGGTGTTCTGAGTGTAGGGGGCCGCGTTGGGGGTAAAATGTTAGCCATCGTTTCTACAGCACTTCCTCTGAGGCAGGCTGTGTTCTCAGCACTTTACATGTGTTGGCTTGCTGAAATCTCACAACCACCTGTCAGTCTATAAAGAGAATGGAGGAGGCTGGGACAGGAACTGCAAGGATTCAAGACCCCATAACTGGGTGGGGGAAGGTGGTTCTGGATCACCGTGGGCTCAGCCTCTGCCTGGAGCTACGCCCACAAGCATCTCTGCTGAGGGTGCAAGCTGAGGGAGGTGTCCCCAGGGGCCAGGTCACCAGCCTGGCTGTGGGGGCCCAGCCTTCTCTGGATATTGCAGGCCCCCAGGCCTGGCTGGCAGAAGGTGAGGAGGGGTGTGTGTGTGTGTATGGGTCGGGGGAGCTCTGGGGATGGGGCTGACCAGGAGGGACACGGGTGGGGTCAGACTATGGAGAAGGTCCCTGTGTGAGCCCCGTCTGGCACCCAGGTGGTCAGTCCTTGAGGGCTGGGCCCCAGTGTCCTTCTGCCCACCACCCCGCCCAAGGATGGAGGTCAGGCCCACCTGCCTCAACAGCCTGGTCGAAGCCACAGGCTGTAGGAGGCAGCTGTGGAGCCACTCCGGCCAAGCCAGGGCAGCGAGGCCTAGTCCTGGGCCAGGGAGACCTCAGGGATTTGGGACAGAGCCTCACGTACCTAAGAATTCTAGCAGCTCTGGGCTGCTGGCCAGCTCGGCATCCTTTGAGACGTGGCGCAGAATCTCGTCGAACACAGCTCTCCTTTCCTGGATGTCAGACTCCCCGACGAAGAGGACCTTCCTGGGGAGCGGGGGCAGGCTGGCCGCTGGATAACGGCTGCTCAGTTTCTGGTAAAACTCTTCGATCTCGCTGTACTTTTTGGAGACCTGGAATGAGAGGAGCACGCGGTTTCCCGAGTGAAGAGCGAGAGCGGAGAGCGCTCCTCTCCCAGCCCAACCAGAGGTCCCAGAGGGCTGGCTGCCCCAGGAAGTTTGCCCTGGGTGGGCCTCCCTCCTGCCCCTCCACCCAGCTCCTGCCTCAGGCCCATTCCTCCACTCCCTGGTCAATGCCAGGCTCAATTACGAAAGGCTCAGTGGCCCAAAGGGAAGATGCAGTCATGGTGGATCCTGGGCACTGTCACAGGTTGCCACATCTGATACAGGGACCCTGCCTGGCCTGCAGGTGACCATGGCTGCCCCCTCCTTTCTGGGCTTTCAGTACATTAGTGGGGTGACCTTATGGTCCGGCTGGCTGTTAGGTCATCTTCCTGCAATAGCAAAAGTCACCTTTTCTCAGCACAGATCTCTGGATCGTTCTCCCGTGAATTAGCAGCAGCTCTGACGACCAGCAGGGACGGTCCTCACAGTGCTCAGGTGGTGAAGACCCAGATATTGCAAATTTGGTTTCCTTCTCAGCCCTGTTCAGTCAGCCAGGACCCGGGCATGTACTGGGACCTTAGGGAAGCAGGCCAGGGCTCCTGCTGGCTGTTAGAAGGTGGTCCTGGGCCATCTGAGTCACCTTGGGCAGCATTCAGTGTCCTGCAGGGCCTCCTCTCGGCCCCTGCCCAGAACCCCTACTGCAGCCAAGGGTTCACTCCTCACTTCTCAAGCTCTTGCTGTGGTTACTCTGTATTTACCCCAGGAGGCTGCAGGTCTCACGTGGAGCGAGCAGCCAAACACAGCACAGCCAGTGGTGTCATTGCCGAGGTCTGTACAACCCAATACGTGCACTCAGAGAAGAGTTACCTGCTCTGTGTCACACACCACACCAACAGCCTGGTGTCCGCCCTTGTCTTGGACTCCTCTGTGTTCTCCTATATGCTGGGCCTGTCTCCCCAGCTCCTCTGTGAGAGCACTGAGTGTGAAGACATGGATATTCCCACTTCCACTCCCCGGCCAGGACTGCGCCCACAGCACACCACTAAAATGCTGTCATGGCTGATGGGCTGTGGGGAGTCTGGATACACTGAGACTTGGGAGACCTGGCAATCCCACTGCACAGCTGTGTTGGAGCATGCAGCCCTGGCTAACCAGCGTTATCACCAGAACCCCCAGCCTGTAGGGATGCAGACGCCAGCAGGTGGCTGGGGCACTGGGGGACTTCAGAACCCCCCACCCCAAGGAGAGTCATTAGGTCAGGGAACTAAGCCTGCAGTTGTCAACACAGTGGCTGGCTCCAGAGCCTTCCTGAGAACAGCCCCACGGAAAGATAAGAGGATCCTTTCACAAAAGTGACACAGGCTCCAAGCCCCAGCGGTCCTGAGAACCGGTGACTCTAGCCAGGTAGGGATTGAGCCCAATCCTGGAGGCCCTGACCCTGGGGGCTGAGCGCCCTCTGCTGGCCTGACTGCTCTACACAGGCCGGTCCCACAGACTCATCAGGACTGGGGTTCTGGGAGCCGATGTCTCCAGGGCACCGAGTGTGGTGAGTTTCAAGTCAGAGGAGCGCCCCCATCTAAGGCCCATGCTCATTAGTGTTCCAAACAAGGTCTTCTCAGGTAGCTACCTACGCAGCAGCAAGGAGAGGAGGCCAAGGGAGAGGCCCTGAGGCAGGGGTGGGAGCTCCTGCTCAGTTGGTGCCTCGTGGGCCCCAAGCCCACCTCACGTCCCTCTGCTCTAAGTCAGTGCACGTGGTGTCTGCTAAACCACAAGCAAATACAGTGCCCCTTCCGGGGGCTGGTTTTACTCTCTGGTTAGAAATTCAATTCATTTTTATATTAAAACATCTATATCCTTTTGAGGAGTAGAATGCAAAATTTTTTAAGCGAAATCATGAAACTTCAAAGAGATTTCAGATCTAATGGGGAGTAGATGTGCTCTCCTTTGCCCTCACAGGGGGTTTAAAATGTGTGAGAAGTACCTGCACGCATGGGCAGCTGTGCATGCACACACTCTCCACAGGGTACCGTGTCATCAGTCAGGAAAAAGCGGCACTATGTAACACGTGGAGGTGTTAAAGATGTCCTCACGCACACCCTCACGTGTAAGGCCGGGCCTTTGCACAGAACTGAGTAAACGGGCCTGGGTGCTCCTCAGGGCTCCCAGAATGCTGCCTCTCCCTCACGTCCAGGGACACTGACCTCAGATACAGTCATGCACCACAGAACGACGTTTTGGTGAACGACAGACCACATATATGATGGTGGTCTTATAAGATTACTAGCATACAGCCTAGGTGTATGGTGTATACCATCTAGGTTTGTGTAAGCATACTCTCTGATGTTCACACAACGATGGAATCGCCTAACAACACATGTCTCAGAACGTATCCCAGGTGTTAAGCGACGCGTGCCTATCTACCATGGGACTCCTGCTCATTTTACCTTCATTTAAAAACTCTCTCTTCCCTCAGCTCCCGGGACTCCACGACACCCTCTTCTCTTCCCTCGGCCTCATCGGAGGCTCCTGCTTCTCCGTGACTGTCCCTGAGCTGTTGGTGATCCCGGAGTTTCCTCCTCAGCCCCTCCCGCCACCTTCCACATCCATTCTCTGGGCAACTTCATCCACTCCCAGACTTTCAACATCAGCCCCCAGCTGAGGCCTCCCGAATCTGCCCCTTAGGCCCGACCCCCGTCCCACACTCCAGCCGCATGTATCCGTCCCCGTGGATCCATCAGGCAGACACTTCACACCTGACATGCCCCCGTTAGACCTGCCCCCGCTGGTGCTCCTTCAGTTTGTGGAAACGATCAGTTAGCACACCTTGGAAATAGTTTCAAGTCTCTCCCTTCCTTCCATATGAATGACGGCTGGCCTGCTCCCAGCCCTCACAGGGGGACTGCCATATTCCCTCGTGACTGGGCTCCCTGCCCCCTGCCCCGTTCCTTCCAATCCAGCTCCACTCTCCCACCAGACTAGCCAGAGAGGGGCAAAGAGGACCACATCACTCCCCGCTTGAAACTCCTCCTTGGCTGCGGGAGAAGTCGGGCTGGCTGCATGCCCTCCGTGCCCTGCTCCCGCCCACCATCACCTCATCTTCTCCTGCTTCACCCAGGACGATACTCGACTCTCACAGGTCCCCACACAACACCCTGTTTCCAGCCTCTGTGCATTTGCTTGGGCTGTGCCCTCTGCCTGGGACACCCTTCTGCTGCTGCTTAAATCCACCTGCTTGTTAAACCACAGCTCGGCCCTCACCTCTTCCGAGCAGCCTTCTGGGACCCTTTCCCTGGGCTGGGTTAGGTGCCCCTTCTCCACACTCCCTCGGCCCCTGTGTGCTCCTGTCATACCTGCATCTGTCTCTTTACGTCTGTCTCCCCATGGAGTGTAGGAATTTGATTCATTCTTGTGTCCTTACCGCTCGACATGTCCAGGCCCTGAGCGAGTGTTGGCTAGAGAAGTGCCCGCTCCCTGATGCCACCCGCCCGCTGGTGGCAGGTGTGACTGCCCACCTGGACCCCTGGGCCCTGCACACCCTCTGGAGCATCCTGGCAGAGCCCCCAGCTCACCAAGAACTGGACGACATCCTCGGGCTTGTGCTTGGCCGACTTGAACGCAGCGAGCCGGGTCACCACCAGGATCTGGTACTCCACGTGGCCCGACATCATCTTGCCCCGCACCTCCTGGTGCTGGGGCACCGTCAGGTCGAGGCCTGTGTGGACATTCTGAACTCGCCTGCCAAAGGGAGAGAAGGCAAAGGAAGCTCAGGTCCAAGTCAGCAGGCTTCTCAAGGGAAACGCAGGCAGGACCTTGGGACAGCTCGGCAGGCCTGGGTGCAAGGCTGCTCCACTGGCCGTCCTCAGTGGTCACTGCTCCAAGCCACCCACTTACCCCTCATCAAGCCTGGCTTCCCAGGCCACAGGCCTGGGCCCTGGCTTTGGGTTGCTCCCAGACGAAGTGTCGCTCCCAGCAAGAAAACAGGTGAGAGCAGAGATGATGAGGGTCATGGAGCATCATGCACAGCTAGGTGTCTTGCACAGACTTGGGCATGAGCTCCCGCAGGATTGGAGGGAATGGCATCCTGGGGGCTCCCCGGGTGTGCGTGCACAACGCAGGAACGAAACCCCACCAGGAATCTGGAGAGGCAGACTCATCTCTTCAGCCAGGCAGAGGGCGGCAGAGCTACTACAGCCCCCACCTGGCTTGGGAAAGCGGGAAGGCACTGGATGTGAGGCCCCCACCAGCCCCGGGCCCCAAAAGGCATGAGAAGGCCACTGTGTGAGGCTTAGAGAAGACACTCCACAAGACGTTACAGTTGTTCAAGAGTCTGTAACACAACACAAACGTGCCGAACTGTATGCAAACAAGGGATGAAGCATTTTCTCGGAAGGGAGAAAAAAGGTTAAATGTATCCTGGGTAAGGGGCAATGCAGACCCGTGCACACAAACAAACATCACACGAACACTTATGATGGGAAATGGCATCGTCAAGGCCGAGACCTACCCTGTGCTGGGCAGGGCTTTCAGAACAGAAGAAAGGGGATGCCCAGGGCGGGGGGTGGGGTGGGGGGGGTGGGCTTCCGGGGCTAAAACTGTGCCTGTGGCAAGGCCCCTTCTCTCTTTTGACTAATGTCCCAATCCATCGAAGACACCTTGTCCCTCAGAACTTCTTCCACACAGATTCCTCCCGTCTCCACACTAGGCATGTGACAGTCACCAATGTGATGCCACTGTCACCAACTGGGGCATATGCCTTCATATGAAGTGTGTATACACATCCACTGACCATACAAACCTCTGCACACCGAATGCTTCCAGACGGTACACAGAATGCTACGATAAGCACGCATCTCTCAGGAAGGCCCGCGCAAACCTGCCTCCAGGAAGGTGTGATATGAGCCCAAATGTGCCCTTGCAAGATGGAAAACACACCAAACACATCAGCCTTCCGTTCCTTTCGCCAGTAACCAAATGAGCGTTCCTGGCCGTTCCCTGAGTACAGACCGTGCTGCTTCTGGCGGTGCACAGGAGTGCTGCTGTTGAGTTTGGGAGAGCAAAACCAGACTAAAGGTCAAAGGTGAGCGTGTGAGCAGCTGGCAGCACTGCAGCCTGTTCTGAGGACCTTACCTGTCTGAGTCACTCCCGCCTCCTGCAGTCCTACAAAGGGACACTACCACTTAGACTCATTTACAGACAGGGAAATAGGTACAAAAAGGGAGTCACCTGCCCATGGCCTCGGGGGTCAGAGGTGGAGCCAGGGTGCACTCCCTCCAGGGCAGTCGCCCCAGAGCCCAAGCTGTCTCTTCCAGGGCATGAGGAAGGAAGGAGGCAGGAATTAGGATCGTTACAACAACTAAGCATAGAGGGGGGTGCCCCCCCAGAGCCGGAGGGGAAGGGGCCTCTCCACAGAGGAAAGCAGATGGGGGGACCCCTGACTTCCCTGCTGACCAGCAGCTCCTGTGGGCGCAGCTCGCTCTCTCCCTCTCAGTATCCCACCTCTGACAGTCCTTTGACCACCCCAGGACCTGCAAGCCATGATGCCACCACCTTTCCTGTCCCTCCCTGTCCTGTCACACGTCTGCAGCTGAGACGCCCCATTCCATTGCTGGAACCACTGCCTCAGGCCCCCGCTCCCCGCCCTCTCTCCTGAATTCTCCAGTTCTCCACCTCCTTTGCTCCCACGCCAGCAGTGCACGTGACCAGGACACACCGCCAGGTCCCACCTGAAGTTTGTGGCCACAACCTACAACCCTCAAGCTGCAGCAGAGACCTGGCTCCCCTCCCTTGGTCTAGATGGGGGGGGGGTTCCCAAAGTGTGCTCCCTGGGCACTTGTCAGCAAGGCAAATTCGGGCCACTGAGTCAGAAGCCCTTGGGTGGGACCCACAATCTTCCTTTTGACAAGTCCTCCAGGTGACTCTGATGTACCTGACCCTAATCCACTCATTTTTCCCCGGCTCCTCTACGCCCTAGGCAAACTTTTCCTGTAAAGGGCCAGAAACACAGTAAATATTCTAGGCTTTGCAGGCCACATGGCCTCTGTCGACTGCTCAACTTGGCCATTGTGGAAAGCAGCCATGGCCATAGTGATTTCTAAAAGCAAGTGGTGGCAGGATTTGGCCCACGGGTACAGTTTGCCCACCTCTGTCCTAGACCAAGCTTCCCAAGCTGGAAAGTGCATCCAAGGGGCCTGGGATCTTGTCAATACGCAGATTCAGATTCACCCGGTCTGGCAAGAGCCTGAGAGTCTGTATTTCTTTCTTTCTTTTTTTTGTGAGGAAGACTCACTCTGAGCTAACATCTTGGCCAATCTTCCTCTATTTCGTATGTGGGCTACCGCCACAGCATGGCTTGCTGAGTATATGTCCGCGCCCAGGATCTGAACCTGCAAACTGGGGCCACTGAAGTGGAGCATGCAAACTTAACCACTATGCCACTGGGCCGGCGGAGAGTCTGCATTTCTAACCAGCTCCCAGGACCACCTGCTGAGTAGCAAGACATGGCATCTAAGTGGCCTCTGTCAGCAAAACCCTAACACAGTGTTCATCTCTGACGACCCTGCATTCTATTTCCATGAGAAAAGGGAAGCCATCGAGGACTTCCCAAGCTTCCCCATCACATCCACAATCAGCCTGCATCTGCTCTCCCCACCCCCTCCCCCCACCACTGGGGACACATTGGTTGGCTCCTACCTAAGGGCAACCCCTCTCACCTACTCAAGGACAGTGCTTCTGCAAGTCTCCCCTTTTTTCGGCATCATCAGCTCCCCTCCTTACTGATCATCCTCACTTCTTACAATGGCTGCCCTTCGGCCTGACCGTCCCTTCAGCTACTGCTCCATTTCTCTGCTCTCCTTTCCAGCAAAACTCCTCAAGACAGTGGCCTATACTGACCATCTCTGGTTCCTCTCCTCCTGTTTGATCTCGAATCTGTTCCAACCAATCTTTGTCCTCAACACACAACTGAAGCTGCTCGTGCCCAGGTCATCGGCGACCTCCACACTGCCAAACCCAAAGGTTACTTCTCGCTTCTCCTCTTACGTCAGTGACACTTGGAAGTCACTCTCTGCTCCCTGGGGCTCTGTCTTCATGGCTTCCAGGAAGCCCCCTCTCTCTGGGTTTTCTGCCCTCCCTGGCCACTCCCGCTCAGCTTCCCTGGAGGGTCCCCCCCGTCCTCCCCAGACACACTCCTTAGACCTTTTCTCTCGCTGTGTCCCTATCCAGGTGACCTCATCTGCATCCAAAGCTTTAAATACCATTTATGGGCCAGTGGTCCCCAAATTCCTGTCTCTAGTCTGGACCCCCCTCAAGGCCACACTCCTTCTCCCAGCTGTCTACCTAAGCTCTCCACGTGGCTGTCCACAAGAAGCTTAAAATGAACGTCTAGACCGATGCTGACTCCCACCAGCCCCACACCCGCTCCCTTCACAGTCTCCCCATCTCGGAACTCTGCAGCCTCCCTCTCTCAGGAACTCGGGACAAAAGCCTTGCAATCAGTCTTGACTCCTCTTTCTTGTTCTCACATCCCACATCCCATCATCAGCAAACCCTGAAAGCTCATCTTCCAAACAAACCCAGGACCCAAACATTGCTCCTCCCTCCACCACCACCCCTCCGGTCCAAGCTCCCCTCAGCCCGCACGTGGATGACTGCAAGAGCCTCATAGACGGTCTCTTTGCTGCACCTGCTCCCTACAGCCTGCTCAACACAGCAACAAAGGACCTTCATGAAATCTAAGGCCGGTCCCATGGCTCTGAGAAGGAAACCCAACGCCTTACCATGGCCTGTGAGGCTCGTCCTGACTGTCCCCTGCTCCCAAGCCCACAGCTCTTCACCACGTCACCCAACACTCTCCCCGCTCACTCCACTCCAGCCATGCAGGCCTCCTTGCTGATGCTCAACACCCTCTTGCCCCAGGACATTGGTTCCTGCTGTCCTCTGCCTGGTACACTCTTTCTCAAGAGTTCTCATTCGTGGCTCTCTCCCTCAGGGAGCTTGTCAGGGATCTGCCCAAGTTCCACTCTATCAGAATGATGCTCCTGGACCACACCACATAAAACAGCACTCGCTCCTCCTGTCACTCTATCTCCTCTGCCGTTTTATTTTCCTTCATACTATCTGTCATCGCTGACACACCATATATTTACCTACTGTCCACCTGTCCCCACTAACGCTCCACAAGAGGGACTTGGTTTGGCTCATTGCTGTATCCAGAACCTGGACATACACTGGACACAGTAGGCCCTCGATACAGATCTGCTGGAGGACTTCTGCCTGAATGTACCTGGTGATGAGAGGGGAGGCTGGGCTGGGAAGCTGAGTTGGGGCCCGACTGAGAAGAGCCTGCATGGAGGCTGGTCTATGGTTGTTGGACTTACCCTGCAGACGGCTCCTCGGGTTTGGTGGTGCCTGCCAGCAAGAAGGAGCGAGCACCACTCCCGTCTGTGAACAAGCCCTGCCCAGGCTGGAGCAGTCAGGGAAGCCATGCACCTTCCCACGCACACAGCACCAAACCGACCCCCTCACGGGCCTGCGTGTGGCTGGGAGAGCTGTCTGCTGCTGGCCCTGCTCCAATCTCAAACCTCCTTTTTGCAGAAAAGGAAACCGAGGCTCAGAGAGAGGAAGTGACTTATGTGGCAGTAGGGAAACCTCTTCTGCCAATGAAGGTATGACCTGCAGCCTCACTGTGTCAAGCCGAGGAGATCAAGCAGGGTCTGACATCAGAGTTTACTTAAAGAATCATATTTTTCTAGACCTGAAGTCACAGGGGAGTTCAGATTACAGCTGGAAAAATCACAGTTGGGCTGGGTAAGACAGTCGTTTATGTAATAAATTGGCGTCTAAGCCCAAGATTCTGTGTAGGGGGGATGAGCAGAGTGTAAGAAAATTCTTGCACTGGGTCACTTTACAGATACTAAAAAGGGGGAAAGGAGTAAAACCATGTCCATCCCAGCCTTTCCAGGAATCATCCTGCACTGGGCCCTCCAGGCCTGGATCAGGGGCGGCCCACCCTGCAGCCTCTGCCTCCCAGGCCTTAGCTATAACCTGCACTTCTGAGCCACCTCCTGGAGCAGCTGCCACCTCTCTGCTCCCCTTCACCTGGCTCACACCCACTCTTCCTACAGCACATGGCCTCACTGACGCCCTCCCAGAAGCCAGGGTTACACCTCTGCCCTGTGTTCCCATGGCAACCTGTCCCCTCCGGCATCTGTCCCCGGCAGGGCAGGTCTGCGTTCGTTCATCCCCATCTGCCCCTGCAGGGCCAGGCCTTGTCTGATTCACCCCGGTCCCCAGTGCCGACCACTGGGCCTGGCACACGTCGAGTACCGAAAGGATGTATATTTTTGGGGGGGGTCAAAAGAAATGAACGCAGGTCGGCAGGGAAGGGGAGAGGAGAGTCCCCTCTCCGCTGGCCTGCGCAGGACCGGCCAGTCCAGGCTTTCCACTAGGTCTTGGGTGAGTTCGTTACCCTCTAGGGGCCTCAGTTTCCCCATCTGTAAAACGGGGACACTCGATGCTGCCCCCCCCCCGCCCCCCCGTGCAGGGCGGTGGAGGGGCTGGGTCTAGGGAAACCGCCGCGCCCGGGAGGCCAGCCGCCTCCGCCTGCTCCTCCGCCTCGGGCGCCTTAAGCCGGACTTCTCGTCGCCGGAGCCGCGGCGCGGGGCGCGGGGGGTCTGGCTCACCTGGAGGTGACGAGCACCGCCGGGGACGGCATGACGGCGGCGGCTCCGGGCGGGGCGCGCGGTCACGGGACCCGCAGGCGCCGGCGTCGCGGCGTCCCCGCCCCGCGCGCACGGCCCGCCCCCTAGTGGCCACTGGGCTCGGCCCAGAGGCGGCCGTGCATTTCCAGGCTTTTCTGGAGCTCAAGGAGGTGGGGACGGTGCGCGGACTCGGCGCCTCTGGAGGGCGGAGCGGGCTGAGCTGCAGCCCCGCTCACCCGCACCCGGGTCCCCGCGCGCCCGGCCGCGTGTCCTGGGCCGACTGGGCGGCCGGGAGGCGCGCAAGGAAGGGAGGCGTTCGTGGCGGTGACCGGAAGTCCTGGCTTGTGCCTGCTGCCCCGGCCTTCTTAGTGACTGCGCACGTTTGACTCTTAGGAGTGCCCGGAGCGCCCCGGTTCACACAATGCATTATTTGGTCCCGCTGTCTTGGAGAGAGTGTTGGGGAAGCAGTGCAGCCAGGGACGGCCCCAGGGATGCTCGGAGAGATGTTAGGGGGGCCAAGTGAGGTAACATATAACCCAGCAAACAAGAGCAACGAGACCCCTTTGTAGGGGCTAACCGGTCCTTCCCAACAAAAGCTGAAAAAGCCGTCTTTCCTCTCCCCTGCTAAAGAGATGATATTCTGACTCTTGTTAAAACGGTGAGGAAGACTGTATCTGAGACTATTGCCAGCTCTGAATACAGCGAAGACAAGTGGGGTGGAGAGCCAAGGGGCAGGGTGGAGGGCAGTGAGGGGAAATACCAGAGGGACAGCGAGGCTGGGGGGATTCTTGCTGAAGACAGGCCAGGGCCTAGACGTCAAAGTCAGGGGGTGACGAACTTGATCAGGTATCTGGGGTGGGGATTCTCTCTAAACTAATGGGGGACGTGGGGTGTCAAGGTCAAGGCCTGGTGAAGAGGGCTCAGAGGGGCCTAAAGTTTGGTCAAGGAGAGAGTTTGTTACCCCAAAGCTCACCTCTCAAAGAGCTGGTAACACCCCCCCTCCTTCCCGTGTGCAGACCCTTCTCCAGGTGCCCACCTGCTCCTTTCTTCCCTTCCTGAGGACACCCCCTCCCCAGCTGCTCCTACCCTCTGGGAAGCGGAGGGAGGCTTCTGCTTGAATGCATTTTCCCAGAGAACCAACTGCTCCCCCCCCACCCCCCGGACTCTGATGAATGAACTGTCCACCTCTTTGAGGCCACCTGTAAACCACTTAGCCCAAGGCCTGGCACATGTGACAGTCAGTCAGCAGAGCATTTGTGCTGCTCTCATGTTTATCAGCTGAAAGACAGGGCCCGCTGCTTGGCTTCTGCTGCTGGTTGGACTCCATCACAAAACTCCTCTCCTCTCTCTCTCAGCCTTTTTACTCATTCATTCACTCATTCATTCAGTCGGTAATGTCTGAATTACTGAGCTGGGGCTCTGTTCCCGGCCCTGTGGAGGCTCTGGAGCTCTCGCTCAACAGAGCACTCCAGCCCTGCACTCTCAGGGTGTGCCCATGGACATGCTGCCTCTGGCTTCCCCTTTCCTGGCCCCTCTTCAAGGTTCTGGCTCCTTTCTGCTGTCTGCTCACTCTCTAGGCCTCACCTGGCTCCAGTGGCTACTTTTGGGTCCACAGCCAGGACTAGGGCAATGGAGTCCAGGGGCCAGTTTTCCTCATAGGGGGGCGTAGAGGTAGAGGCATGCAGAAGGTCCTCTCCTGGTGGACTCACCTCTCCATGGGATGAGAAACAGAGGCCATGTCACCTGCCAAAGTGTCCCCGAAAAGAAAAGCTGAGTCTGGAAACAGGGCTGGGAGAAAAGCACAACCCCTGCCCCTGTTCTGTGCTCTCTCCGTGAGAGCCCCAGTGACGAGACGGCAGAAACTGGGGCTTGGTAGTACCAGAGTGCTTGACGGGGTAATGTCCGTCATGTTTCCTTGAGGAGGGACAGAATACTGTCCCTATGAAGCTTGACTTACCGGCCACCACCACCACCACCACCATCATCATGACCAACATCGTTATTACATGCATTTGAGTCAGATTTTCATGAAGAAGTTCTACAGTAAAAAATTTTGAAACATGAATCACTTTCCCAATGTGTCTCTTGAATAAATACATACATTCATATGCTTTATTGGGTTTGTTTCAAATCTGTAGCTGAGAGGAGCCATAATGAATGGAAGGATGAGCGAATGAATGAAAGTTCTGCAGGGAAACCCATCCTGCTGTCTGCTCGGCCTGCCCACCTGCCCATCTGTCTGTAGGGCAGGGCTGATGGTAGCAAAGCGTCCCCATGTCTTGTTTGGATTGACATGCCTCCCATCAGAGGAAGGTGGAAAGGGCGTGGCCCTCAGCACTCCGGAGTCGGGTGGAGTGCGGCTCCTGGGAAGGGCTGGGTGGCGGAGCAGCCACCAGCGCACTGACGTTTCTCAACCATACACGAGGCGCTGGGCACTGAGAATACACAGTGAATAAGGCACAGTCGATGCCATCAAGGAGCCTCTTTGCACTTGTACTTGGGGTGGGCTGGGGTGGGGATCAGAGAAGGCTTTCTAAGGGAGCCAAAGTCCAGGGTAAACCTGATAAGAAGGAATAGAACAGAGTAGACAGAATATCACGCATAGAGCCCTAGAGACAAGAAGGAACATAGAATTCAGGGAACGAGGGATGAAGAGAGGTCAAGGGGAAGGGACAGGGAGGGGGCAGGGTGTGGAGAGCCGTGTCCACCGAGCTGAGGGCTTCATGCTGACCCTGAGCCCAACTCGAGGCCGTCGCAGGGGCGTGAGCATAGGAGTCACCTGCCCAGCTATGCTGTGCACAGCAGTTTGGAACATATGGTGTTGAAGTGAGAAGATGAGCAGAACTGCAGAACAATTCGGACCGGAGATGATGGTGGCATGAACTAGGGTGATGGCCCCCCAGGTGGAGAACAGGGCGCAGGTGAGAGAGATTTAGGAGGTGGAGTTGGCCAAGGCTCGAGAACAGAGTGAATGTGGGCAGGAGGAGTTAGGACACTGCTAAGCTTTGGCTCCTGTGAGTGGCTGGTGGTACCATTCTCTGGGGCGGGACACCTGGAGAAGGGACACATTTCTGGTGGGATGATGAGTTCCGTTTTGGACACGTGGTGTTTGAGGGCCAGGGGACGTTGAGGTGACTGGATCTGTGGCTCTGAATCTCAGGAGGCTGGCCTGGGCTGGAGACTCTGATGTGGGGGTCACAGGCAGGAAGCTGCGGGAGCTGAGAGTGGGGCTGAGCCTGCCTATGGGAGCCTGTGGAGAAGACAGCCCAGCAGGGTCTAGGGAGGCACTTAAGTTTCAGGGGCGAGCAGAGGTGGAGGGCTGCAGAGAAGGGGGCTACCCGCCATGGCTGGAGCTGGCAGCATGCCTGTAACGAATGCCTTGTAGGCAAATGAGTCACCCTGGCTCTGAGGTTCCCAAGTGCACACCACAGGGGGACTTGGCACACCAGGTGCTTGCCAAGAATACGACAGGTTCCCCATGAAAAGGTGACCCCATCCCGGACAGCAATCCCATTTTCTGCCTCTGTGGGTCCTGCGTGCCCCTGTGTGGCTCCAGTGGATAATTGTATACAATGCATGGAATGTGGGATCTAAATCTGATATTTTCTGCTTCCTGCCTGACTCAAGGAGCCCCCTCCATGGCTGAAGCTGCAGTAACGCAAACCACATTGCAGTGGGTCTTATATTCCCCCCTTCCCACTGCCCTGGGAGGAAAGTTCCAGGCCTGAGTCTCCCCCGGGGGAAGTCGCTGGGCCTCAGAGGCAGGGCGGCCCGTTGGAGACACTGCAGTCTGCAGGGAGTCTGCTCGGAGTTTTGCCTGCGCCATGCTGACCTTGTCTTCTTTCTGGCAGGGCGGGTCTTCTGGGGACCTGTTGATTTGTCTCTGTGCCCTAAAGTGATGCTTCAGTGCTCCAGGAGTCTGGTGCCCCAAGTGGAGAAGGGCCACCACCTCACTTGTCACTCAGCAAACACTCTTGGGCACAGCTCAGGGCCTGTGAGCTCGCCAGGCCCTGGGGGATGCAGAAGACACAGGCTTCCCTGGTGGGGCTCACACAGACCACTTGGGGACAGTTGGAGATGTCAACATGGATGCAGGCCCAGGGGGCACTGGGAAGGGCACATAACTAACTCAGCCTGGGGTTGGGGCATCCAGGAATTCTTCCAGGAGGAGGCAGTGCCAGACCCAGGTCATGAAGAAGTGGATTAGTTATCTCTTTGAGCCTTGATTTTCTCATTGGTGAAATGGGCATAACAGAAAGCTTTAATTTATAGCACTGCTGTGAATTCAAGAGATAAAATGTGATGGAAATGAGATGAAACGTATGGCAGGCACTGTAGATAAGCACCCCAAAAGCCACTTACAACCCTCTTCCTCTTTGCCTTTTACTACCACTGAGGCTGGAAAGGCAAAACACTCATGCTCCCAGACTCCCTTGCAGGTAGAAGGGGCCACGTGACGTGATTCTGGCTGCATATACAGAAGTCTCTGTGGAGGGTTTACCTCGCTAAGTGAAAATTCTTTGCTCCTTTCCTGTCTTCTGCCTGGAAAGGAGATATAATACTGAGAGGCAGCAGCCATCTTGTGACTATGAGGTACAAACGTGAATTTGGGGCCTACACATTAAGCATGGAAGAGGCTGGGGACCTGATGGCACATGAACTGCCATGCCAGCCCTGGAATCTTCCTCCAGTTCTCCTTGTGTGAATGCTTAAACCACTCTATGTGGGGGTTTCTGCAATGGATTCCTTGTTCACACAGTACTAAAGTACCTACAGTAAGGCCTGATGCAAAAACTGTTCAATATGGGGCAGGGATGATTGAGGAGGAGGGAGAGAAGAGATCAAGTGTGTTCTAGGCAGCATTGCAAAGCCAGGAGCCTCAAGAGAACCATGGCATGCTTGAGGAGCATGGGATGGGCTGCTGGGTGAGGAGGCTGCGCTTGGGGGGCCTTGTGGGCTGTGCAAGAGCTAACAATTATCCGGAAGAAGAAGGGAGCAGACTCACAGGATGAGCAAAGGGGAAGGAGTGTTCCAGGAGGGCCTGGGTGTGATGAGCGATGCCTACCTAGGAGCAGGAGGGTGGAGTCAGGTGGTCCCAGGGGAAGACTGGAGGTGAGGAGGTGGGGACAGAGAGTGTGGCACCCTCTTCCAGAAGCTTGATTCTGAAGCAGAGGAGGAAAGCAGAGGATTTTCTAGAACTATTATATAGAAATAATTCATGCTCACTCTAGATATTAAAATAAAATAAAAATCACCTTTCCTTCTATACCAGACGTAACAATTAAGATTTTGTTATTCCTGCCCTCCTGACATTTTTTTCTATACCTGTATATAAGATATATCTTTTCTTTTAAACAATACAGACGCTTCCTGTCTATACTGCTGTGTAACTTGCTTTTTCATTTACCACCCTGTAAACATCTTGCCACATTAAATCACTTCCAAAACCATCATTTTAAAAGGTTACTTAGCATACCATGTGCAGGTGTACCGTTTGACTTACCCAGTCCTTCGGCTACATGTAGACGATGGAAAGGGGGTGTGGTGGGGCTGGAGACGAGTGGGTGATCTTTTAAAGCCTAGCTGATGTTTGAGCCAGAGACACCAGGAGGACGTTTGGGAGAAAAGTGCTAGTGTGTCAGGAAACACTTTGGTGAGTCTCTGAGTGTGTACACTATTGAGTAAGGAAGGGTCTCAAGAGACGGGAATAAGAGAAATGAGACACAGAGTTTAATCTCTGTATTATAAAGTAAAGGAAATTTGGGAGTTGTCTGCTGGCAACTCCTGAGCTCTGGGAGAGATGGGGGGGTGGTGCCCAACCACGTGGACACCCATGGAGGGACAGCGGCATTCAGTGGCTGCCCTGAGTCATGTTCTGCTCTGTAATGCTTCTCCAGGATGCCCCCCACCCCAAACCTTCAAAGCCCACTGTGCACGATAGTCTTGGAGAAGTGGTCTTAGAAATAAGAGAAGAAAATGGGGTGCAGAGTCCACAGAGCACCACAGTCTTAGAAAGTGGCAAGTCAGCAGGAATAGGAGAGAGCTTGGTTTGAAAGGTGATTGTGGAATTCTCAGGATTCCCACTGGCTGGGGCAGAGCAAATCCAGCCCTTTTGTTTGGATACTAAAGGACAGGGTGACTGCAGGTTGGAGAACTTGGGTGCACAGGGATACACTTTAAATGGGTTTCATATCTACCACCAAACTGTCCCCAGGAAGGCTGAATCGAGTGGGCCCTCCCAAACCCTCGCCACCCCTGGATTCATTTCCTTAAATCCTCTCCAATTTGTCAAGTAAAAAATAATATTTGTTTTAGAAGTACATTTATTTGATTATTAGCAAGGTTAAACATGTTTTCACCTGTTTGTTAGTCTTACAATGTTTCTTTGTGACTCTCCTGTTTGTTGCCTTTGCACATTTAAAAACCTGGGCCATCTGTCTTTTTGTTGTTGATTTGTAAGAATGTTTTATATATTAAGGATACTAAACCTTTGTGATAAATATTATCTGGTTTTTCCTTATTTTTCCACCAAGTCTTTATTTTGAAAAAGTTTCAAACTCACAGAGAGGTGGAAGGGTTCATACCACATCTGGACACCCTTCACCTAGACTCACAGATTGGGGTCCAGCTGAGATGGACTAGCTGGCCTGGTGGGAAGATCACCTGGGGGTAGGGAAAGAAGCAGGAAAAGGCAGGGGGAGCTGAGTGGGATGCAATCGCAGCAGAGGCCCCAGCCCATCGCAGGGGGCACTGGGATGAACCCCCAAGTCACCGTGAGATGGGACAAGGAGGCGGGCCTTTATACCCCGACATCGACCATCCAGGAGGGGCCTGACCTGGCATGAGGCAGCTCTCTTCAGCCAAGGCAAGTCCCAGGGAGGACTGCACAGAGAACTGCCGGCACTCCCCAAACCGGGGGAGTACACCCTCTGGGCCTGGAGAGGGGAGTGGCCGCCGAACCCCAACACATCATGTTGGCTCTATCCTTTTCTCTCTCTCTCTGATTTTCATGAAACCTTTAAGGGTTAGTTGTAGGCATCATGACACTTCACTCCCAGTGCTTCGGCACATACTTCCTAGAACTGGAGCTTTCTCCTTCATAACCACGGTGCAACGATTATACTCAGGAAATTTGACATAGACACAATCCTATTACCTAACACACAATCATATCTCAAATTGCCCAGTTCTCCGAATAATGTCATTCACTTTCAACTGCTTTCCCCTCCCCAACCCCACCCTCCACCCCAATCATGAATTGAGGGTCACACATTGTATTTAATTGCCGTGTCACTTTAGTCCCCTTTATTCTAAAGGTTCCAAGTCTTTCTCATCTTCCTTGACATTGACATCTCTGAGGGGTCCATGCCAATTGTGCGGGCTCCTCCTTGGTTGGGGTTTGTCTAATTATTTCTCATGGTTCGATGCAGGTTAATATTTGGCAGGAGTGGTACATTGGTGATCGCACCAGAGGGCATGTAATGCCAATGTCTCCCATGATTGGCAATGTTAAGCTAGACCATTTGGTTAAGGCCAATTCTGTTTTTAGAATTTTTTACATGCATGTTTTAAGATTTTTATGTAGTTCCAGCCGTGGACATTTCTCTTGGTGGTTTTTTTTTTTTTTAAAAGATTTTATTTTATTTTTTTTTCTTTTTCTCCCCAAAGCCCCCTGGTACATAGTTGTACATTCTTCGTTGTGGGTCCTTCTTGTTGTAGCATGTGGGATGCTGCCTCAGCGTGGTTTGATGAGCAGTGCCATGTCCGCGCCCAGGATTCGAACCAATGAAACACTGGGCCGCCTGCAGCGGAGCGCGTGAACTTAACCACTCGGCCACGGGGCCAGCCCCTCTCTTGGTGGTTTTTACAATGGAATTAAACTTAGAAAAGTATTCCTTACCCCAGACTGCATAAATATTTACATATTTCCTCCAAATATATTTTCTACAATCGTTTCTTTGATTCACTAGATATTAATTTTGGTTTATGTCATAAGGGTCATTTTTTTGGCTCAAATACTTAGTCAAGTATCCAGTACCATTGGTCAGCTTTATTGACCAATTCATCCTTTCCTACATTGGAATTGTTACCATTATTATGTTCCAAATATTTACAAACATTGTATTTGCTTCTGGGCTCTCTATTCTATTATCTTAATCTGTCAATTCTTCTTTGAATTCATTTATATTGATATCTGATAATGATATATTAATAACGATAATTGATATATTGATATCTGATAATGAAATTATTCAAGGTGGATTTGTTGTTTTACGATGTAAAAATGTGAGTGTGTTTTTAGACAGACCAGAAAGAAGAGAGAGGGCTCCGTGAGGAGATAAGAGGCTGGGATACAGAGCATGGGTGGAAGGACGTGACAGACACACACTTGCCTAGGACCTTTGGTGTGGATGGCTGAGCCTGTCCCTTCCCCTCCCTCTGCTCCACCCACCGTGTCTCTCAGCATCATAGATTTCTGGCATCTCTCTATGCCATGCAGCAAAATCTGATTCAATTTCATCCTAGGGGAAGAGCAATCCATGTGAAGATGTATCATAATTCATTTTGTCATTAACCTATTAAATGCCATTTTGGTCATTTCCAGTTGTCACTACCACCTCAATTTTTAAAATCCTTGTATATTTATCTTCACTTGTGCGAGTATACCTATAACAAATTACATTTCTACAAGCATGTGAGAATGCTGAGTCAAAGGATTTCCTTCTTTACAATGTTGATGCTGTCTCACTGCTCTGGGAAAATCTTTATGAACTTACAGTCCTGCCAAGGGTGTACAGAATGCCCATTTATCCATCCTCTCACCAATAATGCATCTTCTCTTCTTCAGTTTGACTAACATAAGAGGTAAAGAAAATGGCATCTCACTGTTCTCTTCATTTGCAGTGATTTTCTGCTGGCTTTTGGGATTCTGCTCTACTAATTCTTTCAGATTTGTGTCCCCAGCAATCAGGATCAGCATTTTGATCAGAGTCCTTCAACTCTTTACTCGAGCCAGAAAGGAAGCCTGGGAGGACAGAACCCAGCTGGGGCACTGCCCTAAATTACCGTCTTATTGGAGGCAGATCAGCTGCCTAGGAAAGTGAGGAGCCCTTGGGGGTCGCCATGCCCAGGGCCAAGTTCCAAGTTTTGTAGGTGCCCTCTTCCTTTGCAGGGCAGCCTCAGAGACTGCCTCCTTTAGACAAATCTCATGGATGCCTTTGCCACGTGGGCCAGAGGACCTGAGGCAGCCACCCAACCTGATGACACCAGGTCGCTGGGTCAGCCCCATGATATTTCTGTTCGACACTCTGCTGTGGGAACCATGGGACCTTTTGGTCTCAACGTTCCCATCCTCAGAGGCAGCTGCAAGGTCACACATCCTGGACTGGGGGACACATCTTCTCGTTCCTCCTTACCTGTCAGCCCTTAACTTCTCAGAGGAAGACAATTTGGTCCCTATTCATTGTGTATCCAGAACAGAAACACTGGGCTTCTATCTGACCAAGACTGGAGGACTAGGCATTCCACATCATTGCACATTATAAGAGTCACCTGTTTTTATTCCAAAAGGAAGTTTTTAAAAAATATCACGTGTCCACAAATGTCTCCAACATAATCTAACGGGGAGACCCAACTCCAGAACATTGATACTACTGATATTCATGATGGACACGTCGACAGAGGGGAAATGCCTCAAAGGCAGCAGCCATACAGAGGAAACTGGATGGACAGGTTGGATAAACTAGCCTTCCAACTGGTTAACGTGGGATTTACCCAGAAAACAATAAGAGCCATGATTCATTGAGCCAGGCACCATGGTAAGGACTTTACCTACTTTAAAGTCTCTTTGGCACCCCGTGACAGGCAGGAATCCCTGTCCCCATTTAAAGATGAGGAGATGGAGGATGGCAGGTGAATTAACCCAATCAAGGTCACAAAGCGAGTGTGCCACAAAGGTGGTCTGGAAGCCAGGTCTTTACCACGACCTCATACTGTCGTCTCTTTCTTGACCTCAGTGGAGGTGTGTGGTCCTTGGCCCCTCATCTCCCAGGATACCTCACGGCTCCAGGTAAGCTGGTTCAACAGCAGAGGTCCTGGTGCAGGGGTTCCTGAGTCTTCTCCCAGGCTGGATGGTCTTTGTAAATCCCAGCAGGCAGGCGGGAGTTCAGCCACATTGTGATATTGTTACAACCAGTAACCAGCAGATGGCAGTGTCTGCCAGCCCTCCGCCATTTGTCCCAAACTGAAGGATTCTGAGAAGAACCCTGTGGAACTTCTGGGAAAGAAGCCACCTGCCTCCCTTCTTCTCTGTCCTCTCCCTTCCCCCACGCAGCAGCCCAGGGCCCAGGGGCAGGCCAAGCCAGTGGCCCCTGGCCGGGCTGCAGCCGACTCCGGTGTGGATGCCAGAACAGTTGTCCCGGGTAACCTGGGGCGAGGCCGCCTGGCTTGTGCACGGGAAATTCCTCAGAGCCCGAGGAAGCCCAGCCCTGGACATCGGACCTGGGGCTGAGCTGGAGCGCTGCTGGAATCTTCCCACGCCGCCGCCCAGGGAGCCCCATCCCAGGTCTTTCTGGGGGAGACGTTTGCAGCACATCTCCAGCTCAGTGGAGACCAGCACCACCAGATATAGTGACGGCCAGTAGGCGGCTGCTTCCGCGGCTGTCATCACTATCTTCCCTCTCCCACCCTCCCAGGGAGACCATCCTCAGGGCAGAGGCCCAGGCTAACCCAGGACCCTGACTCCTCACCTCTAACCCCCTCTCCAGCTCTGAGTCACAAAGGCCAAGGGCCATTGGTGGGTCCGGACTGACAAGTTTCCTGGCTGGGTCCCTGGGAGTGGGTCCCATCCTCGCACGCTCTCCGCCTATCACAGGTGGACCCTCAGTGGACATTTGATTGTCAGTCTCACCGTGCATTTGGGGATCTAAAGCCAGGAGGGCCCAGGGACTTGCAGCCCAAGGTTAGAGGCAGGATTTGAATTCCAGTCTCGTGACTCTCAGGACCATCAACCAATCATAGCTGGGGGGGCATCTGTTTTATCTTCCAAAATAGCACATGGCTGCAGGGACCCAGAACCCCCGACAGTGAGCAGTGGAGGCTGAGCCCTCATCACACCTCACCTACAGGGTGCCCAGGGCAGAGCCGAGATGAGACCTTCTGAGCTGCGTGGAGAGCAAACGCATGCGGTCACAGAGGGGACCCGCTATCCCAGATAGGTATGGTGCCAAATAACAGGTCCTGATCACTTTCCCTCCTTAGGGCCTTGGCTTCTTTACGTGGACAAAGCAGGCAGTCCACCTCTAAGGGACCTCCTCATGCTCTTGTCATCAGACATGGGGGCCTGGTGTCTGGGTGTGGCAGGAGATGCTTGCTGGAGGCTGATCAGGCTGCAGCTGGGACTGGGCCAAGTTCCAGTGCCTGAAAGTCATTCAAGGAGGCTCTAGCTGGCAGAACCCAAGATTCGCTTCCCAAGTGGCATCAACCCAGTGTGCCAGGCTCATGTTCCCAGGTGACATGTAAACTCCCACAGCAAAGGTGCTTTGAGAGCTGTTGTGGCTCTCACAGGCACGGCAGGAAGAACTTCTTCACATTCAGAGCTATCAGAAGGCTGCCTGGGATAGGGAGCTCCCCATCTCTGCAGGCAGGCAAGCACAGCCTTAACAGAAATTTGTTATGGCTCAGGCGTAACATGGAAAGCTGGCCTAAATAACCCAATAGGTTCTTTCAGATCCTGGGGTTCTATGACCTGAATCAGAGGCCTGGTGCTCAGAGAAAGCAAACAGCTGCAAGGGATGCATGAGCAGCACAGTGCTCTCCAAGAGAAGGATTTGGGGGTGAGAATGTGGGAACCACCCCTCCCTACCCAAGTCAAGAAACACCCACCCCCAGCCAGGCTGCTTGTACCTTCCTCCTCCTATTGGAGCCAATCTCACCTGTCTCTCTGAGAAAATGACAGCTGGAGCCTGGAGTTCTGGATGTGGAGGGTGGGGGGCGGGGAGGTCATCAGACTGATGAAGAATAAGTTAGAACTTTCAGTCCTTAGTTTTCTCCCTGCCTTCTCTGAACTTCCCATGCCTGCCTCTGTTTCTCATCACCAGCCTCCCAGTGACTGCTGGGGCAACACAGAGAACAGAGGAATTTCCCTTCAAAATGCACTTAGCAGCACATTGAGCACAACTTCCAGGTCTCCAGGCAAGGAGCACCAGCTCCGTTCTGCCTGGCCCACCTACTAAAGGCTCCTCACATCCCCCAAGAGGAAGCCCCAAGCGAGCCTTGGATGACCTGGTGTTGTGGGCCCCACAAGGGCCACCTGTTCATCAGCAGGCCTCAGCTTCACAGAGTCTCAGAGATGGAGGGGTGGGAGCTCCCGGTCTCAAGTTTTCTCTCTCACAAGGGCACCATCTTCACTCAGGACTGATGTTCCTTTATGGGCCTTGGGGAAGCCCTGGGTGGGGTATCCAGAATCCTGGGTCAAGCCAGGTCCTGCCTATGGGCCTGACTGGCTAGGCCACCAGGTCACATCACATAAACTAAGCAGGTGGACCACATGCTCTTGCTAGCCCATCCTGCTCTGAGCATCTGTGGCTTCTCGAGCTGAATGACCGACTGTGTTCAATGGCAGGTGTCCTGAGCTCCAGCTGACGGCAGCAGCAGGAAGGAGTCCTGGATGATTCTTTCATGGTCTTCACCTGGACCTGAGAGTTCCTTTCTCTACCAAGAATTTTCCCGAGAGCTAGAGAGAAATGGCAGGAATATTCTGCTTTTCCACCGAGGTGGGGGAGGGTGTTGCAGACCAAGCCCCTCACACTCCCACCTCCCCTTTGGGTAGCCAAGGGTTGGGCAAAGACAGTTGGTGACTCCAGGCTCTGTCACTCACTAGGTGACCCTTGGCAAGGTGCTGAATTTCTCTGTGACTCAACTTTCTTTGTCTATAAAATGGAAATAATAACATCTACCTCCCAGGATGCAGCAGCAGTGAGAGGATACGACAAGAGGTACGTTAAGCAGTTGGCCTGAGGCCCAGCACTCAGAGGAGAACAAGTGGTTACTATCATGGTTTAAGGGGAAGGAGAGGCACTCAACATGGCCCAGGCACTCCTGGGCCTCCCCCCTCTCCAGGCTTGGCTCCACAGTTTCCTCTGCGGACTAAAAAGCCTCCAGCCCTGGCTTCCCATCGCTCTGCTCCGAACCACCTGACAGAGCACCGTATATTCATGTGCATTTATGTGTTTACTGTCCATTCTGCCCTCATGTAAGCTCCATGCATTTGTCTGCTGCATTGCTGAATCCACAACACATGGGAGGCTACTGGCAGAAAGTATTCACTGGAAAGAAGAAACGAATGGAGGGATGGATAAATGAACAAGTGAATGACTGCCTCACTTTACAGACCAAGAAACACAGGTGAGAGCAGTTAAGTCCTGGTGGGAGTACACATACCAGTGGGCAGGGGCTCCAGTGACACCAGCCTGCCCGCAGGCAGTCTCCCCCAGAGCCTTCCAGTGCCTATAAGCTGCTTCCTTCCTGGACATCATCATCTTTGGGACCAGAACAGACTGGGATTTTGGGGGGAGGCACTGAGCCTCCTCTGTGGCCTGTTATCCTGGCCACACATAAACTTCCTGAGGTGAGAATCCTCCCATTTTACAGATGAAGAATTTCAGTCTCAAAGAAGCTAAGTGGCTTGCTTTCACAGGGACAGCAGGGGCACAGGGATTCCAAACCATCCCTAATTCCTAAACCGGAAGGTGGCCTCAGGGCAGGGGTATCATGGAATCAACAAACATTTATTTGGCACCCACTGTGTCAAGCCTGTGCCAGGACTCTCCCATTCTCTCCTTTAACACAGTCGGAGAAACTGAAGGGAGAGGATGCAAGGGACTTATGCGTGTCTGCAGGGGGAAAGGAGCCAAGAAAGACAGCAGGGCCCCAGCACCAGCTTCAGTGGAGAGACGGCGGCTGGGCGGGGAGAGCCTGAGGCTCTAGGTGGCATCTCTGCCAGACAGCCTGTGCGGTTCCTGCAGGGCAGCACTGTACCACCACCACCCAGAGAGGAAGACCTGTGGTCACAGCCTTGTCGCCGGCTCTGTATTCTCGGTCCCAAAGGCAGGGTGGCTTGATGCAGCCCTGGGTCATCCCAGCACCACATCACCCTTCCTGCTCAGACCTCACGCTACTCTCCGGCCTTTCTTCTCTGCCTCCTGATCCGCCTGGGGTCCTCGAGGAGTGACACTCCTCCCGCCCCTCTCCCGCTCCCCCATACGTCCTCAAGTGGTGAGTGGCCCAAAGTCCCAAGCTGAGCAGGCGCCGCGTATCCGCGGTGGCCGGGATGGCGACAACAGAGGAGCTCGCTTGGGACGAAGCAGCTGGTGCAGGGGAACTCGGGTGCCTGGGCCGCTGTCGGCCCAGGAGCTCCTTCGGCTGGGCCCCTTCCATGGGTCACAGCGCGGCGCAAGGGGGAGAAAGTCGGGACTCACTGGGCTTTGCGTCCTGTGGCATTGCGTTAACCCCTACCACACACTCCAAGTGACCATGACACATCGCCCGTTTAGATTTCGAGTTCGGTATTAAATGTAATTTTAAAGGAAAAGGACGCGCCTGCTCTGCTTCAGGGATCATTTCAGCTCAGGCCCTCCGTCTGCCTAACACCGGCTCGTCCATCCACTGTCTTCGGCGTCGTTCCCGCACTCGGTGGAGTGAGCCAAAACCCGCCGACGACCTCCCTCCCCTGAGCGTCTCCCTGAGAGGTGGCCTCCGAGACCTGCCCCTGCAGGCTGCGGACCCAAGTGCCCTGCCACCCGCGCAAGTGCGGTCTGAGGCGCTGCCGCCGCCAGGCGTCCTCTCCACCCAGCCCCTGCCCCTGAGAGAGCCGCGGCCGGGAAGGAAGTACGGAGGCGCTACCCCGGGGCTCTTCGCTGCCTTCCCTCCTGGCTTCTGGCCGTGCCCCGACATACCCAGTAGCCCGTTTCAGTTAGCTGGCCTCTCTAGCAGGCGGGCGGAAAGTCATCACTTTCGATGCACTGATGAACTCGGAGGGCCACTCCCGCGCGGGAGGCCCCCTCATCATCCCGAGGCCTTCGTAATTCCTGCGCTCCTTTGAGATCTTGGCTCCAGCTTAAGGCGCGTTCCGCGCCTAGACCTTTGCTTTCCGATTGTCGGTCCACGTCCATGTGTCTTTCTGGCCTGCCCTTTCAGCCGCTCGCACTCTCTTCCCTATGGGTCCCTTCCCCTGCTCCGGCCGCCCGCTCCCATCTTTGGGGGTCTGTGGCAGGGTGGGGAATCGCCGAACCAAAGATAAAAAACGCGCCTTTGTGGCAACCCTGCTCGCCCCTGTGGCCTCTGTGCGCCCTTGTGGCCTTTCTGCGCGCCTTGGCCACCGGGTCGCGGACGAACAGGCGGGGCCGAGCCCTTCCAAGGCCCCACCTCTGGCGTCCGGGGCGTTCGAGTTGTAGGAGCGAGGAGGGGGCGGGTGCTTCTCCACAGGGGAGTGGGGATGAAGCTGGGTGGATACGCATGATGCCCAGGAGCCTGTAACTCCGGAGGGCGCATTTGGCTCGGGCGCGTTTGGCTCGGGCGCAGCGTGGGAAGACGGGGGTCGCATTGCAGCGGGGAAGGGAGGCGGGGCCCTGGGTCGCGGCGGGAGCCTCTGGCCGTTATCACTCTCTCGTGAGAGTGGGGGCGAAGCGCTACGGTGGGGGGAGAAGCCTCCTGCCCTGGACTCTGCGTTAGGCCGGAGTGGGGGGCGCAGCGCTGCCACTAGAATGTTCAGCAGGGGGCGCTGCTCCAGGCGTTGGGCAGGGGTGGGGTGGGAGAGGAGGGGGGGCCGCGGCTTGCTGCGCACACTTCCCCCATTATTAAACATTATGTTCAAAAGGCGCCGGGGGACTTCCCGGAGCCACGGAGCCCGCGCCGCCCGCCCGCCTGGCCCACGGAGCCCATGGACCTGAGCGCGGCCGCCGCGCTGTGCCTCTGGCTGCTGAGCGCCTGCCGCCCTCGCGACGGACTCGAAGCGGCCGCTGTGCTGCGAGCGGCGGGGGCAGGGCCGGCCGGGAGTCCCGGGGGCGGCGGCGGTGGCGGCGGGCGGACCCTCGCCGCAGCTGCGGGTGCCTCCACTGGCCCGGCCGCCGCGGCCCCCGGGGCCCGCGCTGCGCGGCGCGCTGCCAGCTCCGGCTTCAGGAACGGCTCCGTGGTGCCGCACCAGTTCATGATGTCGCTTTACCGGAGCCTGGCCGGGAGGGCTCCGGCCGGGGCAGCCGCCGCCTCCACCTCGGGCTCTGGCCGCCACGGCCGCGCGGACACAATCACCGGCTTCGCAGACCAGGCGACCCAAGGTACTCACGTCTCTGCTGCGCCCGTCCAATCCTGTCCGGTCCCGGGCTGAGGCCACAGCCGGAGCCGTGCCCCTGCTCCGTTCCATTCGGGGCGCGGCCCCCGCACGTCCCAGCCTCAGGTGTTAGAAAGAAACTTCGCCAAGGCCCACGCACCCGAACCCGCTGCGCCTGGACTGTGGCGAGAGCCGCGGCAGCTCCCGGGGCCGGGCCTCAGAGGCCTGACCCGGTGCCTCTTTCAAGTGGCCCAGGCCCTGTCGGCTGGCAGGTCCCCTCGAGGAGGCAGGCTGAATTGGAGATCCGGAGAAGCAAGGAGGGGGTCCGGCCGAGAGGCACGGCGCAGTGGTAGTGGCGGCGGTTCCTTGGTTGCAGCCATCTCTGCAGCTCCTAGTCTCGTGGGGGCTGCACAAATTGGGGGAAACTCAGGGCAATGCAGGACAGAGGCAGGCACCAGACGAAAGTAAACGTCCCCGGAGAGGCTGGTGGCATCACGAGGTACGCGGAGGGCCCTTCTCCGCAGGCTGCGTCCGGTGGACTTAGTAGCTATGGGTGCCTGTGCCTTGTGCCGGGCCCCTGGGAGAGCCAGAGGTAGCAGACTCGGGCTGTGTGGGCAGGAGAGGAGGGCCAGCGACCGTCCAGGGACGCAGGCCTCTCTCGGACCAAGCGCCCCACCTTACTCCGCCCTGGGCCCTCCAAAGGTAGGACGTGGGTGAGGCTGCGGTGGTTGCTGTGTGTCATCTGGATTTTATTAATCTCTATTGAAGTCATTAAAGCAGACAGATAGGGAAAATTTAACTAATTTCAGGCGGAAATGCAAGTAATTTCGGCCTTAATTCTATCCAGCCAGAGACGCAACATGGAAGGCAGGAGGGAAAGAAAGGGGAAAATTGTTGGAAAGTAAGCGCTGCCCCAGTCGGGCCTTGTCTGGGAGCCGCTGACTGGCTTACGCCCGGGACCCTTCCTGAGAGAGAAGGTTGACGACGGGTATCCACCCCCTCCAGCACACACACAACGCCTACACACAGATGGGCCCAAATGGCCCTCTAGTCCGGTGGGAACTTTCAAGCATTCTCTGAGGGCCTGGCGTGCCACCTAGACAGGATGCTGGGGTCCTCGTAGGAAGCCCGAGTCCTGATGTACGGGGCCAGGGACGGCCCCAGCCCTAATGCTGCTTTGCGGCTCCCGCGCCGTGGGAGAGGTGGGGTGTGCAGGGCCCTCAGCTGGCAGAGGCACTGCTGCGCTTAGGTCGTGTGAGGCCTGCCATAGCCTCGGCCTGAGCTAAATCCTTTCCTGGGGAGCTCCGTTTGGCTGGCAAGGCTAGTAAGGCCGCCTCTCCTTCGTCCCTCTGGAGGGTTGGGGGATACAGCATCGTGAGGGAGGGAAAGGCCGCAGGGGAAGCTCTGAGAAAGTGCTCCGCCAAGCAAGCCCTCGGGAGGAAGCAGTGGGGGAGGAGCGCTAGCCCAGCGCCTCTTCTATCTCCTTCCATCCCGAGCCACAAATTGGAGTACAGCTGCCTGAGGTCCCCGGAGGCCACCGGCAGCGCCCACACTTGGGACCTCAGGAATCGAGGTCCTGGCGTCGGCGGGAGGGTGAGCAAATCTCCAGTGGTGGGGGAAGACTGCGCAGTCTCTCCGAGTTTGGGGCAAAACGAAACCATATGACCCTCTTCAAAGGGAGCTCCTTATCTGCTGCTTGGTGGAATTTCAGTTCTTTTTTTCTGAGCCCAAAAAGGAAAAACTGCCCACGACCAGAAATAAAATCCCCACGCCGGAGATAAGTCATAAACGAGGGAAAGGATAAGCCTGAGAAGGGACCGGCGGGTCCTGGAGGCGCGTCCTCACACAGGCCGCTGCCCTCACTGAAGCGAGGCAGTCCCGGGACACCCCAAACCCTTCCCGGAAGGTTCCTTGCGCTCCTTCGCCACTTTCCCCCGTCCATCGGAGGTCGCGGAAACGCTGGGAGAAGCTGAGCCTGGAGTTCCCGATGGCGAGCAGCAGCGCTCGTGGCCATGACAACTTGGGGAGACAGGCCCCTATCTGGGCCTCAGTTCCCCTTTGGCGAAGCGAGGAGGGGAGGCTGGATGCACAAGAGGGGCTCTGCAGGCCAGCTGACGCGTCCCGCTTCTGGACGAATCGCAGGGCCCCAGCCTGCCTGGGAGACTGTGGCCGGCTGGAATGGCCAGGCTGGGCTGGGGAGGAGAGGGAGCAGAAGGAGCAGAGTTTCGCAGGACATGAATTTTCCGTTTTCGCAGAGCTGTGACTCCGCAGCTCTCCCGGAGGCTCAGCAGGGCAATAATAAGTCCCCGTGTAGCTGCGCTGTTCGCAGTTAGGATGCGCCGCGGCCCGGAGTGCGGGCTCCACTCTCACTCCACTCTTTCTCTCTCTGTCTCTGCCCGTCTCCTGCAGACGAATCGGCCGCCGAGACCGGCCAGAGCTTCCTATTCGACGTGTCCAGTCTTTCCGACGCCGACGAGGTGGTGGGCGCGGAGCTGCGCGTGCTGCGCCGCGACTCTCCGGAGCCGAGCTCCGGCAGCGCGATTCCCCCGCCGCTGCTGCTGCTGCTGTCCACGTGCCCCGGCGCCGCCAGCGCGCCGCTCCTGCTGCACTCGCGAGCGGCCGAGCCCCTGGACGGTGCGCGCTGGGAGGTGTTTGACGTGGCGGACGCCGTGCGGCGCCACCGCCGCGAGCCGCGCGCCACCCGCGTGTTCTGCCTCTTGCTGCGCGCAGCGGCCGGGCCGGCGCGGGGCCCGCTGGCACTGCAGCTACTGGGCTTCGGCTCGCGGGGTGGAGGCGGGGCCGCGGCGGAAGAGCGCGCCCTGCTCGTTGTCTCCTCCCGCACACAGAGGAAGGAGAGCCTGTTCCGGGAGATCCGCGCCCAGGCCCGCGCGCTCGGGGCCGCGCTGGCCGCGGAGCCGCCGCCGGATCCGGGACCCGGCACCGGCTCGCCGACGGCGGTCATCGGAGGTCGCAGGCGGCGGCGGACAGCGCTGGCTGGGACGCGGGCGGCGCAGGGCAGCGGCGGGGGCGCGGGCCGGGGCCACGGGCGCAGGGGTCGGAGCCGCTGTAGCCGGAAGCCGCTGCATGTGGACTTCAAGGAGCTGGGCTGGGACGACTGGATCATCGCGCCGCTGGACTACGAGGCGTACCACTGCGAGGGCGTTTGCGACTTCCCGCTGCGCTCGCATCTCGAGCCCACCAACCACGCCATCATTCAGACGCTGCTCAACTCCATGGCGCCCGACGCGGCGCCTGCCTCTTGCTGCGTGCCTGCGCGCCTCAGCCCCATCAGCATCCTCTACATCGACGCCGCCAACAACGTGGTCTACAAGCAGTACGAGGACATGGTGGTGGAGGCGTGTGGCTGCAGGTAGCAGACGGGCCCGGCCGGGCCAGGGAGAGGGCAGCTGAGGACCCCTTGCTGAAGAGCAGCTGTGGGCCAGGCCTGTCGTCAGCGAGCGTGGATGCGCGTCGGACCATGGCCCCGCGCACTCACGGAGGAGGGAGAGCACACGTTCACACTCACACCAACACTCGTTCACTTACGCACACATTTACCATGGACAGCATCTGAAAGACCTGGGAAGAGACGTCCTGCCGCTACCGAATGTCAAAGCCATGTGTACTCTGCAAACAGATCACCGCTGCACCCACTGCCCCCTTTTGGGGAGAGGATGGTGTTTGTGTTAATGTTACAATAACAGGCACTAAATCAGGTAGAAACGGGTTAGGGACTTGGGGGCTCCAGAATGGGTGAACTAAAGAGGTACTTGCTAAGTGCTGTCTCCCTGCTTTTTGTTTCTGGCCGAGTGGAGTGTGAGGCCTGGCCCGGCTGGGTGGTTGAGTTCCCCGTGTTGCACCTGGGACCGAGGGAAGGGCGGTAACGCCCTTTCTGAGGGTTTGCGTTGCACCGAGGCCATTTACTCCGGGAAGGAACTGCTCCTAAAGGCCTTCCCTTTTTTCTCTAACTTTTAAAATCTCACGTGCCCCCTCAGTTTTGAGAAGGAACATTTGTCCGAAAGAATGCATTGTGGTGCTTCTCAGCTCCCTGCAAAGATCAGCACCACTCTTTTTTATCAGTTCCAACTGGGAATGACCTAGAAAGTGGGAAAAAATTTTTTTCTTTTGGAGGGGAGGCGAAACGGGGGGAGAGGCTTTAAACTGCGAGTCTGAGCTGACGTCAAATTGGGGATGAGGTAGCATCTGCCAGGTTCTGAAGCTCCAAGCCGGGCAGCCCGAGGTGGCAGCAGTGCCTTGGGGGCACTCAGAGGAAGCTAGTGCAATGGCTGGGAATGGGACAGGGGGATGGCTATGGCTCTTCCTAGAGACCTGCCACGAAGTTTTCCTGAGGAGCTGACGAAGAGGCTCTACGGGCTTGGAAGAGGCAGGGAGGTGTCCTGGGGCAGGCTCTTGCAGAGCGTCAGGCTTCTCTGCCAGGTAGCTGCAGCCTCCCTCATGACATACTCAGAGTGGGCCCACATGTGCGTGCGCTTAGCTATGAAGCCTGTGTCAGCTTTTACACGTGTTCATTGTGTTGTTGCTGTAGTTTTGGCAGTGTGATAGTAACGGGAAGCGAAGCCACACAAAAGTGCTTTTGTGAGTAGACGGGGAGGAAGGGCTGCTCCTCCCCTCTCTCTCTGTGAAGGGGCGTTTGCAGCTGGGCTGCTGTGGCCCCTTCAGAAGGGCTGGGCCTTGGTAGGGGCGAGGTGAGGTGGAAGCCTATCCCCTAGTCCCTGTGTTTTGTCCCAAAGAGTCTTGTTGATTGTAGGATTGTCTGTTCATGTAAGAGGGAGGTCAAACGTGCCGGCCCTCATTGTTTTATTTGGTTCGTTTCTGCCTGGCAGTCCTTTGTGGCCTTGTGTAAACGGTTGGGAGAAGGAAGTTGGATTCCACCTGCCTGGGGCCCTAGGGGCTTCTTTGAAAAACCCTGCAGTCCCCCTGGGAGCTCCTGTGGAAGGCCGTGCTGGGCGTTCTCCTTCGGATCCCCAGAGGCATACATTCCCCATTTCTTGTCGTGGATGCTAAGGTCCAGGACAGTTTATACAAATTTTAATTCTCAGTGGTTACACTCTTAAGAGAGAGAAATATGAAAGATTTAGATACAGGTAATTTATTTAAGGGTCCCACCTGAGTCCTTTTTATCCTATAAAATTGTCCCAAAGGAAAAGAAAATACTTTTATATTGTGAATTTATATGCTGTGGCTATGTGAGTAGCTGTAAATACCAGAAAATACAAGTCTCTTCAAGTTAAAACAAACAAACAAACATCCCAAAGTGGCTGCTGTGGTGCACTTCCCTCCAGTGTCAGAGTGGACAAAGATGGTCCTGATACGTTCATGGGTTTTGCCAGAGAAGCCTCACTCTGCTTTTCTTAACTATGATTTTAATGATTGCATGGTAATTGCTCTGATACCTGTCATCATGGAGAATTTAAAAAATGGCACTAAAGTATCAAAACTTGTGGTATTAGAAGTTTTAGAAAAGAAGTTAATGAAAAACTATAGCTAAATACTATTTTGAAGAAATTCTAGCATATTTAATATCTTTGGATGAAAGCAAATATTTTGATACTTTTTCAGTGACTAGGAAGAACAGATTTTTGGGAAGAAATGTCTTGAGTTAGCCTGAGGTTTTTATGGCAGGAAAAAAATGTCCATTTCCTGTTTTCTTCCAATGACCTCCTCCCTCTACCAAGATGTGCTGTAACTGATGTAGGAAGTAGGCACCTTCCTGCATCCTGAATCGAGGATGCACCCCGGGGCAGGGGGGTGATCCTTAGCCAGGGACATTTCCTTCCATGGCCCCTGCCCTCAGTGTGTTCTTTGTTTACCAAATAAAAGGAATGCCTCCTGGATTTCCTCTGGTAGCTGCAGGTAACCACCAGGGGCCACCTGGGCCCTGCTCCAGACCCAGCCCTCTGGCATCTCAGAGTTAAAAGTAGGTGAATGGAGAGGATGTGTGTCACTTTGTAAAAATGACAGCCAAAGGGCCACCACCTGTGGAGGCAGACAGGTTTTTGCTGCTATGATGTGGTTTGACTAAATTTACCAAGATGTGGAGAAAAGGATTCTGCCCACGCCATTGGTGGTGCCCTGTACTATCCGTCTGTCTTCTAGGCAGCAGGGAGCGGGGCTGAATCACCCAGCTGGAATCTCCAGTCCCCACCGATGGTAGAGCTGGCTGCTGACAAGCAGGATAAAGTGTGTCAGGACTGGAGTGAAGGCAGCCTCCCCACCTCATCCCCCACCTAGGGTCACCAAAGTATTCCTCCTAAAGTAAATAGAATTTTCCACTTTTGTCGGGGGAGAATCATGCACTACTAGTTGAGATAATTTCAGTCACTTTTCCTGCTGGGGAGGAGGATTTGGGGAGTTGGAGAGGAAGGTTTCCTGCTTGGGGAGCACAGGGCAGGTCAGCCAGGGCCGGAGGTGGGCTGGTGCTGGGTCTGCCAAACACCAAGACAGTCTGGTCACTGCTGGGGGAAGCCAGACTTCGCATTAAGGGACACCCCTATGCTGGCAGGCGGCCATGTCCACTGATGCCCAAATGCCTGCCTGGTTGAATTCTACCTTCCAAGCAGCGGGGATCGTCCTCTAGAGAGGGTGGCAGCTTTGTCGTCTTAGCTTGGGCAAGCAGGCTTGAGCTGTGCCATTCGTTCCTTACATGCTCCCCTTTGACCCACTGTCCTGGCACTTTACCCTAATGTGCCAGGGGAAAGAGAGGAGGTGTGGATTGTGTGATTGTTGAGTCAAACACATCAAACCCATCAAACCCAGGGCAGTGACTTCTCCCCTGACAGCCATGGAGGTGTCAGTAGGAGCGAGGACCTTGCTATAAGCACTCAGGAGAGTACTGACCACCCTGTGGCTGTAATTGGAGTACAACTCAAATCCTACAAGTCATTTATCCTGTTTGCAATTTCATTCAAACTCATAGCAGAAAATAACTAGGGACCGTAGACTGATTTTCTTCTTAAAGCACAGAGAAAAACTGAATTCTTTCCAAGAAAAAGTCGGACTCTTCCTTTGCTTGAATCTGGTCTCCAGAAAATCTAGGGAGAGGAAGAGAGTGCACTACAGCTGTCTCTGGGCCACAGACGTCATCAAGGGCCTTGCTGATTCTTGTGAGTGCATGTCATGAGGGATACAGAACCTTCCCCAGGCCTGGAAAGCAGGGCCCTCTCAGCGGGCTGCGGGCCAGGGGGCCTCAAGCAGGACGCCAGGTGGGCTGGGAGGACCAAGGCTCTGGAACGCAGCAATCTGTCAGAGGGAGCGAAGGGCCTGCATCATCCCCTCAGAAGGTGTCTGTACTGGGAAGGAAAGAGAGGAAGCAGAGGAGCGAACCCAGCAGTTAGAAACATTGGCAGGGAGTGGGGAGTGACTGGAACCCTGTGGGGGTGTGCCTGAGCCTCTGTGGGCTTCTGTATGCCAGGGTCGTATGACCCCCACAGCACACCTGCCACTGGGCCCGTAGGGAGACTGCCCGGTGCCAGGCTCAGCAGGGTGTCTCCTGAGAGGTGTAGGGGAGTCGTGGGCAGTCCCCTCTCTGCCTGGAGCTGCGACCTCTGCCCCTGTAAAAGGAGGAGCTCCACAGGCCCCTGGTTCTAGGATTCTACTTTGTCTAAAAAGCCCACTCACATAGTTCAAAGGCAGAGCAACTGTGACTCCTCCTGGAAAGGTCTCCTCCGATCCAAGTGCCAGAGTCAGCTCTCACAAGTGGAGTCGCTCTTGCTTGTGTGTGTGCGTGTGCGTGTGAGTCCATTATACACCGCGCCTCTGCCGCTGCTTCATGGATCTTGCTTCGATTTCCACCTGGGGCAAGGCAGGTGCAGGGCAGGCCAGGACCTTGGGGTTAGGGCTGAGCTCACCAAAGCCACTGCCTTTCCTGTGTCCCAGCTGAGGGACACTGCCAGCCTAGCTCGAGTTGCCCTGTGCTCACACAGGGTGGGTGGAGCCACACTCAGGTTAAGACTTTCGTGTGCCCAAGTCCTGGGAAGGCTCTCAGTTGCTGCTGGCGCCTCTGTGAGGGCAGCAGAGGAAAGAAAAGCCTGTGTCTTGTTGACAGCCCAGCCAGGGACCTGGGACTGTCCTAGAGTCCCTGGACGAGGCAAGCAAGCCTGTCTAAGGGCAGACCACTCTGCCAGGTCCTCTGCAGCTCCCACCGCCTCCTCAGCCACTTCATCGATGTACTTAACATCTGGTCCAGCTTGCCAAGGGAGTGACCCAGGGGCAGGCATCAGAAGAGCTTCCCCTTCTCTTCTTTTTTATAGCCTGGAAAGTGGTGGCGCAGTTTAACATTAAGAAACACTAGAAGGGAGGAGTCAAAAGCCGTTATTTCTTATTTTTCAGACAGCTCAGCCTTTTGCACCTGCATCTTCTGGCCAGTTAGGCTGGAGTGGTCCTCCTCCCTTTGTGCTGTTCTGGACTTTAGTCTGTGCCCAGAGGTTAGAACCGCACAGTTAAATCTCAGCGAGGCTCTAGGTAAGACAAGCCTGTTCTTTTCAGGAGGGCCACGCTCCCAGTCTGTGGAGAGTCACCTCCGTGGACGTAGCTGCAGGGAGAGGGCTGGAAGTTGGCCCAGGAGATCAGTGGGGGTGACTGGGGGCTTGACATTTGCTGCATGGGCTCTGGTCACTCATTCAGGGATGCTCTCTGCTCATGGTGTTCGCACACTCAGCCCGACCAGAGCTTGGCGTCTTCCCACCTACCCTGCAGTCTCTGGTGCAGATGCCGTGCCTTGAATGGGCCTGGGACTTGGCCATGGGCCTTCTGGCCAGGCAGAGTTTAGGATGGTGCTTCACGGTGGCAGTGGCAGTTACAGCAGAGCATCCCAGGAAGGGTGGAGTCAAAGAGGCCACTGAAAAATTGCTCTGCATTTAAAGGCATGCTTATTGTTGTGGAAAAGTACAAATACAGCCTCAGAACAGCACACCCAGCAGGCAGTGGTCCTCTCCCCGGCCTGTGCAGGCCTCCTGTGAGCAGTCTTGCAGGCACCTTCTAGCGTCTGTGCAAGTGTATGCATCTGTGCTGGCAAAAGAAAGGACTGGCTTCTCTCACACACAGCATCCCCCTACAATGGCAAGAGGGCTGCAGTGTTTGCGGAAACTTCCTGAGAGAGGTGTTTCTGTCATCAGGTGAGTTTGCTGGCAGGACAGCTGAGGGTGCTGGTGTAGGAAGCATGGTTTTCATTCTTTTTTGCCTGATGAACTTCCTTCTGCTAGTTTACAAACTCTTCATTCCAGACAGGCTCACCTGAGAGAAGGTAGTGCAGGAACTTTTTACCCTTCTTCTCAGTCAGTAACAGGATGCTGAAATAAGTTGTCTAGAAAAGCAAGGAGAAGCTTCTGATGGTCAAGTCCCAGGCGCCTTTAGGCCTGGTGGTACAGACCTTCTGGGATGTGGCCAGCTGTTTTGCTTTTGCATGTCGACTTCCCTACCTTTTGAGCTGTTGGTAGATAGGAGTGTGGTGTGGTGGTGGCTGGAGATGTGATCAGGCAGGAGGCGGGTAAGCGGCTGTCTTCTTTGCAGAATCATCTCTGCACTGCTCGGTATGAACAGCAGTGGCAACAGCCACACCCAGTTACTGCATCCAGAGATGGGCGAGGTGCCTGAGACACTTGGCTGCCAGCATCTAGAACCTCGGCTGAGCCTTCTGGGGATAAGTGTGCTCGTGGCTGACAAAAAGCAGACTCCTTGAAGGCTTATTCATAGGAGTCCTGCGGAATTAGCAGTAAACACAAACCCGCCCGAGGCACACAGGCTGGGCCAGGGCAGCCTCCAGGCCAGTGAGCTAGTGGTTCATTGCAGCGGCAGGCAGCTCGTACCTGTTTTATGTACCTGCAGATCTCCCCCACGAGCTGACTTCTCTCAGACCTTTCACACATGGGCAGCCCTCGCCTGGAGTTTTCAGGGGGGGTGAGTCTGAAAAGCAGCGACAAGGTGTGTCGAAGGCCTTTCCTTGTCTGCACGTTTATCTCAGAGTCACTCGGAGATAAAAGGCTGCCAAGGGCAGAAGAACACACATGTGTCCGAGCTTCCCCCGGGGCTCAGGGCAGTGGCAACTTGGCTTGAGGCGAGCACGCTGGCTCGGAAGGCTTGAGGAAACAAGCAGGGCTTATTTCTTTGCAATTTATATTTCTGGGTCAGGGCCTGTCAGAGACAGAGCAAAGTCAGCCATTCAGCATTCTGTTTAGAAAATAATGATACAGTTCAGGGAGAAAGAAAGCTCGGGATAAAACGTGTTTTCTGGCCAGGCTATACTCAAGTGTTCCGAGCCAGGAATGGAGACTCTGGAACGGGGGATTTCTCTGGCATTCTCCACCTCTGATAAATCACAGATTGAACTCGAGCATCCTTAGAGTAATTTTTTTTTTTCCGTATTTCACTTTATACTGTAGTGCAAACAGCTTTTATGTTTTCTATGACAAAGAATCTTAACTGAGTCACTTTAGGTCTTTTAGCTGGAAGTATTTCACCCCAAATGAAAAGTTAAGGCATTTTTTACAAGGATTAACATGCTGACTGCAACTTGCCCTTCAGCAGATGACAATAGGGCATTCTGGAAGGTTTGGAACAAGTTTGTTTGTGTGGTTTTTTAAAAAACATATAAAGAGGCAACTCCTCACTGCGAAGCTTTCTGCAGAACTCTGGCACCCGCTTCCAGCGCGGTGCTGTTGAGCGGCCCTGCGGGGGCAGCAGCACCTGACAGGATGGGTGCCCCACCCATCACACACCTTTACTCCGACTCCAGTGCTGTGATTTCAAGAAAATGGGCAAAACTCGAAGTGGCGGTGATGCCATCAGAGCTCAATGACACACCATTCCCTCAACAGCTAAGACAAAATTAACTATCGTGGGGCATTACAAGCCCTCTCATTTTGCAGCGATGCTCAGTTTCTCAGCGTGGCTTTGGAGTAAGATGGGACAGGGGTGATGTTCTTAAACTCATTGAATGTGAGAGCTGAAATCTCCTTTGCCAGCTGTCTTCCAGCTCTGTTTGGCCAGAGCAGAACTCCGAGGCTTGGGGGCTGGAGGTGGGGCCGCCTCCCTGCTGCCCAGCTTGGCCATTTGGGCAGCACGAGCTGACGTCGCGAATGCTGCCCTGTTCAGGTCAGCTGGCAGGGAGCTCTTCGAGGGCAGGTACAAATCCCCCGTGTATAGGTATTCGCAACTTTAAATAGATTGTACATATTGAAATGTAAATGAACTGTAAAACAGCAATCTCTATTTTTCTTGACAATTATATAGCAATATATATTTGTTAAACATGCTTGTCTACTCTTCATTAACCATTTTAATATTTTGTACAGATAAGTTGATTAAATATTTTATTGATAAAACTTCCCCTGGCTGGTCTTCAGAGAACTAACCTTTGACTTGTTATTCAGCCTTTCTGTGTTTGTTTGCTCTTGCTCCTCAACGCTAAGAACAGTGATCAGCCATTTAGGCATCAGGAGTGACCACATGAAAACAGGGGAACTATGTGGGACTTCTGGACCTGTCCATCTCTCTGACCCATCCCCTTGAAACACCTTGGGCTGTAGTGAGGAGCTGTCCATGAGGTTGGGGGCCTCAGGCACGGGGCTGCTGCTCCCTGGGTCTTTGTGACTGGTGTGACACTGTGTGCAGCCCCACGCTGCCCGAAGCCACTGTGCGGGAAGGTAGAAAAATCGTTTGGGTTCAGGAGAGAAGAGGCCAAAATGCAGTGGAAAACATTTTCTCTTTGGAAAATGAGCACTGTCATTTACAATGAGTGACTGTGGTCCTTCCAAGCACAGTTTGAGTGGACAGGTTTCTGCTTTCACACACATCAGGCTGCTGTAGGCTTGCTGTCACTTCCAAGCATGAGCACGGCCGCTCTGGAGCCTCTAAAATCCAGAGGTGTGAAGCCCGACTGTAGCGGCCTCCTCCGCAAGGCCAGCTGTCTGTCAGGGAAACCAAGAGGGTCCTGCAGCAGGTTTGACAGGCACTTCTGCTCAGTACTCTTCTAGACAAAGACAAAGATCAGTGCTCGGTGACTCGGCATGGCCTTGCCTCCTTCAGCATTTCTCTCAGACTGGGCAGGAGAGGACCAACCACACAAGCGTTCTGCCCTCCTGGCTCCACACCTGACTTTTTCCTACAAGAGATGGAGGAGTAAGCTGTTCCATCTATTCCTTAAATATTTCTGGGACAGGGTTAGTGACAAAGCAGCGGTTGTGGGAAGATGAAGGGGACTTGCCCTCATGACTTGTTAGCAGGATTACTTCCTCTGGGAGGTGGATGGGCCAGTGTGACCCAACTTTTTGCAGAGCGATGGCAGCACACCCCCACTGTAATCCAATGTTCCTGCAGTATGTTCATGCCAGTCCCTGCGGTCATGTGTGTCCCTCTCTGGTGAAAGGGAGATCAAGAAAGTCTGCTCTGTTTTTGCTTCTTAATTTCACTACTACTAAATGGAGTCTTTTTCTTTGGAAGAAAAATTATGTTCACCTTTCAACTAACTCATTTGGCAGGTACAGTAAACGGGTAAGTTTTATGACCCTGCCATGGAAAGTGTCAAGTCTTGTCATGCTTTGTTTATAACAATCCTTGGTCAGTTCTTCATTTTCTCATTTTTCAGTCTCCACTTGACCAACCCCAGCATTCTGTGGTTAGAGGATTACACGTTCCGTAGAGAAGGGGTAGTTCTCTACTGGGAGAAAGGGAAGTCAGGGGTAGCACTTAAGATTTTATCCTATTTCCAAAACACTGATGAGAGCAAGTCTCAAAGGCCCTGCAATGACTGGTGCTACAAGAAGGTGAAGATAGACTTCTCCATGCCCCTGGTATGCCCGATGCCTGCTCACTTCCAAGCAGGCCAAGGCAAAGATGCCGCTAACCGCTGCCCCACTGAGGGCGGTGCTGCCTGACCTGGTGATGGAGGCGCTGTGTTCCTGTGCCCCTGGGAAGTCTACCCTCTTCTGTTCAGAAGGAACAGTGATCTGGGGAGAAACTCGTTTGTTGCAATGTGTCACCAGCATGCAGCCACTGACCGTGAGGCTGTGGGCGTCTGCTGAGTCCTAATAACATCCAGGTGTGAGGCCCTTCAGCAGTGACCAGTAGGAGGAAACCCAGATGTTCCGCAGAGCCTGAGCAGGGTGGATTTGCAGAGGCGGGATGCTAGTCCCTCTGTGAGGGAGGGAGGCCCTGCAGGTGCACCCGCGCCCCCTGGCTGTAATGGACGCCCAGTCACAGGGTCACATTCCCATCCCAGGGAACAGGAATTTTCCCATAGACTTACCCAGCAAGGAAGTCTGTCCCAAAGTAGGGAGGTCAGCATAGGCCCCTTTGCCAGAATGTCTGAGGAATGCAATACAAAATGAAAATACTCTGCTGTCCCAGAGCACGGGCTTGTGTAGTGTTGCTGCAATTCCCACTTGGGGTGCTGCATGGGGTCAGTGCTCAACAAATAATAACCACATATGTGGTAGTTGCTAATACCCAAACTCCAGAGGTTTTTTAGGAATGGAAGTAACAGTTGCAGCCGGAGGGGACAAGAAGAATGGGCCACGAAGTGTTGTGGCCTTGCTTTCTCATGGTCCCCCAGTGCCAGAAAGCCAACAGTCAATGTCCTTGAATCCACCTGACCCAGTTATGCACAGTTTGGCGGCAGAAACGCTAATGGGAAAGAAGAGCAAGACCATTCACACTCCATTCACATATGCGATTTCGAGGGACTGAGATGTGATTCCCTGATGGTGTGACCAACTGAGAGAATCGTGTTTCTTGAGAGCTTGCCTATTAGGTATGGTAGAAACTTTTATTCAGATAACACTTATTGAATATTCCACGTGGCAGGCCCTATTTTATAAGCCCTGAGAATACAGAGATGACTAAGACACAAGTCCCATCTCCGAGGACTCTCCTTTTAAGGGCAGGAAGGAGTGTCAGGCACGTGCACGGAGGAGCAGACTGGTAAAAATATAATTCCTGCAACAATGGTAAGTACTTCAATAGAGACATGGCCAGGGGACCATGAGGGCTCGGTGGGGAGACGGGGAGAGAGGGACTGCTCTGGGAGGCAGGAGCAGTTGGTATTTTGGGCCAAGTCTCCAGGGGGCGGGGTAGAGGCATGGGCACTCTCAAAGCTGGAGCAGTTCATTCCAAAGGTTGCAGAGCTCAGCATACGTTCAGAGTCGACAGAAGTTGGTGTGTCTGGAGCACCAGGCTGTGGCAGAGCTACAGAGGGTCGGCGTGTGTGGCTGCTGATGCCTCAGCCCTGACTCTCGCATGCAGGCTTTCCTCCTCACAATCCACTGCCTGGCATTTGCCTCCACTCCCCCTGAAAACCGCTGTTTTATCTTTCATTCTTTTAAAACTACTCAGTTGCTACCAACTATCTACTCTTCACTTCAACTGCCAACCTGGCCCTCATTTGCCCCTCCCTTACCAACCCTCCACTCTCTCTCTCTTTTTTTTTTGGTGAGGAAGACTGGCCCTGAGCTAACCTGCTGCCAACTTTCCTCTTTTTGCTTGAGGCAGAGTGGCCCTGAGCTAATATCTGTGCCCATCTTCCTCTATTTTTTTTTTTTTTTTAGATTTTATTTTTTCCTTTTTCTCCCCAAAGCCCCCAGGTACACAGTTGCATATTCTTCATTGTGGGTCCTTCTAGTTGTGGCATGTGGGACGCTGCCTCAGCGTGGTTTGATGAGCAGTGCCATGTCCGCGCCCAGGATTCGAACCAACGAAACACTGGGCCACCTGCAGTGGAGCACGCGAACTTAACCACTCGGCCACGGGGCCAGCCCCATCTTCCTCTATTTTTTATATATGGGACTCCACCACACATGGCTTGATGAGTGGTGTAGGTCTGAGCCCAGGATCCGAACCTGAGAACCTGGGCTGTTGAAGCAGAGCACACTGAACTTAACCACTACGCCACCAGGCCGACCCTGTAACCCTGGACTCTTGCTAGGCTGCTCACCATTGCCTCCAGGAGGCAGCGTGATGCCGTGGAAAGAAGAGCCTGAAGTGATGGCTCTGGAGTGGAGGGCCGCATGTGAATCCCAGCTGTCCCTTAGTGTCTCTGCGATCTTGAGCAAGTCTCTGACCTCACACCTCCGTGGTAATCTGTCCAGTGAGTATGATCCTAACCTCCCAGGACTGTGAGGCCTTAATGAGCTGCTGTGAAAGTGCAGGGTGAGCAGCAGACTCTTTCTCTGGACCAGCTCTCTCTTCCAAACCCATCCAAGTTCCCCCTGTCCTTGTGGCACCTGGAGCAGCCTCCTCTCCCTCCAGGAATTTTCTCTTTACAGAACTACGGCAACTCAGAGCCTTCTGCGGCCCTTACCAGTCTTCCTTGCAGATGTCTTCAATCTGGTGGAAGGGGGCAGATCCCTGTCCCACCGTGGCTCTCCACCTGGACCCATGTGATCACTCACCTACATCTCTATGGGGCATAGGCAGGAATCTCAGTCCCCTTGGAAAGGGAAAACTTTTCTGTCCTCAGTATTCCTGCAGGAGAGCTTCGCCTTTAAGGCCTCAGACATATATTTGTTCACAGAGCACACTTAGTCCCAGCCACAGAGCTCTCCTTAAACCCCACCCCCCAGGGGAAGGAGCAGCCCAACTATATCCTCTTCTCTCCTGCAAGAGAAGGCCAGGAACAAAGATGATGTCTCATGTTGTGTAAGAAATGCTTCGCTTCCTGCACATTTTCTAAACGACTGCATGCTCCTTGAGGTGATGTTTGAGCATCCTGGGGTGTGTGTGGGAGGTCTGCATGGCCTGAGGCCAGAAAGCTGAGCCAGGTGAGCAAGTGCTTCCCCACTTCTCCCATCCCCTAAATGAACCAGCAATGCTAAGACTGCAAGAATCCAGTTCCAGGCTGGGTGAAACAATGCAAAATGTCATGGGGTCCTCCACTGCACCAAACAGAAGAGATAATAAAAGGAAACAACTCAGCTTTCTACTTTGGTACCATTTTACAGAGCATCTACCATTAACTGCTTAGAAGAAGAAATTCACTTTATGGAAAAGAAGCAATGAGAGATTGACACGGGAAGAGATAGATGCAGGAGGAGAGAGCATGGTGGGTTTTTTTTTAAATAATACTTTTTATAAATTTCACAATCATCTCAAACTTACAAAAAGCTTGCAAACAAAGTACAAAGGACATCTTTTTCCTCTGAACCATCTGAGAATAGACTGACTTGATGCCCCATTGCTCCCAGACATTTCAATGTCTTGAGTACAAATAAGGACAGTTTCCCTCTTTTCCACAGTACAACCACTGAAATCAGAGTTAACATCCATCTCTTACTCCAAGCTAATCGTCAGACCCCATTCAATTTGCACAAATTGTCCCAAGAATGTTTTTTTTTGTGAGGAAGATTAGCCCTGAGCTAACATCTGTCGCCAATCCTCCTCTTTTTGCTGAGGAGACTGGCCCTGAGCTAACAGTGGTGCCCATCTTCCTCTACTTTATGTGTGGGATGCCTGCCACGGCATGGCTTGACAAGCAGTGCCACTGTCCGCACCGGAGATCTGAACCGGTGAACCTGGCGCCGCTGAAGTGGAATGTGCGAATTTAACTGCTGAGCCACTGGGCCGGCCCCCCCAAGAATGTTTTTTATAACAAAAAAATCGAATCCAGAATCAGGTGTTGCATTAAGGTGTCATGTCTCCGTAGTCTCCTTTAATCTAGAATTAAATTTAATTTTAATAGAATGTATGATGAGGAAAAAATCAAGCCTTTGGAAGTCACTGGTTCTCTAAGGGTGAGTGGAAAAGTGGATGGCATGAGCGCCCTGGACCCTTGGACATCAGGCCACCACGAGAGCCACAGGACTGCCTGTGGAGATTCTCTCCTATGGCTCAGAGCAGACTGGGAACAGCCGTGGGCACTGGTCATGGCTCCAGCTTAGGCTTTTCACTCAGCACTAGATTACCCCATATGAAGTGAAGTCTGTGACAAGAGCCATCCATGTGGCTGACTGGGACATAAAGACAGAAATGCTTCTGGAAAATGGATTTCATCCACTGCTTATCAATTTTAGTCTTATTTTTTACTACGATGTTGAATAGTAATAATGATTATTATAGCCAATCTTTATTGAGAAGATACTGTTGGTCTGGCATCGTGCTAAATGCTTTAATTTTATCATTCTATTTAAACAGAACAATATGTTTTAATTGTCCAACAATATGGCCTATGCATTATCATTAATCCTATCCTATAAATGGGGACACTGAGGCATGGAGAAATTAGATGAAGTTGCCTAAAAATCACAAAGATGTTAAGGCCTCCGGAGTTCACAGACCTTATCACCACATATATATGCATGGAGACATTTAATCTTCTGTTTAATTCCTAATGAAATAAAATGAACTTTAATCTTCTGAAATCTGATTCTTCCTTCTTTAACAGACGCATTGGGCAAGTGGCTTTTCAATTTAACACAGAGACTCTGACCCAAGTCTAACTCAGGAGGCCTGCTCAGAGGGTACCCTCCTCCCCCAACACAGAGACCAGGCTGGGTGGGGTCACAGTGCTGGGAAAACATTTATTTCGAAAATTCATTTGGTGCTTAGATGATAAACAGGAAATAAGAACCAATATCTTTTACTTTAACATTTTACTTTTTAGGCTCTGAAAAAACCTATAAAATAAGATTCGATTTTATACATGTGGACTTCAGAAACACAGAGTGATGCTGTAAAATAACACTGTAAGAAAAGCTGGGGATGTTATTCTGTATTCCAGTAGCATGATATACTCAGTAAGGGACTGGCTAGTGTGTCCGGCTAGTACTACCGAGTATCTCTTGCAAGCAAGGCACTTCAGAGCCGTGAGTTCTAGCTTCTAACGTCAGAATTCTGGAAGGCCACCCCATGCAGATGCCAATAAGGACTTTGTGTGCAGCCCTGTGCCAATGGCCTATGCGTCTACTGGCTCCTCTCAGGGCAAAGAGCACTCCTTCCCTGGCTCTTGGCTTTTCCCCTCTGAGAAGTCACTTGCTCTGATGCAGAAGCCATGCCAAAGGATAGTAACTCATTCAACACTCACCACTGGGTTGGCGGCATATCAGAGTTGAATCTTTCGTCAGGCGGTTTAGGTTTTGAGAGGAAGGACAATATCCCATTGTCCTGAAAGAATGATAACGCCATGAGGGATTTCCTTTAGGAGAAACCGAATGTGTCTGATCCATCATTGACCATCACTGCAGTCGGGAGGATGTATTGCTTCCTAAGGTCCCGGGATTGAGTCAATTCAGGGAGGGCAGCAATGCTGTTAGCGCGCTCTAGGCCAGAGAACATGCTTCCTCTTACTAGACTTCAAGCATCCAGAGAAGATGAATTCACATAATTTAATGGCTTGTTTTGGTCCATTATGAAAATAATTTCTTTCCAACTAACAAAGCTAATGCAGACATGGAGAACTCATTTACGGTAATTCTCCATTCAGCAATTTAAAAATGCCCTTTCAAGAATTACTATAAGATTTTCAGAAGAAGAGTCATAATGTAGCTAGGAACTCTCTCCTCAGTGCCTAGCATGGTACTTGGCTCATTGCTGGTCCTCAATGGAGTTTTATTGAAAAAAATCACGGAAGAGGCAACTGCATGTGGCAGGTATGGACTTGATTTGGGACAGCCCAGTGCCTCCCCATCCGGGTTCTGGAGAAGAGGAGCCTGCAGGGAGCTTACAACCCAGCAGGCTAAGGCTCAGACAGAGCTTGCTGGATATCCGCTGTTGGGAGGCATAGTTGGGATCCTTCAACAACTCTGTTCTAGTTAGTTGACAAGAGGAATGTCTGGCAAACTTTATTCTCTGCCTAATGCAGGTAGATCAGGAAGTCACACTCCTCAAGGAAGCTTCTCAGAGATGGAGACAAACAGTACCTTTCCTGATGGTGGCTCTGCCTGGGTCTGTGCCACTGATGGCCAGAAAAAAGGCTGACTTGGTGGTTTGTGACATGCTGCAAGGTAGTAACAGGTGGGTCTGTGGGCTGTCCTGGTATCCAGTCTGATTCTGATGTTCTCAGCCCAGACCTGTGCAAAGTTAGCCTGGGCTGATCTTCACCTTCTGTCCTTAAGGGAGACCCGGGTCCACTGCCAAGATCCACTGCTCATCCTTTCCTGCTACTGGAACATGAGTGTATCCTTCTCTTGAGCTCATACACTTCACAGATCTGACTGCACTAACATTCCCTGATCTCCTTTACATTTTCTAGCAGGTGTTTCATGGTTTCCTCCAGGGGAGCCTATTCTACAATGTAACTCAAAATCAACTAAACTTGGACTTGCTTTTTTCTAGAGGGATCCTACCTACCAGAGTAAACTGAACGGTGCCCTGGGCATCTCGTGCAAATATAAGAGCCCTTGCTTCGATCACTGTGTTCCCTGAGTCTCAGATAACGTGTTGTTAAATCTACGGAATAGTTCATCACCCGTGTTCACTTCAGCATGTGGCATGGGGATCTGGGAGCTGAGTGTTTTTAAGCCAAGAGGTTCTCAGTTTTTTCTCTTCTAATATCCAACATTATAATTAAACATTTACCTACTAAGTATTCTATTACACCTACTGCCTCTATATACCAGCTGCCTGTGCTTGTTTCCTGGTGTCAGTATTTATATTTGGACAGATCATCCTTTAGCCAGTCAGCTACCATGTCAGCCATTTCCTGGTGAAAACCTAAGACAAAAGCATGAGGTATTTTTTTCTCACAGAGTCGGATATCTCCTTCTGGAAAATCTTTCTTCATGTCTTCATAATACTCTTTTGGACACCAGGCATCTACAGTACCATAGTAAAATGTAAGCTAAAAGACAAGACAAAAACATTTTATTAGAAAATGCTTTCTCCTCCCAGCACAGCTATGACACCAGCAGCCTGCAGTGCTTTGAAAACAGCCCCTGAGCCCGGCCCTGTAATCTTGGAGGGCCCCAAGGCTCCCTCCAGAGAGTGGCTCTCTCCAGCCAGTGAGCCTTCATGGTTTATGGGAGTGAATACAGAGAAATCTGATGGAAAGAAACCCATGTAGGGAGAGCCTTGTGTCACAGATCACCCATGACTCACTACAAGGATTCACAGCAAAGTTGTGTATATCAAGTTTGGGAGGGACATTGGGGACACGGCAGATGAGGACAAGGAAGAGTTATTGAGACAACCTCTGAGTGACTAGTGACCATTCATTACATACGTAATAGTTTTCATACAGCCACATGGTAGGCATAAGGGATATATTTGTTGAATGCATGCAAAGATGAATTAGACACTCAGGCCTCTCAATGTAGCAGATGAAATGTGAGCAGAACCCTGAGAGTGTCTATGACATTTCTATGAACAGGCTCCATGCAGCAGGAGAGTATGTTGATTCAGTGATGAGGTGCTATAGTCACACTTCAGGTGACAGCAGGCAAGCCAGATGGAGACAGAGCCTCCTCTGAGGCATTACTAAGACCCTTCCTGGATATTGATCTATATTTGCCCATGACACACACACACACACACACACACACGTACATACATACACCTACATATACACATACAAATATGTGTACAGATGTACACAGGCACGTGCATATATGTATGAGTACATATGCACACACAGACATATGTATATGTAAACGTGTATGTGTGTATTTATGTGCACACATACATTTATAAACAAATATATATGTGTGTACATATACAGTCATGCGTCACCTAACTACAGGGATACGTTCTGAGAAATGCATCGTTAGGCGGTTTCGTCATTGTGTGAACATCACAGAGTGTACATACACAGACTTAGATGGTATGGCCTGCTACACACCTAGGCTCTGTGGTACTAACCTAACGGGACCATCATCTTATATGAGGTCTGTCATTGACTGAAATGTCTCTATGTGGTGCACGACTATATATATTTATATATAATGTCTAGCTCTAGGCTGCTGTTCTTCAAGGCAAAAAATGAGTGAAATCTTATTCAGAAGGGTACATAGCAGTAATTTCTACAAAAAATAAGAACTAAGTGTTAAGGACTCTATGACCTCTGTTATTACTGGATAAAAAGAGTTACGTCCAGCTCCCCCTTTACGTGGCTTTCTACAGTCACTTGTTGTTTCTATAATATACCAAATTTGCTCACTTGCTCACAACACTTATTCATTAATCTGTTCGGTAAATACTTATTGAGCATCTATTCTGTATTAGGAAGCCGGAAAACAGATAATAAGACACAGTCTCTGGTGGAGGGGAGCACTGGAGACACCATGTACACAAGACAAGTAGCCTGAAGGAGGAGCAGCTGGTGGGAACCAGTGGGCAGGAAAGATTCCCCAGAGAGCTGACACCTGAGTTCAGTCTTCAAGTTAGGGGAGCATACCAAGCAAAGTAAAAATGAGGAAATAAAGCAAAGTGAAATGTACGAAGGAGCGGCATACTTAGGGAATGAGAAGTAATTACAAATTGCTGGAATATAGGGTGGTGAGAGGTAAGACTGGAGAGGCAGAGAGAGAGTGGGTCATGAACAGCCTTCTATGCTGTGCTCAGGAGGTTGTACTTTATTCTGAAGTCCACAGGAGCTAACAAGACTTCACACAATGAAGTGACTTGATCAGGTCCGTATGGTCGGAAACTTACTCCGGCTACGTTGGTGAAGAGAGGTTGGAGGGGATCAAGCAGGGAAGAGGATGTGGGAAATATGTGTTATTGCCCACTGGATAATTTTTCTACATCAATCATTAAATCCATTATCTGAATATAGATAGGCGAAGTTAGTCTTACAATAACATCATGACTCAACCAATATTTAAAGAGATGGTTAGTTAAAGAACACTTTAAAGAGGAAAATACTTAATGTAGTACTCCAGAGAATCAACTACTAATAACTAAACCAGGAGTTGCAGACTTATTCTGAATCACTTCATAGAGATTTTCCTGGTTGTCACCTGGGGTTTTAGTTTGTACGTTCAAAGGACTTGTAGCTCACAGATTTCTACTTAATTTATTCTTCCCATTCTCCTATTTTTGCTCACTACAATAATTTCTGGGCACTCCAAAGCCCCTAAAACCAAAATTCATTTTGCCATGGCTCTTAGCAGAGTATGAAGTTCTTTTTGTTTCCTAGAGAATAGGAGAGCCTGGCAGCTGACTGGTTCTCTCCTCCTGGTGTCAGTGTCTCTCCAGCTCAAAAATGCTACCACCTCACAACAAGTGGGCGAGTATTCTGGCCAGTTGTGGAATAATAAGTTTCCCAGAATCTCTCAGCAACCAATGTGCTACAGCTTCTCCTTGAAATACTATTGGGAGTACAAGCTATCTGCAGGCATTAATGATCTACCGAGAGGGCTAAGAACTTTAGGTTCTCTCTAAACCACTCCCTAGTTTTACCACCAACAATCCTTTAAATTATATCCAGGAAATAGTGTATGGAACAGTCATTATGCACAACTGTTCAGCACTTCCTCAGGGTATGAAACAGTGTTGAGAATCTGGAAATTCAGACTTGGGCTCGTGTTTGTCAGATCTGTTCCTCTGCTCCAGTGTACTCTCATGCCTGAAGATACTTGGACACTGAGAAAGGCACTCTGGGAGCCCTCACACTAGTACAAGCTACAGTGGTGAAGTCTTGTGAAAAATCCTAATATGGAAGGGCCAACTAGAAGGAAAGCAAGGTAGATAAGACCTCCCCTAATAAAGTCTCTTTGACAAGGAGGACAACATCACTGTATGCACCTGCTGCCACTTTCTGCCTAACGTTTCAAACACTATTTCAATGGAGAACTTAGCATTTATTTTCAGTGAGGCAATTACAACTTGCAATGTCTCCAATGAGAAGTCCAGCTTGATGACCTTCAGTGCTGGGGAAGAGCCATTCCTTCCCTCAAGCACAAGGGAATCAGGCAGTTGAGCAGGAATAATAAACAGATTACAGGGACCCTATACCTACCTTTGGCTATCAAGAGACATTAGTTATGGGGCGTGTGCTGCCGAAGGGAGGTACCAGGAACCTCAACACAAAGTGAAGTACATTAGCGTTCAAGACAGTGTAACGGTGAGGATTATAGATATCCCATATGTTCACTGTATTTTATTTCTCAACCCTTCATGACCAGTAACCATTTAGTGTGGGCTGTATTTGGTTCAATCTCTTAAGTGATGGTGGGGCAAGGTCTTTGTTTTGGGTTTTTTTTAAAAGTTCTTCTTCAGGCTATATTCACTGAAGGGCTCTCTATGAAAATCTTGGCTTACAAGTAAAACACGTGGTTATTCTAACACCCTTACTTACACTGGCTCAAGATACTTCCTGTTCTTCATAGACTATAAGTCACAGGCAATAGATCTGAACAGAGGACTCTGCACCTGTAACCCTAAACAGGAAAATGAAAAAGTATGGGGTGTGTGGAGGTAGAGGTGGAGGACGGGGGTACAGGTAAAGCAGAAAGAAAGAAAGAACTGGAAACCAAAGTATGGTGGTTAAGAGTGTATACTATTAATATGTTGATAGGTAAAAACAAATCGCACGAATAATACTGAACTGATGAAAACTGCGACTGATGTGCCAGGCTCTGTGTGCAGCTCTGTGCTCATTGAGTCCTTACAACAATACTCTGAGGAAGGTATTTTATCCCTGTTTTACAGAAAAGGAAACTGAAGCTTAGAGAGATTAACTTGCTTAAGTTCAAGCAATTAGTGAGTTGTAAAGCTAGGCTATCAATCCAGAGACAACATTCCTAATCAGTACCTTTTACTACTATTGACAATTAACAATTAACTGATCCATGTTACGAAAACACAAAACGTAAAGACTGGGAGGTCTTGAACTGGATATGAAAACTGAGTATGACAATCAACGACAAGAGCAAACCCAATCATCTTTATTTAAAGCCTTCCCGAAGTCTATGCAGTTCTTCTGGAGTGCTGCATGTCGTGGGGGTGACAACTGCTGTGAAAATACTGGAACTGTTAACTCAGAATCTCAGGCTATCAGCAGGATGTTTAAATTCAAAGGTTTTTAAGAATATAAATTATTTCCTGTAGTTATTTCTCCTTGGCACTTGCTTTGATATGCAGGAGAGTTGATAAAAAGTGCACATTATTGAGATGGAAATTATTCTTTTTCCAAATTGTTGTCATGTTAAATAATCCATTTGTTTATTAAACAAAAAATTTAATTTTCTTAATTCTTCTATATTCTGATTTCCTAGGACTGTGCTTTCGCATTTCCTTGTGTGTTTTCTGCAGTAAGGTGGAATTATGGTTACTATAGTCTCTGTGCTCCTTTGAGTCTTCGGTGTGCTCCTAAGGAGACACGTTCTCCCCTAAAATGACCCTGCAAATTGCTGCAGCTTGCCACCATAGAGAAGTCACATTTGTCTTTTCTCACGTTTTAATTTTTTTTTAAATATCACTTTTTGCTGCTGACACTGATAGATTCATAGCAGTTCCACAAAAAATAACTCTAAACTTATCTCCCACCAGGCATGGGCTCAGTGGTTGAAATTCTGAAGTGAGTAAGACAACTCTGTCCTAGAGAAGCTTCCAGACTAGGGAAACACATAGGCATGTACAAACTGCCCTTCAACACAACAGGCAGAGAGAGGTACAAACAAAATACTGTAGGAGCCCAAAGTAGGAAAACCAGACTTCTGCTCTGAGGGAGTCAACAAAGCTTTGTTTTAGTATACATTTTGAGTTGTTGGCTTTTATGCATTACTAATAGAGGCTTTATTGTAAGAACAAAAGAAATATTAGAAACCATCTTATGACCCAAGTTGATATATTTGATTTAGCTGATAACTAAGAAAAATCACTTTCAATGATAAGTCAATGTCTTAAAATATTAAACGTGAAAAAGCCACACACACAAATTTCTATCTAGTAGTATATATACATATACAATGGAATATTATTCAGCTATAAAAAAGGAAGGAAATTCTGCCATTTGCAACAACATGGATGGACCTTGATGGCATTATGCTAAGTGAAGTGAAATAAGTCAGACAGAGAAAGAAAAATACTGTATGATCTCACTTATATGTGGAATCTAAACAAAAAAGAACTCATAGAAATAGAGAATAGATTAGTAGTTGCCAGAAGTCGGGAGTGGGGCATATGGAGGAGGGATTGGATGAAGGTGGTCAAAAGGTATAAATTTCCAGTTATGAGATGAATAAGTTCTCGGGATGTGATGTGCAGCATGGTGACTATAGTTAACAACACAGTATTGTATTGTATATTTGAAAGTTGCTAAGAGAGTAAACCTTAAAAGTTTTCATCACAAGAAATGATGAAATGGAGAGACATTGGATGGAAGTTCAAGATCAGTCACCTACCAAATAAACAGTGAAGCACACCCCTGTCTCCAAGCCACCACCCACACTTGCTCACTAAGTGGATTCTTACCCACTTTTACTCATGAATGAGACCTGGAGCCTAAGCTACAGTGCCATGTGGGTATTCTTGGTCAAATATCTTCCAAAATGCAGGACAGCATCACCATTCTGAGACTGTTACTTCCCTCCTGGGGGGCTCACAGGGTGAGCCCTGGGTTCTCACAGATCAGAGAGAATGTCCACTGTTCTCCTGGGCTGTGTGAGGCTTCCTCTATTAGCATTTTATAAAGAGCTGTAGCTCCCTGGGTGCTAAATTAACAGGCTTCCCAGCTAAGTTTGTGCTGATTTTTTAGGAAGAGTGCCCTGAGCCATCACGCTGCATGGCAGGGGAAACAGTTGGCCAGCCTGAGAAAGTAACTAAAGACCAACAGGGTGGATGCTCAGGGAGCTGACACATTTTCTCTGTCCTAGTTTGAGAAGTCAAGAAAAACTGTCATTCCTGCTTTCTCCACTTTTTCTTTCCTCTTCTGAAATAACTCCCAACTGACCAGTTTTTCTTTTTTTTGATCAAAGAAGCAAAAGGTCAGATATAAAGGAGGCAGTTGTTTACCAAGGGGTCAAATTTGTACCCAAACATCTAGGCCTCCTACTTCCCCGCTAGATTTCCCTGTTCTGCCTTCATTTCCCTGTTTTCATCCCCTTCCAGCTTTCCCAGGCTCAGGGCACAAACTGTTACATCCTCCAATGCATTCCATCTCTGGGGAGAATCCAGAACAGGCTGGACGACAGCAACAGGCTGCTGCTCCTCCCCTGCCCCTAAAATCAGACACTTAAGTCTCAACCCTGCAACCTTAAAGAAATCTATTCCGTAACATAAGTATGTCCTTTCAGTTATTTAAAAATCCTACCTTCTCGGGAACAGAGGGACAGCCGTCACAGAGCTTTAAAGTTTCACTGACATCTTTCTGAGGAACAGTTTTTAGGAAGCTGAAGAACTGTTCAAGAAAGGCAGACAGTTTGGAAAATAAAACCTTGTTGCCTTTCTTCTTTTTATCCAGAACTGGCTCAATTACCATTCTTAAGAAAATGAGAATCAAAATCTCCAAAGATTAAGAAAAGTGGCTGAGGCTGGTGGTGGAAAACACAATCCTTTACGACCATGGAGCCCTGCTTCCCTCTGCAGGCCTCTAGAGGGGCAGAGGGAGTCGACATGCCAGGGGAGGAGGAGGGCCAAGCGGGTTACTGCCTGGACCGTTCTCCAGTGGGTGGAACAACTACGCATCTAAACGCTCTCCTTTCTGTGTCTCAAGTGTAAAGGGCCAGAACCCACATATGGAAGTCACTGGGCCATCTCATGACTAGCTTTGTCTCTTTTTTAGCTGGGACTGGAGTGAGAAGCTGACCCAAGGCATCTATTTTCCTCTGGTGAGGCAGCAGAGTATGAGGCATCAGAGCAGATTTATGCTCTTGTGTCTCTGTTTCTCCCTGGTTATACGCCTCAGGAAACTGACAGATGTGCTGGAAGGGTCTTGGCCTAACTAACTTAGAGAAATGGCCAAGTGCAGCTTGTCTGAATTCTCTGCACTAGGATACTAGGCCCAAGTCCTGATAAAGATTAAGTACTTCTGTGTTTTCCTTCACCACTGTTCCTTTACAACATCTCCCCAGGCGCCTTGTGGGGATCAGTGGCTGTGATCTAGAATGGGACTGGGGCATTCCAGGGTCTCTTGGATACATATTTAACATCACCAAATCTGGGGCTGGCCCCGTGGCCGAGTGGTTAAGTTCGCGTGCTCCGCTGCAGGCGGCCCAGTGTTTCGTTGGTTCGAATCCTGGGCGCGGACATGGCACTGCTCATCAAACCACGCTGAGGCAGCGTCCCCACATGCCACAACTAGAAGGACCCACAACGAAGAATATACAACTATGTACTGGGGGGCTTTGGGGAGAAAAAGGAAAAAAAATAAAATCTTTAAAAAAAAAAGATCTAAGCTATCTAAGAGATCTAAAAAAAGAAGTTAAAAAACAATCACCAAATCTTTCATTACAGAATGAAAATATCTTGGAAGGCATGTGGGGGAGGAAAAGTTAGACAAATAGTCTTTTTAAAGTACTCAGAGGCATATCTAGGATACAACTAAGTTAATAATAATAACAACAACAACATGCCAGACCCCCTTGCAAGGACTTTACATGAATTATAGCATTATATTTTTGGAACACTATATGAGAATAGATTCTAATATTAAACCATTCTATTGATGAAAAAAGAAGGCACAGTGAGGTCAACTAACTTAACCAAGGTCACATAAGTAAGCAAGTGGTGGAGCTGGACTTTGAACCTTGGGCTGTGACTCTGCTCCCCGATACACTCCCCCTCCTTTCAATCACGCTCCATTAGAGAACTCAAGGGTATGCTAACATAAGTGCCTGAAATGAAGCTCTCAAGGTCAAAATGATTGAGATAAAAACAAACCTACCTATTATGACATTCTGAACAGGCTTCAAATTAAACAGGCAGAACTAACACAATCAGTTTCAGACTGAGGCTTGGCGGAAAGGCAGTCCTGGTTAGCTGGTCCAGGGAGTGCTTCCTATGCTCCGTTAAACAGGACGTGTGCATGTCTGAAGGATTTGCATGCCCGAATCTGCAAACAACCGCACAAGGTTTGTTCCCAAAGGCAACATGCACCTCTGGGCTCAGGCGGGCCGAGCAGGATGGGGAGAGAGCCATAGCACAGGGGTTCCTGTTCCTGAGGACATTTTGCCCCTTTCCCAAACCACACTGCTGCCTGGCCTGGCCCTCTGGAGGCAGGGGCAGCACCACTTTGCAGGCAGCTCCTGCACCATTGCCTACCTTTGTCAGAAAGAAGCAGCTCATGTGTTCTCGCTGGGAACAATTTCCGACCCCTATGGACTGATAGCGAAGTTCAGATTCGGTCTGGTGGTAGCACACACCAGCTGTTTCCATAAGCCCAGGCCAAAGATGGTCACGGCAGTTTAGAATTTCCCTCCTAAGTGAGTTTTAAATGAAAACTTCAAGTTTCTAAACCAAACACTCATTCACTTTTCTATGAATGAGACATACATCCCCTTATAGTTTAGAACAATGACAGAACAAGAGAATGCTGACCTCCTCTTTGCCTCAGACACACCAGGTGCCTCATAAAGCAGAGCATACCCCAGAGGCTCCCAGAAGAACTGGGATTGGGATGGCGAAAATGTACAGTTGATTTTCTTACTTTGGTTTATTCCATCCTGGTTCTCATTCTTGTCCCTCCCCGCTCCACTCCCATCCTAATCATTAGCTCCTCTCCTTCCTCCGAACTTCTAAGCTGTGTTCCCCAAGGATCAAGCTTCAGATGTCTTCTCTCCTTATACTACATACTCCCTTAGGTCACTCTTCTCCACGCTCATGGCTTCAACTATATCCTCCTCACTCTCAAATCAAAATTAAGCTGAGACTACTTTTCTAAGCTTCATACCCAAATATCCAGCTACCTGTCAGACATGTGTCCACTTGGATGTCCCACAGGTATCTCAAACAAAAGTATCAAAATGAACTTCTTTCTCAACCATCTTCCACAACTTGATGTTGCGTCTCCTCTCATATTTCCTACATTTTTACCAAATCCAAACACAGAGAAGTAAGCTTAGGCTCCTCCGTCTCCACTCTCTCATACACTAAGTGCCTTTGATTCTACTTCATAAATCTTTCCAGATTCTTCTCCCTCTCCACCCCCAATTCCACTGCCTTGGTTCTCGTAAAAGCCTTCTAAATGGTCTCCTCACGTCAAATTTCATTCTTTTCCAATATTCTGCCACACATTTTCCCCAAAATAATCTCTCTCATTTGTTACTCTAGCCACATTGCTAGGGCTGACTGATAGGAACTGGTTCCTCTGAACTGGCTGTTCACAGAGAGCATATGTTCTGATGGGTCAGTGGCTATGTCACACAGTTGTCAAACATTTTGAATATCACCCTGATTATTAAACTCCATTGCTTAAACCCTTCAATGGCTCCCCAACAACTCAAAATAATCTAGTCTCTTGAGTGAAACTTACGGCTTCGTGTTCTCAGGCCAGTGCCCAAGCCACCTAACCTTCTTTAGTGTCTCTAGCACAGGGCTTCTTCACTTGGGGCCTACACGTCTATGCACGTTCAAGGGCAGAAGCGGCGGCACAGGGGTGGGGCTGGTGGATAGGAAAAACATTACACTTTTATTTTTGCTAACCTCTAACTATAATTTTATTTCCTTTAATTATGAATACAGGTAACAAACCATAGTAGTATTAGTAACACCTATATTTTGTCACCTATAAAATTATGAATATTTTCAAACCACAGTAAACTTGTTGCAGACAACTAAAAAACTATGCTCATCACTACAAAATTAAAATAGTAATTCTGAGTGTTATTATATCTCATTATTTTGTGTGTTAATAAAAGACACACATTATATATCACAAATTTGTTTTTAAGATATTTTGATAAGCATATTTCAATGTAATTTTTTTTAATAACCTCACGTATTTATTTAATGCATTTAAAAACATTATTCTGAGAAGGGCTCCATACACTTTAGCAGAGAGCCAAAGAGATCCACACACAAAAAAGGCTTCAACTCAATTCTCTAAGCTTTCCTCATCCATCCACCTACTATACATTTATTGGTTGCTCACCAAGTATCATGCATTGTGTTGGGCCCTAGGGATATCAAGACAGAAAAACATAGTTTCTTACCTCAAGGTGGGTGAGAGGGGAAAGATGACTGTTTAAATACTGTGTAAAAATGTAATATTATAATTTTACATAGAGGGCCATGGGAGGCAAAGGGAGGGACATCTAATCAAATCCAGGGGCTAGGAAATGCCTCTTGGAGATGACACTGGAGCCAAGTCTTTTTTTTTTTGAGGAAGATTGGCCCTGAGCTAACTACTGCCAATCTTCCTCTTTTTGCTGAGGAAGACTGGCGCTGAGCTAACATCCATGCCTAACTTCCTCTACTTTATACGTGGGACGCCTACCACAGCATGGCATGCCAAGCGGTGCCATGTCTGCACCCGGGATCCGAACCGGCGAAGCGGAATGTGTGAACTTAACCGCTGTGCCACCAGGCCGGCCCCAGGAGCCAAGTCTTAAACGACAGGTAGAATTTAGTCAGGTGAAGAAAGAACAAACCTAAGATGCCACAGGCCATAGTATACTCTTCTGGAAACAACTATGAGTCTGATATATTTGTTCAAGGAAAGGGAAATAACTTATGCAGTGTTGAAGCACTGCAAATAAACGCAACCGTCTGATACTGTGTATAAAGTCTCTAGACCTTGGAAGGAAGACAGACAAGCAGCCCAGTAAATTTTTTAGTTAAAAAGGCCCATTTTCCTCAAGAAGATAAAAAGTTCTTTTCATGTAGACAATGGAAATCCAGCGGTAGAACATTTGAATTTAGAACCACAGCCTGTTGATTATGCTATGATAGTTTCTGAGGGGAGGAGAAAGAATCTGAAAGCCATCCACACAATGTAGTAGAGAGACTATTCTTACACTCACTTTCCTGGCTTCCTGACTGGATGACACAAAGATATATTTTTCAGAACTGTTTTAAAAGTTGAATAACTGAAATATATTGAATGATTTTTACAACAAAATGTGAGGCTCAAAAAGTCTTCACACTGGACAGTCCTGGATAGGTATGAAATTTCTGAATGCCTATGTTTGGGCTGAAATGGGACAGAGCATCCTTGACTAGACTATCTGAAAAATAGGGATGTGTCTGGTCTTGGGAAGCGGTTTCAAGTTTGACTAATTGTCAGCGTTGTTTGGAAGGCGGGAGGCAATGCCCACTATCTTCCTAGAACTATGCGCCCTTTCAAGTTTCCTTATTTTCTCAAGCAGACTGGGACATACGTTGATTCAATTATAACATATTTCCTCTTTTTAAATTACAGAAACAAAAAGTTGCAATAAACTGCCTGTCTCTCTAGACCTCGTTTCACTTAGGAATTGGAAGTATATTATTCTAGCGAAGAGCTCAAACTTAGCTGGTAGAATGGATAACCAATTAATTGCAAGGTAGTTTTGCATCATTAAACTAAACAATGCTTTCTTTGCGTTCTCAAATTCCCCAAGTACATTTAATGTTATCTTAAAAACAAAACAAAACCATTCTCTGTAGTTGGAAAAGTCTATTCTTGTGACTGTGTGTTAATATTAACCTTGAAACGTCTGCCATCTGCCATTACACCCCATATTTCTCCCATAAAAGTTTCGGTAAACTGACAGTCCTGACGCAGTTACCGTGAGCAGACCTCTATCTGGGAATGATTACACTTGCATATGGATTTAACTTAGGACAGGAATAAGTTAGCACCTTTCTTTGACCTCTTTCTGAGCACAACATACAAACAGAATCCAGCGATGATGAGTATTTTACAGCAGCTGGCTTCCACAGGTGGTACGATGGGCTTTGACACATGATGGGTCTAATCATTCAGCATGTGTGCATTCTGGAAGTGAGCATCTGCCCGGCTTATTATTAACTGGAAGCTGAGTTGTTTTCTGAACTTCCAGCCTTGAGAACGTAAATGTATTTTTGAAACAAATGCACTTATAATTTAGCTGAAAAATAAAATACTTTTTTCCCTTTATTTTCATATCCTTCAATGACTGGAAACAGTGGAAAGCCCTGGAGAGAGGATCCTTATGAGGCCCCAACCTTCCCCATTCACCTAATGAGGTTTTTCTTCTGCCTTTAAAATTTCAATCTCTAACAATTGCTATTTTAGAAATATGATGACCACTATGGCCATTAGACAAACACAGAGGCATTTTCAAAAGTCCTCTCTGAGTGAAGCTACTACAGATCAATATTCTGAAAATATATTTTTAAGAACATATACATTTCTTGCTTTAAGATAATTGTATTGGGAGGTTACAGAAATATGAATTAACATGGTAGGCAAGTTTCAGCCAAATGTCTCAAAGTTTATGAAGAGATTCTAAATCCAGTGAGGGACCTAAGATTTTACTTGCAGATGACAGGTTCCTGAGCCCTGTAAGCGCTGGCCACTTAGTAGGGCTCATTTCATTGTACCCAGCTGGTGTCACAGGTTCAGCACTGACTGTAAAGTTCTAGATTAGCACACTCCAACAGAAATACAAAGGCACGTATATAATTCAAAAATGTCTAGTAACTACATTCTCAACATTTAGTCAATATAAATATATCAATGAAATATTTTACTTTTTTTTTGGTACTAAGTTTTTGAAATCCAATGTATATTTTATACTTACAGCATATCTCAATTCCTGCTAGCCACAAAAGACCACACGTGGTCAGTGGCTACCCAATTAGACAGTCCAGCTCTATCCTGTTTAGGATGGACAGACAGACAAATGGTGCCATGGGAGTACCAGAGCCACCTAAATGATAGGGGGCCTAGACATATCTAAATCGTGGTGCCCTCACAGCTTCAGAGGTCGGTGCTTCCAAATGTGTTTGTGTAAGAGTCTAACATTTGCAGAAATAACTCACAAATGCTAGAAGTTTCTATCTTTCCCTTTCTGCACCTGCTTGTAGAGAAAACTGGTCTTGTGTCAGAGCTGGACGCTCCTGCTCTAATGCATTGGAGAACAAGAAAGCCTCACTGAGTTATTAGGTCTTAGTAATGTTAGTTCTTTTCCAATGTTTTACTTACATTTTAATATAACTCATTTATTCTATAAATATTATTGAGAGTCTTCTCAGTACAAGAGAGAAGTATTGATTCTAAAAATAAACCCAACAAAAAGAGGTGGTAAAATATATTTAAATAACTATGTAATCAGCTTTACTCACTTTCTATGCAACTTTCAACGACTGCATTAATTTTAACTAGAAGCAGAACTCTTTTTCTGAAATCTACAAACCCTTGAGGTCTTATAGATTCTAACCTTTCATCCTCAGTGAATATTTTTGCCCATCTACTTACTTCCTTGCAGTACTACAGTGATTACCTTCGATAAATGTTCCTTTATGGTTTCATTGTCTCTCTTCACCACTTCCATCATTTCTTGGCTCGCAAGGTAGGCAGCGTTAACTACAGTTAAAAAAAAGTCAAACACTTAGAATATCCGGGACAAACACAAATGTCAAATTAATCGTAGTAAACTCCCATTCCCTGCTTTCCTTTCAGCAAGTGCTCTCTGATGTGACATATCAGAGAGGCCCAGAGAGGCAAGTGAGGCAGGCAATACGCATTGTCTCTGGAAATAAGAGCAAGTCCTGCCAAAGAAGCTCCTCTCACCCTCATTGGGCTTTCTCAATAGTGACATAGCAGGATGACGGCCTGAAGTCAGATGCCACAGCAGAGGAAGCGTGTAATTGTACCTGATCAATGTGTTTTTATGATTTAAGGATTAGAAGCACAAATTTTTATAGATAAGTCACATATAGCAGGGAAACTGTGTGCAGTTACCAACACGAAGCTATCCTGGCAATTTTTTCAAAAAGGACACAACCAAAAAGAATGTTTATTTTAAACTAGGTTTAAAGGCTAAGACTCTTTGTTTTTGTTTTTTGTGAGGAAGATTGTCCCTGAGCTAACATCTGTGCCAATTTTCCTCTATTTTGCATGTGGGATGCTGCCACAGCATGGTTTGATGGGCAGTGTATAGATCTGTGCCTGGGATCCAAACCTGCAAACTCCAGGACCACTGAAGCAGAGCCCTCGAACTTAACCACTACACCACTGGGCCAGCCCCTCTCTGAGTTTTTAATGAGGGTTAGTCCCATTATACTGACTGCAAAATGAGCAAAGTTACTCTCATTTTCAAGATCTCAAATACCTTGGAGAAAGGAAGAAAGCCAGAGATAACGTGAATTTATGTGGCTTTCTGGTACTGGTGTGGAAATTTTCAGTTAATGCTTTGTGCCTTAAATTCCATTTTGATTGGTATTATTGTTACGTTGCTTTCATTTTTGTCATCACCTGCCTGGTAGATTTGTACTTTATTTTTAATCTTTTGTTATTTTGTTTTAAATATGTCTCTTGAAATCATAAGCGGACTTCTATAAAAATGCAATTTGAAAGTCTCTCTCTCTTAAATAAAAAGAGAACATATTCACATATATTGATATAAAAGATATTTGGTCTGACTCTAGTCATCTTGTTTTGCTTTCTTGTTACTTCTGACTCTTCTCTCCACCCTCTTTAGGGTGAATGATGAGTTTTCCTCCCCTACTTTTTAAACATTTCTTTTCAGTATTAGTCTCAAAGCATTAATCCCATTTTTATTCATCAAGTTGTTAGCTGTGCCTAAACTGTGAAACATATTTTTTCTATTGCTGTCTGGAATTAGAGAGCGTCTGTAATCTCTCCATCCAAACAGGCGGGCCCTTAGCATCCCTGCACCTTCCCCATGCCTTCCTCCCACCCTGCCTCCTCTTGGGAATTGTAAGTAACAAACTCTTATTCCAAGGGCAGCTGTCTCTCTCTGTCGCTTTATCACACCTGATTAAAACAAATTCTAAATACATTTTAAAACAATAAGACAGAGCTGGTACTCTGGGGGGCGGGGTGTCAACGTAGTAGTTTTTGGTAGGGCAAAGTAGTGTGGAGGAGAGAGCTGCAGAAAGAGATGGGGTGGGGAGGACACTCTGGAGATCTAAAGAGGGTTCCTTTTGAGTTCCAGCTAAGTACTGATTGGTACTATCATTAGAGACACTACCAGAAGCTGGGGAAAGAACCATCCGAAGGTATTTACGGAATAATCCCCAAACTGAGAATAATTACTACTTCCACCAGCCCAGTAGAAAGTCTTATAATTAATGTACGAACTATAGAACTTAGAGAGGTTTTGCCTTGATGATGGGGTAAAATTAGCCCTAAACTAAATGCTGTTCCGGTACCAACCAACAAAGCTTAAAAGCAGGGCCAGAAAGGATCAAACTATTTCTGAGTAACATAACTGTGCCCCATAACAAAGTTCAAGAATATCTATATGAACACAGAAATATCCAGCATCCAACAAGATAAAATTAACAATGTAAGGCATCCAATAAAAAGTTATCAAGCATATAAGGCAGGAAATGAAGAAAAAGGTGACAGAAATGACAAAGATAATAAAATTGGTAAACATTCAAGAAATGGTGCTGGGAAAACCAGATATACACATGCAAAAGAATGAATTGGACCATTAACTTACATCATATACAAAAATTAATTCAAAATGGATCATAGTCCTAAATGGAACAACTAAATCTATAAGACTCCTAGAAGGAAACATAAGAATAAATCTTTGTGATCTTAGATTAGGCAATGGTTTCTTAGATAAGGCACCAAAAGCACAAGTGGTGAAAGGAAAAAAACCCTGGATTTCATAAAAATTAACACCTTTTGTGCTTTAAAGGACATGATCAAGAAAGTGAAAAGACAATTCACAGAATGGGAGAAAAATCATATATGTAATAAGGATCTAGTATCCAGAATATACAAAGAACTCTTATCAACCAACAACAAAAAGACAACTTGATTACAAAAGGGCAAAAGATTTGAAAAGGCATTTCTCTAAAGATATACAAAGGACCAATAAGCATGTCAAAAAAAGCATAACATCATTAGTCATCAAAGAAATGTAATCAAAACCACAATGAGATACCACATCACACCTACTAGGATGGCTATAAGAAAAAAGACAAACAAAAGCCAGTGTTGACAAGGATGTAGAGAAACTGGCACCCTCATACATTGCTGGTGGCATTGTAAATTGGTACAGGCATTTTGGAAAACAGTTTGGCAGTTCCCCAAAATGTTAAATATAGAGTTACCATATATACTTGGCAATTCCACTTGTAGATATAAACCTAAAAGAACTGAAAACAAAGGTCCACACAAAACTTGTACATGAATGTGTATAGCAGCATTGTTCATAATAGACAAAAAGTAGAAGCAATCTGAATGTCCATCAACTAATGAATGGAAAATCAAAACGTGATATAGTCATGCAGTGAGATATTACTGAGTAATAATGAAGTACTGATAAATGCTATAACATGAATGAACCTGAAAACATTATGCTAAGTGAAAGAAGCAAGTCATGAAACGCTACACACTGCACAACACCACTTATGTGAAATGTCTGTAAGAGGAAAATTCATAAAGACAGAAAGTAGATGAGTGGTTTCTATGGTCTGGGTGGAGGGGGAAATGGGGAATGACTACTAATTGGTATGGGGATTCTTTTTGAGGTGATGAAAATATTCTGAAGTCAGATGGTTGTCATGGTTGCTTTGCTCTGAGAATGTACTAAAAATCACTGAATTGTGCACCTTATTTATTTATTTATTGGTGAGGAAGATTGGCCCTGAGCTAACACTAACATCTGTTGTCAATCTTCCTCTTTTTGCTTGAGGAAGACTGTTGCTAACATCTGTGGCGATCTTCCTCTATTTTGTATGTGGGATGCCTGCCACAGCATGGCTTGATGAGCAGTGCCTAGGTCTGTGCTGGAGATCTGAACCTGAGAACCCTGGGCCGCTGAAGCCAGGTGTGCGAACTTAACCACCATGCCAGCCCCAGAACTGTGTACTTTAAAGGGAGTTTTATGACATTTGAATCATATCAAAATTAACCTGTTTTAAAAAAATTGGTAGACACATATTGAAAGTTTTATAACTTATTCCATATGTTCAAGAAACAAGAAATATTGAGCATGTTAAGTAGAATTATGGAAGATACAAAAAAGACCCATACTAAACTTCTAGACATGAAAACTACACTGGATAAGAGTAACAGCAGAGAAGACATTGTAGAAGAAAAATTAGTGAATTGAAGACATAACAATAGAAACTCTCCAAAAGGAAATATAGGGAGAAAGAAACTAGGGGGAAAAAAGAAAGAGAAGAACATCAACGATCTCCAAGGGAATTTCAAAGTGGTCTCATATACCATGTAACTGGAGTTTTTGAAGGAGGGAGATACAGAAAAAATATCTGAAGAATGGCTGAAAATTTTCCAAAATTCCTAAAAACCATAAACCCACAGATCCAAGAAGCTCCAAGAATCCCAAAGCACAAAAAATATGAAGAAAACTATATAAGACATATACTAAGTTGCTTAAAACTAGCAATAAAGAGAAATCTTAAAATCAGGCAGAGAAAAATGATCCATTACATACAGATAAACTGAGATTAAAAATGACGGCAGATTTCTTCTTGAAATAATGTAACTAGAAGACAGTGGAGTAACACTTCTAAAGTAATGAAAGAAAAAATAACTGCCAATCTAGAATTCTATAGCCAGTGAAAATAGCTTTCAAAAAGGAAGACAAAATAAAGAATTTTTCAGATACAAAAGCTGAAAGAATTAACTACCAGCAGAACTATACTACAAGATATATTAAGAGAAATAATTCAAGCAAAAAGATGATGTCTGATGGAAATTATGTCTACATAAAAAAATAAAGGGTGTCAGAAATATGTGGAGAAATTTAAAATACATTTTCTCTTACAAACATATTTATATCTCTTTATAAGACAATTGACTGATTAAAACAAAAATAGTAACAACATATCAAAGAAATAAAACATATGACAACAATATCACAAATGCTGGGAGGGAGAAATTGCTTACCATTGTAAAGTTCTTATGGTGTACCTGAAGTGGTATAATAACATTTGAAGACTGTAAAGTTAAAGGTGTATATTATAAATTCTAAAGCAACCACTAAATAGCAAAAGAAAGCATTATAACTAATAAGCCAACAAAGGAGACAAAATGGAAGCATAAAAAATACCTAATTAACTCATAAGAAGGTAGAAAAAAAGCAAAAATGGAACAAAGAACATAGGAGATAAATGGAAAATATATATCAAGATGGTAGATTTAAACCCAACCTTATTAATAATTCCATTAATGTAAATTGTCTCAACACTCAAATCAAAACTCAGAGTAAGAAAGCAAGATTCAATTATTTATTGCCTATGTATAAAGACATAAATAGGTTCAAAGTTAAAAGATGGAAAAAGGTATATCACGCTAACATCAGTCAAAAGAAAGGTGGAATAACTATATTAATCAGACAAATTGGATTTCAGAGCAACTAATATTACCAGAGATAAAGAGGGTGATTTCATAGTGATAAAGGGGTCAATTCATCAGGAGGATATAAAAGTCCCAAATGTTTATATGCACCTAACATGTTTGAGCTTCAGAAGAGATGAAATAAAAACTAATAGAAATACAAGGAGAAACAGATAAATCCAGATATACTGACAGAGATTTCAATACTCATCTTCCAATAATTGATAGAACACTTAGAAAGAAAATCAACAGGGATATAGAAAGCTTGAATGACACTATCAACCAACTTGACATCTACAGAACAATCTACCCAACAAGAACAGAACATACATTCTTTTCAAGTATCCACAGAATATTTCCCAAGATAAACCATATCCTGGTCCATAAAACAAGTTTTAATCCATTTAAACAATTAAAATCATACAAAATATGTTCTCTGGACACAATAGAACCAAATTAGAAATCAATAACAGAAAGATATCTGGAAAATATCCAAATATATGGAAACAACACATTTCTAAATAACCTCTGGGTCAAAGAAGAAATCTAGAGGGAAATAAGAAAGTATTGTGAAGTGAATGAAAATGAAAATACAACATATCAAAATTTGTGGGACATGGTAAAAGTGGTATTCAGAGAGAAATTTATAGCACCAAAAACCTATACTAGAAATAAAAAAAGTCTCAAATGATCTCAGTTTCCACCTCAAGAAATTAGAAAAGAAAGAGAAAATTAACTCCAAAGTAGGCCAAATAAAGTAAATAATAAAGTTCAGAGTAGAAATTAATGAAATAGAAACCAGAAAAACAATTGAGAAAACAAATGAAACCAAAAGTAAGTTTGGTAAAATTAATAAATTTTTAGCCAGACTGATGAGAAAAGAAATCTGAGAAGATATAAGACATAAAAAACATCACCAATATCAGGAAAGAGAAGTGACATCCCTGCAGATTCTATAGACATCAAAAGGATAATCAGGTAATTGTGTGGAACTTTATGCCAAGAAATTCAACAACTTAGATGAAATGGACAAAAATCCACACAAAGACACAAGCTTATTTTAAGCTTATTTGAAAAGAAACAGATAACCTGAATAGTCTTATATCTATTAAAGAAATCAATTTTGTAATTTAAAGCCTCTCCATAAAGAAAACTCCAGAGCAAGATGACTTCGTTGGTCCACTCCAGCAAACATTTAAAAAAGAAATAACGCTGATTCTATACAAACTCTTCCAGAAATGACTAGACATATATGGACATCTGATTTTTGACAAAGGTAGCATTTCAGAGCAGCAGAAAACAAGTCGTCTGTGGTAGGCAGAATTCTAAGATAACACCAATAATCCTTCCCCTTCTATAATCCCCTTCTTTATGAGTGTAGGTGGAACCTCTGAACATGATGACATATTCCCCCCATGACCAGGTTACTAAATACAGTGGAGATGACTTTAAGGGAGATTTATTCTGGTAAGCCTAATCTAATTACGAGAGTTCTTCAAAATCTGAGTTTTTTCTGGCTGGTGGCAGAGAGGAAATCAGAGATTCACAGCACTAAAAGGATTAAATGCACTACTGCTGGTTTGAAGATGAAGCTCATGTGGAAAGGTCCTCAGAGGGACCTCCAGGAGCTGAGAGGGACCCTTGGCTGACAGTCAGGAAGAAAACGGGGACCTCAATCAGAAAGCCACATGAACTGGATTCTGCCAACAATCTGAGTGAGCTCAGAAATGGACTTTTGGATATGCAGGGGCATAAGGAAGGCTTCTGAAATCTAGGCAATGGTGATTCTTCGGCTGGGTGGGAGTTACATGGGAGTTTGCTTCGTGACAATTTGTGGAGGTAAATATTTATGTTTTAAGTACTTTTCTGTAGTGTCATTCTTGAATTAGAAAAAGCCCCAAAATTCAAATAATTTGTAAGGAATCTTACATTTCTAAAAGCAAATTTTTCATCAGGGAATGTATCTCACCCCATCTTTATTCCTATTCTTTTTTCTCCCCCCTGGTAATTTCCTATCTAAGCATACTTTTTTTTTTTAAGTAGAATACCAGTTTCCTTTCCAGTAATTGCTCCAAGGAAGCCATCTTTTTCATTCCTCAGAAATGTTCATAACACAACACAGTGGTCAGAAATAATAATACCAAATAGAAGTGTAATTTCCTAAGGGGAAAACACATTTCTCTTGGCAATGACTGTCAATAGCATTCCTGGAAACCCAGCAGAATTCAGAGTTTCAAGCACCACAATGAAGGAAATATCTGGTAGCAGGAGTAATGGAAACAAAAACATGAAGGAAAGAGAACGATTTAGAGGAAGGCTAATTGTTGACTTTTGTTTCATTACAAATCTAAATACAAGTATAAAAATAACTCACTGAGGAGTTTAATAATTCTATTTTATTTGCTACCATCACCTTCTGAAATCTGCATAGTGTTCAAATATTACTGCAGGACTTCAACCCACAGAAGAGTGGCTACAGGAATGAAATGAATGAGGGCTAAAGTTGGAAGACCAACGGGACATTCAACTCACAGGTCAAATAGTATCACTAAATTCTCCAAGTACACATAACCTACAATAGAAAGCTGCCGTCTATTGAACTCAATCACCATCTTGATGCCATTTTGTCTGTCTGGAAAAATCCCAACTCATCTTGCAGTCCAAATTCATCTATCTTCTCCTCCCTTACTTATCTAGGTAGAACTGATCTCTACTTTTTTGGTACCTCTCATGCCCTGTATCTGTTCTTAGGATAGCCCTAACTGTGATATGTCAAAATTCTTCACATTTGTCTCTTTACCACGCTGGAAATAATATAGGGCAGGAGTCATATTTCATTTATTATTCCCCCCTGTGCTTATCTAACTGCATGGTTCATGGCAGGTCTCAGTAAAGGTTGTTAAACGAAATATATGGCAAGGGGCTGGGCTGGTGTTTTGTTTCATTTGGGGGTAGGGGTCAGGAGGAAAAATCTGCTGCCTTCCTTGAAGTGGTACAAGAGTTGACATCACAATGGAGGTCAGGATTGGAGGCTGAAGCACACTGACTTGGTAAGTCAAGCAGGCAGTGGTATAAAACTGGGACAAACCATTGCAGGCAAGAGGGCAAGTCTAAGAGCTTCTGTTGAGATTGGCCATAAACTAGGGCACATAAAGCACTGGTCACAGCAGCAAGGGAAAACGCAGAGGGAAGTAAAATCACAACTGCAATAGGAGGTTTCGGGGAGATGCGTGAATAGCTTTCTAAAGTAGAACTTGGGGGTTGGAAGCCAAGTTGTCCTGCTGTTGTGGTGGTATGTGGTCTGGTGCCACTAGTAAGGTTCCATAGTAAACGCCCCAGTTTGTCTGGTTTTGCTATTGTATGCAGGGGAGAGGGTTGTTGGTACTGAAGTAAAGGGAGTTACAGGAGATGGGCAGAGTTTAGGACAGGTGCATTTTGAAGGTAGGAAATCTACAGTGCAAAATGTGATCCTTACTCCTCGTCTATTCTGAACAAGATATTACTTCTAGTCACATTTTCTTTAAAATGGCTGATAGATTCTCTATGTCCAAAGTATACCATGTTTACAAGGAAAAATCTCTCTCTTAAACAAATGCTCATTATAAGATTTTCTGGATTAGGAAAAGGGTTTGGTATAATCACCTCCATGGTGGGAAGGTGGCTGGGGAGATCAGCCATTAGTAAGCACATAAATAGAGGTGAAACAACAAAAAGTTTTATTTTAAATTCTATTTAAAATAAAAAGTATACTAACAATAATCATGAGAACTGAGATGAGCTCTCCTATAGATAGGTGCATCTAGAGAGAGCTCGCAGAGTGCCTGCCATAGTTAAACTGCAGTCCCCAGTCTGAGGGTGTCTTGCCAGGGTTTGTGAAGCCAAGACATTCTAGAGGGACACAGCTGTGGTGGATTTTAGTTATGGTGGGGAGAGGGTGGAATTAACTATCTAGGTCACTAGTTAACTAGTATGCATGGAGTTAACTAGTGAGGCATTTGGGTGGGGTACTCTGTGATTAAGGCCGTGGAAAATGAGTCCCAAGACCATCTTAAAGTGGGGATGTAGTAAATACTATGTACCCACCTAAAAGCCAATAAAAACTGCCTCCTTTCCTCTACTAGAGACATGGGAAAGTCAAAACATATGACTTCTCCATATCCCTTACAGCTAGGGATGTGGCACAGTTCTGGCTCCCAATCTACAGGCAGAAGTTCTTCGGGGAGGACTTCTCTTTCTAAATAAGCCAAAGCCTTACCAGGAATAAGCCCTCTGTTTTTTCCCCCTTTCCCTTCATTCTGTCTGAATGTCAGCCCTGAGGCTTAGAGCGGCAGGAGCATGATGTGTTCATGAGATGATGAGCACGGGGATAAAGGTCTATGTGCTAAGGACGAAAGAGTGGAAACCTAGAAAGAACCCACATCCCTGTCGGCACTGGTGAGACATTACCACCGGACTGTCTCCCTCAAGATTCCTTGGTGCATGAGATAAAAAGATCCCTAACTGTTGAGGCCGCTGTAATTTAGCTTTCTGTTATTTTTAGCCAAACTCAATTCCAGTTAATAAAAACAAAGATGGGATATTTGAATTTCCTGGGGGTTTCTGGTCGTAGCACAGGGGTTGACGTCCTTAACTTCTTATCAGATTCTGGTACTTGAGTTTGGGAGGAAGGTGGCATCATACCATATCTACATATACTTAAGAGGAGGCAGAGGTAGGAGATGACTGAAAAAGAGTCTTTTCATGGGTTGCTCCTCCTAGCACATCTTCTGACTAGTCCTGAGGCTGGCAAGATGTCGCTGAATGTAGGGGAGTTAGGGAGGAGGAGAGCCAAGCAGAGCTGTATGGTAGCAAAATTCTTGGGGTTGAGGACAGACTGTGAAAGTGGCTGGTCCTGGAGACATGAGTATCCCACACTCCAGCAGAACTCCCTGCAGACACTGCTGCTCAGGCAGAGTTAAGGCTAGGCTCTCTGAGAAGCAAAAACCATGACAGTCTGTCCAAAGACAAAGCAGGACCAGATAAGCTCAGAAACCCAGAGGAAGTCTTCTTTTACAAGGGAGAGATCTTTGGTAGATTTTTTTTCCAGATTGTTTTCCACTTTTCCTAATGGTGCAAATGTGGCTTTTAACAATGTGAAACCAAGTCCTAAAAAAGTAATTCTAAACTTTCTGCATAATTTGGAGAAATGTTTATTATTCACACAATATATTATGTGTTTCTCCATAAGCCAAGACTTTGATTATTATAACCATCTATTTAGTCTGCAAACAGATACTCTTATCTACGTGACAATGAGTTCATCAAAGTGAAAAACACAACTCAAAGTCTATGATTTTTCAAAAATAATACAACTTTCTGGAGTGGCAGATAATTTATATATATATATATATATATATATATATATAAACTTCTTTAGAAAAAGAGAGTAAAACTCTCATTGAGTCATTTAATTCTAAACCAGAAATGATATAGTAGTACCATATCTAATCACCTTTTGCCCTAAATCCTGATACTGACCACCAAAAAATCTTTTCCTTCTTTGCTGAATTTTAGGCTAAACTTCATGAATTATTAAAGCTGCAGTTGATGCTTATAGATGAATTTTCCTAAGCTACACACATAAATGAGAGGATAGGTAACATGGCAGTCTGGTTTTGTCTTATGCAAAAAATTATTCTTGGATTGAGTTAAAAATATTCTGAGAAGAAATTTGTGACTTTTTAGAGAAGCTTATGTGTTAACTCACTGAATAGTTCAGTTCAGTTCATATTACTGTACATGTTTTTAAAAAGTATTTCCATATTGATTAAGCAAAGGAAAGATTATGAAAGTTTCTCTCACAAGAATGTATGCAACAAAGTAACGTAACCTACTAGGAATGTCCTTTGTCTCTGCCCTATGTTTTTCTAGTTAGGTAACTGAAAGGAATTAAAACATCAATTTGGCCTAACTAACAAAAAGACCCTAGAATATTTTTTAAAGTTAATTATCTTGACCTGTGATACTGCTAAGCTAAAATATATTTGCTTTTGGCTTTGATCAGAAAATCCAATTTAGCTGTCCCAGTGAAAAGTCTATTTTTCATGAAACAGAAGAACATCTATTCTTTAAAAAAATGTAGTAGCAAACATTCCAGAATTTAAAGAAAAAAACCCCATATATTTTCTTTAAAAATAACATTTAAAACAATCTAGTTACACAAATTGAGCTGATGCACACTGTGCTAAAGTTTAGTATGCTCCTTGAATTAGGGCTACTCTTCATTGAATGCTGGATAGGAAATGCTGTTTCACTCACTCAGTCTGGTAAAGAAGGCTAATATACAGAATCTCAGCCTATAGGAAGTGCTATCTTTGCCAAAAGTGCAACAGCATTTGAAATAACTGAATATTTTGATTTCTTGAATTTTTCAGACCTTACTACCACAAAAAAATATGTGTATAAACTAAAGGATATAGAAAATCAGTTTCTATCTAGATAGGCAGGATTTATTATCCACTACTTGGACTGGCAAACTTCCTCCGTTTGTTTCTGTAAGATTTCTACAGAAGCACAGACATTACATAATGTGCAAACACCGCAAGGCCTCCTAAAAGTCAAGCTGGCATGTTAAAGGTCATTATCTGGGTGACAGTCAAGCAGGTCTGCAGGGCGAATGTTTGGATGGCACAGATATAAACACTGAGAATGATCTCAGACATGGTCTTCTTTCCCTTGATAACCCCTCTCTTTGTGTAACCTGAAAATCATGCTACTGACTCAAATGGTTGGTTTGAATATTGACTACCTTTACCGTTCATGGGATGTAAGGTCAGGAAGAGTCCAATAATCATCTGCAAGGGCCAGAGTCTTATCTTATGAGTATCAGTCTCTCTCAGCTGGGACCTTCTTGCATTTGTCTAAGGAATGGCCAGGGCAAGTCTGGGCAAAGGAAGCTTCTGTGGCAGTTGTTTCAAGAGGAGGTAAGCATGACACAGAATCCAAAGGGGACAGGTGGGAAAAGGCTGGCTAGGATGATTGAGTTGCTTGGTTAAGGATCAGGCGAGTGTCACTACTAGGAGACTGAACTAAGTACTCAAGAAGAGAAGAAATTTAGAACCCAAAGAAGAAAGAAGACAGGTAATTCTTGCCTCCTTTCCCTTTTCCCAAGGGACAGAATGGGCGGGTAATGGAGAAAAAAAGGGACCACTGAGCTATTGGTTACTTGGACATCAGAAGGCCAGATCTAGTATGAAGAGAACAGAAAATCAGAGAAGGAAGGGACGTCAGAAATAGCAGCACTGTGCTCCAAAGGCTGTTTACAAGTTGGTTGTCAGGAACAGAGATGAAGCAATGTGGCTGAGTGTTCAGTCTGGTTTAGAGTCTATTTTGCACGTAGTATAACTCTACTATGGTTGCTTGGGAAAGGAGTCCCAGGGTTCCTCAAGCAACAGTGTAGCTGGAAGGATCTGGCTGCTTTGAGTCAGGGATGGGAAAATGTTCTGTGCCCTAGCTGTCTTGCTCCTTGATGCCTGCACTTGGGGCTGCTGGAAGAAACAGCAGGAGGTCAATCACCTTGGCTGAAAGGAAAATCCTTTCTCTAAAGTGCAGCTTACGCAGCCTACTTCACCAACAGGGGGTTTATAACTCTGGTGTAGAAAAATTGGAAAAACCCTTTATATAATTACTTGTTTTAATTAAAAACATTAACCACTTGATTAGATGCCTATTGTAATGTATTTTTAGTTGTTGCTAGTGCTGCTGAGTCAATTGTGACTCCTATCAACACTGTATACAACAGAGCGGAACCCTGCCTGGTCTTTTTGTACCATCCTCTCACCTCTGGTGCTAGTTCAGACAATGCCCTGCTGCTATTCATAGGGTTTTCATGGCCAATCTTTTTGGAAGTGGGTGGCCAGGTCCTTCTTCCTAGTAACGTATTATATAATCATTAAATATATGAAAATATATAAATATAAAAGCAAATAAAACTTTCTTACATCCCATGTCCTGATTTCGGTTTAGAAAATATTTCTAAAGAGGTATAAGGAAAGCACAGGTAGCTGCCTATATAATGCCTATCAGAAACTCAGATGTTTTGGGTGAGGTGTTATAAAAATGTCTGTTATATCCTGTTGGTTGATACTTCTATATCTTTGCTAATTTTCTGTCTTGCTGTCCTATCAATTGTTGAGAGAAGGGCATTTAAGTTTCCAACTATAACTGTGGATTTGACCATTACTCCTTTCAGTTCTATCCATTTTTGCTTCATATATTTTGTAGCTCTCTTGTTTGGTGCATACACATTTAGGACTGCTACATCTGTTTGGTAGACTGACCCTTTAATTATTATTATATAATGCCCCTCTCTGTTCTTGGCAATTTTCTTTGCTCTGAAGTCCATTTTATCTGATATTTTAACAGTCATTCCTGGTTCCTTTTGATTATTGTTTGCATGATACATCTTTTCCCATTCTTATGTTGTCAATCTACCTATATAATTAAATTTGACCCAAGTTTTATGAAGATAGCATATACTTAGGTTATGTTTTTTATTTTATTGTGGTAAAATTGGTTTATAACATTATATAAATTTCAGGTCTACATCATAATATATTTCAAATTCTGTTTTTTAATCGACTCTGCCAATCTTTGTACAATTTTAATTGGTGTATTTTGACCATTTATATTTAATGCAATTATTGTTATGTTAGAGCTTGTATGCCATTTTATTGTTTTCTGTTTGTTCTCTGTTTCTTGTTTCTTTTTGTTCTTTTGCCTTCCTATGTGTTTCTGAATATGTTTGAGAATTCCATTTGATTTGCCTACAGTATCTTTGAGTATGTCTCTTTGTATAGATTTTAAAGTGGTTATTCTAGGTATTGCATTATATATATGTAATGTAATACAGTCTATTGATGTTGACATCTTACCAGTTCAAGTGAAGTGTAGAAACCTTTACTTCTTTTTACGTTCTTTTATCCAACCTAATTTATAATATAATTGTCTTAAATTCTTCTTCTGTATACATTTAGAACCATATCAGTGTTATATTCTTTGCTTCAACTGTTAAACATAATTTGGAAATCTCAAGAGGAGAAGGAAAATATAATTACCAACATTTTTTTTCTTTCTGTTGTTCTTTCCTTTCTTAATGTTCCAAGATTCCTTCTTTTATCATTTCCTTTCTGTTTAGAGAACTTCCTATAGCTATTCTATTAGGATAGGTCTGATGGTTACAAATTCCTTTAGTTTTTCTTCAGGAGATTGTCTTAATTTTCTCTTTTTTCCTGAAGTATATTTTCACTGGATATAGAATTCTGTGTTGACAGTTCTTTTCTTTTTGCACTTGAAATATACGTCATTTCTTTTGGCCTCTACAGATTCTGATGAGAAACTGCTGTCACTCAAATAGATTTTCCTCTATAAATAATGCATTGTTTCTCTCTGGCTACTTTCAAGACATTTTCTTTATTTTAGTTTTCAAAAATTTGACTATGATGTGTCTTGGTGTGGATTTCTTTAAGTTTACCTTGTTTGGAATCAATCCACCTTCTTAAATCTGTAGGTTTATGTCTTTTGCCAAATTTGAGAAGTTTCTCTTTCTATTGGTCTATCTTCACGTTCATTGATTCTTTCCTCTGTCCCCTCCATTTTACTGCTGAGCCCATATGTATTGAGATTTTTGTTTTGGTGGTTATATTTTTCAGTTCTAAAATTTCCATTCAGTTTTTCTTTAAATCTTCTCTTTAGTGAGACTTTTTAGTTTTTCATTAGTTTCAAACACGTTTATTAATTGCTCATTGAAGCATTTTTATAATGGCTGCTTTAAAATCATTGCCAGATAATACCAATACCTCTGTTACTTTGGTGTTGACATCTGTTACCTTTTTCCATTCAAGTTGAGATTTTCTGGGTTCTTGGCATGAAGAGTGATTTTTAACTAAAACATGGACATTTTGGGTATTATGTCATAATACTCCAGATCTTATTTAAACTTTCTATTTTAGCTGTTTTTTTCTGACACTTATCCAGCAGGGGAAGTTGGGGGAGCAGTGCCACCTCACTATTGCCAGGTGGGGTAGAAATCTAGGTTTTCCACTTGATTTCCATTGACATCCAAGGGGTGGAGGGGTCCTCATTCTTGCTGGGTAGGAATACAAATTCTGATTCCCCACTGGGCTTCCACTGTTACCATCTTGGCTGGGAGGGGTAGGAGTACCTTACTACTTCTCCCCACTGGACCTCCATTGATCTCACAGGGGTGGTGGGGGTAGTGGCCTCATTACTATTGGGCAGTTGTGAAAGTCCTGACTCTCCATTCAGATTCTTCTGGATACTACCCTAGTCGGGGAAGGAGAAGAGTGCCTCATTACTGCTGGGGTGGGGGGAGGGTGAAGTCTAGGCTTCCCACTTGGCCTTTGTTGGCATGGGTAGGGATAAAGCATAGTTCTTATTGTGGTGTGTCACTAGATTAGAGCAGTTATTATCAAAAAGTTTCTTTGAGAAAAGTTGCCATTTTCCTGGTTCTTTGGCTAGAGTGCAGGCTTTTGTTGGGACTTTTTTTTTTTTTTTGTCTCCACCTGTTGGTGTTTCTGGGTTGCTGGCTTGAAGTCTAAGACATATGTGGTAAAAAGAAAACCCAGGAAACTCACTACTGTGTTGTTCCTTGGGTCCCAAGGCCCCTACACAGTCTGCTTTCTTCTCCACCTTTCAGAGTATTCTCATGTTTGTTTTATATATAATGTGCAATGTTTTTAGAACTTATTAGGAGAAACAGGGAAAAGTACATCTATTCCATCTTCCTGGAAGCAGAAGTCCTTGGAGGAAAATGAAGTCCCTGACTGGAGAATGCTTTTTTTATTCCTTTCCATAGGTAAAAAGAAAAATATCAAAGAAGGAAAAAAAAAACTGTAAACGAAAATAAAATGACTTATTGAAGTATATGTGGAGTAATTTTACATATGTTTGCAAGAATTTCAAGTGATTTCCATTTGGCCTCAAATAATTTTCAAAGGTGTGTTGGCCCTTGGAAATCATCTAGTCTAACTCTTGATGTGATCAATGACTGAGAACCAGAGAGGGGAAGGGCCTAAATTGAGGCAACAGAATAAGTTTGGGCAAAACCAAGATGAGAGTTGAGGGTTTCTGACGTGCAGTCAGTACCATTTTCATTCACTAGACCATCTCTTTCTCTTCTATAATGTGAGGGAAAGATAAGGGGCTGGACCAGAAGGTCTTTAAGGGACATCTCTAACTTCAATCTTTGGTGATTTTTATGACTGTTCTTAGCCTTGCTTCTCTTCTCCCTATCTTCTTCCACTGCTATGCTAAGTCTATAATAAAGATGAGGGTTGGGGAGAGCATGGAGGGGAATAAAACCCACAAATATAGAAAATATATTGAACTTTGTGTGATGTCTGCTTCTTGCTACAAATTTGAAAAAATGCCTCCCATACAATCTGTAGTTGTACAATTGTAAAGGCAGGGCTGTGACCTGTTTCTGGACTTACTATGCACATGATCATGTGACACTCTTAATATAGATGGGCATGGTACCTTTATTTAGGAGTCCTGCCTTTCTGACTGACTGTGGCAAAAAGACAATAGCAGCAGCTATGGTGAAAGGAAGCTTATCATAGTGGCAGACTGCCAGAGTTTGAACACTACCCACTAGTTGTATGACTTTGGGCAAATCATGTAACTTCTCTGTACCTCAGTATCTTCATCTGTAAAATGGGGACAGTAACAATATCTAAACCTCATTAGTTCTGAGGACTACAGGTGAAAGCTTAGAATGGTGCCATTAGCTGCTGCAGCAACTGCTGTTATATCATTCATTGGAAGCTTACTGTAAATAAAATACTAGATAGACACTTTGCGTATATTATCATATTTATCCTACAATAATCTTTTGAAGTATGGGATATTATTATCCCAATTTTATAGAGTAAGAAAGAAGGATTATTTTAATATGAAAATTATTTATAAATACAGTATAAATTAGTATTAACTAAAAAGATAGATTACTATTAAAAACAACATTTGAAGCCAAAAAGTAAAGCAGCAAAAACATTCCCTGGCACATTCAGAAAATATAATCAGCAAAGCACCCAGTTTTATATAACCATGACAATTGTTTATTACTCTTATAATTTAAACCCCTCCAAAGAGGAAAATAAAACCATGGCCTGTTCACTCTACAGGAATATTGGAATGGTTTCCTTGGGTTTTCCTCGTTTTTGCAAAGTTCTCACATTGAACTAACAGGGCGCACCCTGGATTCCTGTAAGGACTCCATATATACCATATACAGAAGAATTATTTCTCACCATCCTATACCTAGAGTGGAGAATCAGAAGGATAAGGTTTAAAACCAAAACTTGATGAGGCTTTTCTATCTGTCATACAGAACTCCTCTCACTCTATTTTCACTTTATTGCTAGTTTTAAACTTTTGGGAGAAAAACCCCAACAAATAATCCTTGCTTGATATTCATCCACTGTCTGAGATCATTCTCTTAACACTTTCTGATACAGGAATAAACATATACATTTTTAAATGTGCTTACCAAGGCAGAATGGTTCCAATATGTTCAGTAACGAAAATTCAGTCTGTAGGTTCATCATTTGAAGGTACTTTCTGATCATCAAGGACTTGATTTTCTCAGGCCATGGTTTAAGTAATAAGTATGCAGAAACATAGAGAGCATATCGAAACCGGCAGAAAAGTGGAGTGGCGATCCTGCCGTTGGGTGACTCAGATATTCGCTCAATTGTTGGAAAGAGCAGAAGGGAACGAATTATCTACAATAAAAAACATACTTTTATGAGAAGTTTTCTTAAGGGCTAAGTCATTGCTTAATTGTTTCTTTAACATAGTATTGACAAATGGGTAGGTTTTAAATATGACTAAAGATGTGTTCAGACTGAGAAGAACCACCATCCACTGCTTCCTCAGCTCACAATCAATCTGGGTAGGATATAAGGATGCCCCTTGAGTTGTTGGGGCTAGTTTTCAGAATGAGGAGAAAATCAGATTCCGAGATAACCTCTTTCTTTTTTTTTTTGAGGAAGATTAGCGCTGAGTTAACTCCTGCCAGTCCTCCTCTTTTTGCTGAGGGAGCCTGGCCCTGAGATAACATCCATGCCCATCTTCCTCTACTTTATATGTGGGACGCCTGCCACAGCATGGCGTACCAAGCGGTGCCATGTCCACACCCGGGATCTCAACTGGCCAACCCCGGGCCGCCGAGAAGCGGCACATGTGAACTTAACCGCTGTGCCACCGGGCCGGCCCCCGAGATAACTTCTTGATTGTGATAGCAACTCATAATCCCTTTGAACGGTCGGTGGAAGTAGGAATTAATGTACTATTTTAGCAGTTATAGCAACTTGATAGACTAATGATACCAGAAGAAAGTACAGCTACATAAAGGACTCTATTTCTAGTCAGCATTTCTTTTATTGATTATATTTGGAGACAGTTCACTTTTTAAAAGCTCCTCTATTCTTAATCTAACAAGCCAAAGATGATATTTAACAGGACCAACTATATTTCTAACAACTGATCCAACCTTAATAAAGTACAGGTCAGGGACAAGTGAAGCTGGAAATCTCTACTTACATGGGAATATGTTTAAGGACAAAAATATCATTTCAACTCAATTCATCAGAATTTCAGCAAATATATTTTAATAATACTCCCAAAGAAAAAAGAGCATAACTAAAACATTTTAAATTTACCATATTACTATTTTAAAAATTTATATATAAAAATAATTTCTTTGGGGGGATCAGAAAAGTCAAAATAATTAAGCAGAATCTCTATTAATAATAGAGTAACATATATGGAATCATCAATGGATATCATGGACAACGTTAACAGATTGCAAGACAGGAAGTGAGAAGGGATACGATGGCTTTTTTTTAAAACCTTTTAAATTGTTAAGTATAACATATATACAGAGAAGTGTATAAAACATAAATGTGCAATTTAACAAATAATTTGTAAAATAAACAGCTTTGTAGGTCAAGAAACAAAATACTGCTGCATGGCACCTTCCAATCACAGTTCCTTCCTCTGCTCACATTTTAGGTAATTTCTATCTTGACTTCTTTACTTTGTTTTATGTCAATACTTATCCTACCTTAATACTATAATCATTTCCTGATTTCACTTTACCCTAATACTTATCATCCTGCTATAGACTGAACTGTCTACCATTAATTCATATGTTGAAGCCCTAACTTCCAATGTGACTGTATCTTGAGATAGAGATAGTTTGATGTGGTTGAATTTAACAGTCTTTTTTTAGTTATTGTTCTTTGTGTCTGGTTCAAGCAATTCTTCTCCAGCCTCAAATCATGAAGACATTGTTTTTTCATTCAAAAAGCTTTTTTAGAAATTAGATAATGCCATCTCTCATCTGTTCTACCATGTGGGTTGAAGCCTTGGTTATGTTGAACTTCCCAGGTGTGAGTCTATTCCTTAGCTTTCAGGTATCATCGATTTGCTATTGCCCTTCTGTATTTACATTCCTCCCTTTGGATGAACCAGATGCACTTTTCCTGGTAGGACTGGAGAGTAAAGGCAGGTTTTTGTGGACTCAGTCTCTTTTTCATCTTCTATCGTCGACAGTCCTCTTTCATAATAACCTGTTTGATGGCATTGCCTAAATGTCAAAGTTGATCAGGTATCACCTGTAATTCTGCCTTCATGTCTCTCTCACTACTAGAGAATAGCGATTTGAGGGTGAAAACTGTGGAGGACTCTTTCTTTCTAATCATGATATCTTCTTGTTTTTCCTTGGTCATATCTGCCAGCTAAGTTCTCAGCTGTTTCCTGTAGACTTTTCCTTTTCTCTGAACAATAACTGAGATATTTTAGTTATTTCTTTTTTGGTCACAATAATTCGACCTCTACTAGATCTCTTCCTCTGTCACATAAGTAAGAATGTACTGTTCCCTGTGGCCTTGATGGTGAATAAAAGACATTCCTTGGGAGCAGGGAGCCACAGCCTTTTCAGATGATTTTTAAAATGCTGGACTGGCAACCACACACTGTTAAATGCTCACAACGTGCTTTTTGAATAAATGCAGGGTTCCAGCCAGACTAGGGGAGTTTCTGCCGCCTTGGCAACTTCTCAAGTACAAAGCAGAGGGGATGCTGGATGGACTGTGCTTAATAAAGGGCTTATGAGGCATCCATGGATACTTGTGATGCAGATCATTGTGGGCTCCGGAACAGGGATGTTCCAGAATCATCCAATCAGAGCTGGCTGCCTGTATTGCAGTGGATTTATACAAAGGTTATATGTAAAGATACATACAAAGGTTATGGGATCTCTGTGAAGTCTGACTGGACAAGAAAAGTCATTTGAAGAAATCATTCTCTCCGGATGCCACTTTCAGTGTGAATTCCAACTCAATGCATTCAAACACAGACAGAGAAGGAATGAGATGAGCTCTGGAATCCCAGGACTTTTCTGATATTTGGTCATCTTCTTCTTCCCCTTCTGGCATAACACAGGATACAGTATTTCTGATTCAGCTGCAAACACTATGGTGCTGAGGACACAGGGCAAGGAGAATATGTAGCGCAAGCATCGTAACTTTAGTTACCTTCAGTTGCAGGAAGGACAAGTAAGGAACCTAATAGCTTTCCAATGTCTCCAGGGCTCTTGAACAGGTCTCCCCAATCTTGAATTTGATATATTGTGGGTATGCCACGACTTCATCTTTGCCTTTCTGCCCAAAGATATTCTTCAGGACTGCTCCCAGTGGCTCAAAGTCAAATGTGACTGCTGTCTCTCTAGAGATGTGGAATATGCCCTTCAGACTGCCAAAAATTAAGAAGTCTAACAATACCAAGTATTAAAGATGTGGATCAACAGGAACTCTTAAACAACATGGCATTAATCAAGTATTAGAGTTTCCTCCTCTGTTTTTAAAAGCACAATCATTTTAGTTGGTGTCTGGAGCTCACATAGAGAGTAAATTTTTATCACATTGTCTAATGTTAGCAGTTTAATTCATGGATCTGCCATTTCATTTGGATACCAAGCAGCATAGTTTGAGGGGTAGAAATGATGGAAAATCTGTGAATGTCTGGAGTGGTGCTACAATTAACCACTGATTTCACATCTTCAAATTCAGAATTCTCCCCCTATCTTTTGGGTAATTCTAATATCAAGAGTCCTTTTATTCCTGTAAGTGCTACCAACGTTCTATTGGACTTAACAAGACTTAAGAAATTCCCAGGAGAGGTGGATGTATACAAAGCAATCTTGGTATTGAGAGAGGTAGGGTTTCTCACTGCCCTGCTGAGGCCTCCCAGCTGGAGGGCTAAGGAGGAACTCCCCTCCCCATCCCATAGGGAGGTGCTCCCTCGGGGCTGAAGAGAAGGTTTCTTGTTAGCAGCTGCGGTGGCAGCAAAGACAAAGATGAAGAGAGTGACTTCTCAGCTTCAGCTAGGCTCTCGTTCGCCAGTCCCACTTGGAGCTACAGGAACACAGTATGGTAAGGAAGCCAGGTCGGCAGCAGTTCACAGTCGTTGCAGGCTCCTTGGCAGCCAATATTCTTCGGTAATATCTTTAAAAGCTCTATGGTCTAGTCTTTCACATTTAGGTTCACAATCTACCTGAAACTGATTTTTATGTGTGGTGTGAAATACGGGTCTAATTTAATTGTTTCCACATGGAAACCCAATTGTCCCAGCACTATTAAGTGCAAAGGCTGTCCTTTCTCTGCTTTTGTGAAGTGACACTTCTGTTATAAATCCTGTGTATGTGTGAATGGGTCCTTTCAGGGTTCTCTAATCTGTTCTACTGGCCTATTTCCCTCATTCTGCGCCAAGAGCCAATGTCTTATTTACTAAAGCTTTATGATATATTTCGCTATTTGAGAGAGTAACTTAAACTCCTTCGTCTTGTTCTTCAAAAATGCCTTGGGTTTTTTGGCTCTCTGCATTTCCACAAACATTTTGAAATTGGCTATTCGAGACCCACAAACATCTGGTTGAGACTTGGATGGGGATTGTATTAAATTTATAAATTAATTTGAGGATAAGTAATATCTATACAATATTAAGTTTTCCAACCCATGAACGTGGGATAGCTCTCCATTTATTATAAATCTTTAGTGTCTCTAAAAATGTTTCAGATATTTTACATGTAGTCATCTTGCACAACTTTTGTCAGATTATTAGGTACTTACCTTTTATGCTATTACAAGTAGGATATTTTCAAAATAGTTGTTGCTTATATATACAATATAAATGATATCTGCATGATGATTTTGTGTCCAGCAAACTTATTAAAGTCTCTTATTAGTTCTAATAACTTGTCTGTAGATTCTTTTGACTTTTTTAAGCACATATTCATCATCCACAAATAATGACAGTATTGTTTCTTCCTTTCAAATCCTTATTATCTTTTCTTTTTCTTACCTTATTGAGTTGGCCAAAACTTTAATACGATGCTGAATAGAAATAATTCCTGCTCCTGAACTCAAAGGAAATTTTTAATTACTATAAAGCGTGATGTGTATTGAAGGTTTTCTAGAGATATACTTTGTTAGATTAAAAAAAATTTCCTCTATTCCTAGTTCGCTAAACTCTTTTTAAAATCATAAACGGATAATGAATTTTATTAAACACCTTTTCTGCACCTACTGAGATGATTGTATGATTTTTCTCCTTTCATTGATTAATGTAGGATAAACCCACCTTGGTCATAACACATCCTTCTTATATATGTTGCTATATATGGTTTCCTAATATTTTGTGAGGACTTTTGCATGTTGATGAGTAAACCCGGCCCTCCACTTTCTTTTCTTCTATTATTTTTCTCCAAGTTTGGATATAAAGGTTTTGCTAGTTTGAGAAAACTGAGTTGGAGAGTATGGTCTCCTTTTCCATTATCTAGAGGATTTTGTAAAACAATAGAATGATTTGTTCTCTGAATATTTGACAGAACTCACTGGGGAAGGCTGGAGTTTTATTTTTGGAAAGTTTTGCCTATTGATTAACTCAATTGCTTTAATGGCTTAGGACCATTTAGTCTTTCTATTTCTTTTTGAATCTGTTTCGATATTATCTTTTTCTAAGGATTTGTCTGTATCACTTAAACTTCCAAACTTATTGGCATCAAGTGATTTACAATATCCTGCTATTATACTTTGATCTTTGGACCACCAGTAGTGATACTACCTGTTTCGTTCCTGATATTGACTATCAGTACCTGATAGAGCAGAACTTTTTACAACCATGAAGGAAGTCTCTTCATCTCTAGTAATGTTTTTCCCTTAGGGCTTATTTTATTTAATATTAACATAGCTATAACAGCTCTCTTTGGGGTACAGCTTGCAAGATACAAATTTTCCCACTCTTTTACTTTCTACCTTTATATAGACTTATATTTAGGGGATATAATTGAATTTTTTTCTATCTAATTTGAAACCTTTGTCTTTTAACTAATATGACTAATATATTTACACCTTTTCATTTAAATAATTACTAATATTTTGGAGCTAAATCTGAGATGTATATTTAAAATCTTATTTTGTGCTTTTTATTTTTCATATCCCTCCTACCCCAGTTTTTCTTCTTTCTTTTGCATGAGAAAGATATAAATAACAAAAATACAACTGACAGTAAATACTAAATCATTGAGTAAATGGTATAAAACACATATGTTAGTAAGTCACAGTAAATGATTAATTAAAAAGTATATGACAATTTAAGCAATGAATAACAATTGAGTAAAAGATGTATGATGTTAGTAAATCTCAAGTCTTATGGTGGGGTGGGGAAGAAATGAAATAACGAAAGAAGACTAGAAATTGAAGGAAGTGGTGGTGTAGCTTTAAATAGGCTGTTTTGGGAAGGCTTCAATGAAAGGTGACATTTACGTAAAGGCAGTTAGGGAGTGAGCTGGAAGATTTTTGGAGAAAGAGTTCAGGGAGAGGGAACAGCAAGTGCAAAGGCTGTAAGATAGAACTTAATGTGGGGTGTGTGTAAAAGCACGGAGAGCAGTTTTGCTGGAGCAGAGCACGTGAGGAAGAGCAGCTCAGGACTGATTACAGAGGCAGCAGGGATGACAGAGGATGTCGGGTCTAACAGGACTTTGGTTTTTACTCTGAGTGAGCTGAGAAACCTTTGAAGACTTTTGAAAACAGGAGAGATGTGTCTGATTTCCATTTTAATAAGATTACTCTGTTGGTTGTATTGTTAACATTGTCCAGGAAGTACTAAATCAATGAAATTAGACAAGATTAAAAATGAGCATTATCATTATTTACAACTTACGTTTAAAACATAATTAAAAATCTCATGTATAAAAATAGCTAAATACGAAGGTAAAAAGAAATGTACTGCACTTATCTAAAGAAAACTTTGAAACCCAAAGACACATTTCCTTGTTCTTCTACTGCAAAAGAGATACAAATTCTCCCACTAAATTATCAAGTCAATTCACTCAATCTCAATTAAAATACTACAAAATGCTCCTTATTTTGAAATTTGATGAATTATATTAATGTTCATCTGAAAAACCATTGCACTAATAACGTAGGGATTCTGAAAGAGAAGAGAAACAGCAGAGATTAGCTCTACTAAATATTACACATATTGTGAAGCTACAATAGTTAGAACTGTTCACCAGAAGATCACATAGCTCAACGGAACGAAAAAGGAGTCTAGAACTAGACCTGAAAACATATGGGAATTAAATTCATGATAAAGGCATCAGTGGGGAAAAAAGAGTTGTCCAATAAATGCAGTTGGGAAAAATGGAAAACATAATTATTTGGAACAGTAAAAGAATTATGAGTGTTTTCATAAATTGTGACATATCCATACAATGGAAGACTATGCTACAATGAGACATTGGGTAGTTTGCATGTGCTGACAACAAGGACGTCAAAGTTCTGTTTCTTTGAAAGCAGCTTGCTGGGATTGTGAATGAAAGGGAATTAGCAAGCTTCAAATAAGACATTCTAAGCCTTGGGGCTCATATGTTCTTTGGGTTTTTTATTTTGAAAGCACAAAGGTATTCCTGCATAAGCAAAATCAGGTTCCTCAACTATGTTCTATAAGTGATACCTAGAAAATTAGATGTCATGGAATAATGCAATCTCCACTAACAGGAATCTAACTAGTCAGTACTCAATCTTATTTTCTCCTCCAGGCAACTTTTTTTTAAGACTTTTTTTTCTTTTTTCTTTTTATTAAGGTTTATGAAAGTTAACATCCTTGTGAAATTACAGTTGTACATCATTATTAGTCATGTTGTAGGTACACCACTTCACCCCTAGTGCCCTCCCCCCACCCGCCTTTCCCCTGGCAACCACCGATCAGTTCTCTTTGTCCATATGTTAATTACCACCTATGAGTTCCTCCAGGCAACTTTTAACCATATTAGTAAATAACCAAACCAACTACTATCAAGGATTTGGTTAAAAAAATAATTCCAGGGAATACTATGAGGTCAGTACATTTAATCCTAACCCCGAAACCTTCTGTACTTACAATACCACCATAGAGGGTAAGAGAAAATAGAACTAGGACTCTCAGGTGCTACAAATTCTTTATTAGGAGAGTAAAACTAAATTATGTTCTATTGTATTCTGTTTACGAAAGCAGAAAAATATGCTAAAACACATTGTAAACATTTTAAATAGGAAAGTTAGAAATAAACGTTTTTATTTTTTCTTCCCCTGGCCAACCTACAGTTAACCAGAATAATCCTATTAATGAAGATGATCTGTTTCCCAAGAAGTCTGGTAATTTAGTCCTTTATGGTAACTCATTGCTCATTTTAGGTTCAAGTTTATTCACTTCAAAATAAGGGGCTTCTTTGTGTTTCATAAAATGTCCTTAAAGATTTAGAGAATATAAATGGTTAATACAGTTACTGTCGTACTAAACAGCGTACCACGCAGATTCCACACTAGTTATGTAACCCACACTACATAAGGAACTTCGGACTGATCAAATCAGCTGGCAGAAAGAGGAAGCAATCCATTACTTTGTATAAATGATCCATTACTGTGATCCAGGTTAAACAAAACTGCATGCAAGGGAAACTTTGAAAATACACGAGAAACTACAGGGTTACATTTGGTTGATCTATATCAATAATAAATTGAGAATTAAAGTGCACTCTGAAATCATGGGAACGGACCGAAACAATAAGGAAGTTCTAATGTGTACTCTGAATGCATCATTGCCTCTCAAAAATATAAGAAGACCAAAGACTGTTTATCACAACTAATACTTAGTTGATGAGACTGGTTTTCCTCTCTTGCTTTTGGAGAACAACAGTTATTACCTGTTGGGTGAAAAGTATATTTTTCCTAAATATAATAATGATAATTTCAATGAAATCTCTAGTCCAAATTTGATAGGATAAGTCACAGTAATAAAAATTTCTTTTATTCATATAGAAACCTATTGGCAAAAAAATCACCGAGGTCAGAAAGTATACCCAATTTTACAGCACAGCTGTGCAGAGAAGGTTTCCAAATCTGTGTATATGACAAAACGTTTTCTTATGTTACATCTCATTAAAGAAAGAACTTCTAGGCTGGCCAATTCAGTCTACTCTAAGGAAACATTTTTATATATTTCACATTCTCATCTGAAATCTACCAGAGTCAACTTCTGATAATGAAGCACAACCACGTTTTCTTGAATAGTACAGGAAAGTAAATATACACATTGGGACTTTTTATAAAGGGTACGTTTTTAGAAATTACAGAGTATTTTGATGTTTATTTTTCCTGAACTTATTATTATTATTAATCATTTTTCAGAAAGGAAGTTAGGAAATAATTTGAAGTACAGCCATAAGGTAAAGAATACGATGTTCAGGTGTGGTTTCTGCACAATGTTTCAAAAATGGGCATTTTTTTTTAACAAAAAGTAAAATCCAAAAAGGCATCAATAAACTTTCTTGTTCAGATAGCTTATTACAGATGCATCCATTTTGCTAGAGTGCAGCAATGATGCCTAGATGTTATACTAAATGAAGCCAAGATAAACAGCACTTCAACATCTTCAAAAGAGCAGCATCTCTGCTACTGTCTCTGTTTATTAGCCGAGACCACATGCTGCAGTAACAGCAGGGTGCTTCCCCACTGCACAAGCTGCAAACAAGAAAACACAGCACATACTTTTCCTTTCATATGATTGCCAACATTGTTAAGACATGTTAGAGAACATGCAATATAAACCAGACAGCCTTCAAAGATAAAGCAGCTAGTAGTCAAAGCACAGACATAGAAATAATCCCGGTTGAGTTTATCTCTTCTTCCCATAAGGCCATGTTTTCCTCTCCTTAGGATAAGACTATTCAGCTTATTTAATCATATGAATGCAGTTTACAAACTGCAAATGTCATTCTATTTTAACGATCAAGAGCTTGCTTTTGGAGATCTTACTCTGTAAAACATAAAATTCTTTCTATAAAATTTTTAGCAATTTTATACATCAGAAAGACAGGAATATGCCCCACAGCGGGGAAGTGCTTAGAATAACAGTAGTAGTGATAGCTTAATATCTTCTAGGAACTAGGCTAATGCACTTTCTATACATTACATCATTTAATATACATAACAACCTTATCAAGTAAATTTCTTCATTCCATAGATGAGAAAACAGAAGTTTAGCTACAAAGGGACAAAGATGAGGTATGGACACAAGCAGGGTAACTTCAAAGCTCATGCCATTCACTGCTATATATACTATATACTTGCATGCAAAAGAATTTCTTAGTAATCATTATTGTTTGGTGACATAGTTCTCTATGGCTGAACCAATCACTACTATTATTGTTAGAGATAGGCCAATATTTATGTGTTTCAAATAATTCAGTTTCAGAAATAACTAACCCCTTCTTAGAATATTAAGAAATAAAGCATAAGATCCTTCAACTATTGATTACTGAAAAAAAATTATGCCACTTCAATATGTCTTGCTTAAGATAGATGGCATTCATGAAACTGACCACTTTTACCATTTCCATTCATGTGAATTATACTCAGACCTTCTGGGGCAGAGATTTTCCTATACTTTAATCACCTGAATGTAAAAAAAAAAGCCATTTCATGTATTTATTCTACATGTGAGGGTTGGTAATTATAAGGAATGCTTGCATATTTTCAGAGATATTTATATAACTTATGACTACACTTAAACATTTGAAACATAGCTTCAAAATCTTCCCATAGCCCATTCTTCTCAAATTTTTGTTATTTTATACACTTCACATTTATGTTAGTTTGAATGCAAAATGCTCTTCTCCTCAGGTTAAAATCTCTGAGATTGTACTTTCTTTTGAGTCTTTCAGATTCAGAATCACTAAGAACTCAAAGGGAAAATAATGCTGCTCACAGGCTCACTGCAGATTATTCTTCACAAGCTGCTCTGCACTATAATGATCTCTTCTGGAGCGCCTGTTATTCTGAATCGAACAGGGTTCTCCAGGCAGCCTCAAAATTCAGTGATGGTGACAGCAGCAAACCCATCCTCATGTCTATAAGCTACAAAGCTCTCATATGACTACTATGGCCTTTGGCAATATCAGCTTTCTCTCGGTTTCCAATGACAAAGCTACAAAGAACCTGAAAGGATAGCTTTGCTGACTGGCAATTCCTTAAACCTGGAGCTGGAGTACTCTATGGGGGTCAGGAAGCAAAAAAACCCCAACTGTTCGACAATAGGGTTGGGACTTTTCTAAGTTAGAAACTCCAGTCTTTAAAAGCTTAAGCCAAGAATGACTGAGAGGGAAGACATTCATTATGTCAATTGGTTGTTTTTCAACTTATTCATTTGTTCATTCACTAAAGATGTACTGGCACCTACAATACACCAGATACTGTGGTGAGTGCTAGAGGCAAAATGGTGAACAAGACAGTCTCTGCTTTTAGAGACCTTAAAGTCTAGTGGGAGAGACATTTATAATAATGCATGATGGGTACCACGCAATGGGAAAGAAATAAGGAGTACAACAGAAACACAAAATGGGCACGAAAAACTTCTTCTTCATCCTGGCCTAGGAACCTTTGAAAAAGGCCTCAGAAAGAGAAACTGTTTGACATATATTCACTGAGTACCTATGTGAGCAAAGTGCTGATGACAGAGCTCAAGGTTATTTGGGGAAAATACTAAAAAAGATTCTTCCTCATTTAACTTTGCTGAAAGACATGGTGAAACACGTACACTTCAGTTCCACATACTAAAACACAATTTTAATACCTGTACGAAGATGAGGCAAAGGTATCCGTCACAGGTTGTCAGATTAAGGGGGGAGTGATACCATGGAAAGGCCTGTGGCCAGAGACACATGCTGGGTGCATGTACCAGACAATAGGGGATTTCTGCCACTGCAGCTGTCCCAGTAAACACTCCCAACTTGCCAGAAGTCAAAAGGAAGGGGCAAAGTATGGCTTTCCTGTTCCATTTTATCTGGAAAAAAGCAAATCCAGCAGTTGGGGGGCAGCTAAGACCCCATGAGATTGAGATTAAAACTTGGGAAAACAAGCAGCTAATTCACGGCAGATGGTTAGGCCCAAGTTACCGAAGGAAGTGCATAAACCCCAGTACCAACTTTGATAATGAAACAGGTAAGGATCTGTCCTCCTTTCAGTTCAGGAAGAAATAAAGATGAATTTTAAACATCTCTTCTGTTTCACAGGTCTCTGAAGGGGGTGTTCCTCCTCCCACTGACACCCTGACACACCAGCTTTCTGAGGGCAGCATCCCTCCTGGTGGTGCCATGATATCTCCTAGGCTCAGCAGAAACTCGAGTTAGGTCCTGAGTCCTACCACTGCCTCACTGAACTTCTGAAGACTCAGCTTCTAGGGAGCTCAGAAAGGGACAAGCACCTCTGGGGAAGGCCCCTACCTTCCCTAATAGGACTGGACTATACGCCTGATAGCCTGTAAACTTCCCTGCCAACTCTTAAGAGTACTTGACATACAAATATGATAAGTCAACAACTTATCAATTAAAAATGCCCCACGGTCTCTGAAAATGCTCTGTGAAGGAAATGGGAATCATATACTCTCTTACCAGTTCAAACTGTAGCCAGCAACTAAAACACTCAGTCACCTCAAAAGACCTTTAGGGGTAAAGGACCACGGTATATTCAACTTACTCTCAAATGGTTCAGAAAGAAATATTATTTATACACACACACACACATTTGCCCTCCTTAACCCCCTCTCATATATATATATGAGAGACAGAGACAGACGGAGGGGAGAGGGAGAGCAAATAATAAAGCAAATGAGGTAAAATAGTTATTTTTTAATTATTGTTAACAATAGTAAATGACTATGGCGTTCTATGTATTATTCTTATTCTTGCAATTCTTCCGTAAGTTTGAAATTATTTCCAAATGAAATGTTAAAAAATAAAGTGCAGTCCACCACTGCCCTCTATCCCCCAGCCACGGCACTTCCAGTCCCTTTTACCTCGCTTCACTCTTCTTATCAAGGTAGTATCACCCTGGAACACATTCATTTACGCATATTTTCACATTTCTTACCACCTCCCCTTAGTGGACTATGAACCCCGAGAGGGCAGAGCTTCTTATCTGCTTTGTTCATGGGTACCTTCAAGTCTGGAACAGGGGCTCAGTGACAGCGCACGGCACATGGCAGACTGAAAGAATGCAAGTTTGGCTGAGGGGCAGGGAGTCCCCGGGACGACTGACTCATCTAATACCTCCAAGCAACTCCTCCTCCCCAACCCCAGCTCAGGACTGGAGGTTTCTTCTGTATAAAAATTGAAGGAGAGAGCTTTCTGACCTGGGTACACCAGGCCTGGAGAAAGGCAGGGAAAGGCCATCATGAAAAGGGGGATTAAGTGGGAACCTAACACTAGAAGCTGACACTCTCACACGCAAACACCAGCCTCCTGTGCTGTTTGGTCCCAGTGATGTTGCCCTCAGGGAGCAGTTTTGAAGCTTTTCTTCTGGAGAAACTTAATGGCTCTACAGAAAAAACATACAGATAGTGACACTGGGAAATACCAAACACACAAAAAAGTCAGGACACATGTCCAACCACCTGCAGTGAAGCTGACCAGCTGACAGGGTCCACCTCCACACAAACCTCCTAGGATAGCAGTGCTTCATGCTTAAATATGAATAGATAACCAAGGAATGTTGGACATTTGAGGAAAGCTTCCATTACAGCAGACAGATTGACATAAAAAAAACATGAAAGAAGGAATTCAGAATGAACGGAGACAACGCAAGAGAATAAAACTCCAAAATATGCTTTCCTCAGAGAGAGAGAGAGAGATCCATGACACAAAAAGGCTACTACCAAAAGGGAAAAAAGAACAAGAAATATCTCTTAGAAATTATGCATAAAGGTTGAAATCCGAAGTTTTCATTGGATGAATTAGAAGATAAAGTCAGGAAAATATCCCATATTTCTTATTGTATAGAACTAAAAAACAAAAGAGATGGACAATGGAAAGCAAAATAAATCAAGAAAATCATTTTTGGAGATTTAACGTGTGAATAATGAGAAAACAAGGAGAAAAAAATATAAAAGAAGTTTTCAGTACCCAAAGATGCCAGTTTCCAGATTAAAAAGGATAAACAGTCCCAAAGAATATCAGTATAAAATATAATAATGGGGATAAAGTAAAGATTCTAAAATGGTTTAGAGAAAAAGACAGGTCACACAAAGAATCAAAAACTCAAAATAGTCTACTTCTCCATAGCAAAGCTGGAAGAACCTGAAGTTAGGCAACAGCTGGTGACGGTGAGATGGGGAGAGGGGATGGCAGACTAGCTGACTGCAGGGCAATCTTCCTGCCAGGAACAATTGGAAAAACTGGAAAATATTTTTTAAAAGTGCCCTTGAAAGCTTCAAAGGCAGAGGGGATTTGAAAGGCAAAAATCCTGGAGAAAAAGGAAACAGAGAGAGGTGTGCTGAAATAGCTCTTCTTAGTTACTTTCTGGTTCATGAGCAGTACCTAAGAGGCCAAGAAGATGAACAGAGTTTCTGGAAATCTTATGGGGCTCAAGGGTCAAAACTTGGGCCTTTGGTGCCCATTACAGAGAAGGTTCTCTAGGCCCTCAGTGGGAACGACTAGAGGGCTACCTCCTAGAAGTAGTGATGAACTGGGAATAGACCAGACCTCACAAAGACAGCTCTGATTCAGCCCAATTCCTGATGGCATTAAAGTGATCGGTGCTTACTAACTACTGGTCAAAAGCAAAAGTAAATTCTCCCTGGGGGAAGACAGAGCCTCATGCTGTCTTAACAACTTTTCATATATAATGTCAGGTATTCAATCAAAAAAATTCTTACCAAGCTGTGATGGTTAGTTTTATGTGTCAATTTGACTGAGCCATGGGGAGCTCAGATATTTGGTCAAACCTTATTCGGAGTGTGTCTAGAAGGGTATTTTGGATGAGATTAACATTAGAATTGGCTGACCAACTAAAACAGATGGTTCTCCCTAATATTAGTGGGCCTCATTCAATCAGTTGAAGGTCTGAATAGAACAGAAAGGCTGAATAAGAGAGAATTCCTTCTGCGGACTGCCTGTGAGCTGGGACATTGGTGTTTTCTGCCTTTGGACTCGAACTGAAACCTCAACTCTTCCTGAGTCTTGAGCCTGCCTGCTTTCAGACTAGAACTTACAGCATCGGCTCTCTTGGGTTTCTAGCCTGCCAACCACAGACATTGGGACTTGTCAGCTTCCATAATGGTGAGAGCCAAATCCTTAAAGTGAATTTCTGTACACCCACACATCCTATTGGCTCTGTTTCTCTAGAGAACTCTAATACACAAGAATACTGAGGGACAAGGCAATATGACCAAAAACAAATAAGGAAAAAGCAGAAAAGAAATGCAACTGCATGAGACTTAGATATTAGAACTATCCATTATAATCATTATTTATTTTAATTTCAAATGTCATCTCTGAATTTTTACTTTTTAAGAATAAATAATTGTACTTTAAAAAAAATGTTGATAGTACGAAGGAGAATAAAGTCTTTAAAATAACTGTGATTAATATGATCAAGAAATTAAATGACAAGATGGAGAGTTTTGGGAATTGGTAACTACAAAAATAATAAAATGGAAACTGAAATTGAGAATGCAATAGATGGGTTTCAAATGAGTTTATAAATAGCTGAAGTGAGGATTAGTGAACTGGAAAAGAGGTCAGGAGAAAATATCTAGGCTGAAGCAGAGAGAGAAAAAGAGTTACTGTATGTAAATTATACCTCAATTAAAAAAAATAATAGCTAAAAAAATCTAATAGCACCAAATAAATAGGCAATGCCTATAATCCCAGGTGGAAATATATAAGAATTATGAGAAAAGTATTATGAAGGAAGGACAGTAAAAATGACTGGGAAGAATCAGGAAAGAGTTCACATAGGAGTTTGCATTTGAGATGGTTTTAAAGATGGACAGAAGGCATCTGTTAGGTGATGGTAGGAAAAAGCAGAAAGGAAGTAGACAAAAAGAAATACTAACAGTCAGGGCCAGCTCTGGTGGCCTAGTGGATAAGTTCAGTGCACTCCATTTGGCAGTCTGAGTTTGGTTCCTGGGCGTGGACCTACACCACTGGTCTGTCAGTGGCCATGCTGTCGTGGCAGCTCACATACAAAAAGAGGAGGATTGGTTGGGGCCAGCCCTGTGGCCAAGTGGTTAAAGTTCTGTGCGCTCTGCTTCAGGGGCCTGGGTTCGGATCCAGGGCTCAGACCTGCTCCACTCATCAGCCATGCTGTGGAGGCATCCCACATAAGAAGTAGAGGAAGACTGGCACAGACTTTAGCTCAGGGCTAATTTTCCTCAAGCAAAAAAAAAAAAAAAAAAGATGGGGACTGGCAACGGATGTTAGCTCAGGGTGAATCTGCCTCCCCCTGGCCAAAAAAAGAGGAAGATTGGCAACGGACGTTAGCTGTTAGCTCAGGGTGAACCTTTCTCAGCAAAAAAAAAAAAAAAAAAAGAAATACTAAGAGTCAGAAAGGAGCACGAGGTATGCACAGGGCAGGTGCAGGTGCAGGGACCATGACTGAGGGAGACAAGTTGAGGCCATCTCCCTCGGATGACCCTGGGAGAGCTCCCCTGGCACCCAGATAAGCAGAATCTGTCCTTCAGTTTTTATGAAATCTCTTCTGAATCAGTGTCAATCACATTCACATAATATTCCTGAAGCCCTCAGACCTTTTCTTCTCTGTAATAGGGCACAAGAAGCTCCTCAGCACTTTCCCGAGGGTAGTAGCTTATGAAAGAGGAAAAGGTTGAATCTCTACGACTCAACTTGGCTGATTACAGAAGCTCCCACACTAGACCGATGAGGAGATAAAATAATTTGTTGAAATGAAGTTTTCTGGACTGTCTACAGACTTCATTCAGGTGTGCTCCCTCTGGTCTCTGTACAGCTGCTACTGGGAAATGATTTACTGCCTGGTTTCCTAGGGACAGGGTGCCAGAAATGATGCTGGCTTCAGTCTTTATCCACTCATCAATATACCTCCCTGATACCTGACAATCTGGCTTCTTCCCAACCAAATACAATTAGCCTGAACTGGCTTGGAATGAGAGATCCCAAACAACCACATTTTACTTTCGTGAAATATCTTTCATTTAGTGCCTCCTAGGCTTTTTCCACTTCAGAGAATTTTTTGTGGCCTATGTTTCATATTGCTCACAGATTTTCCATATGGGCAAGAAGGGAGGGTAAAGCAGTCTCATGCACACTGGGTGACCATATTAGAGAGCCTTTTCCTTCCTTAAAGATCATATTCATATTTCTTCTCTCTGCAAACAGATAGACCTAAAAAGAATCTTCTGGCTGGAATAAATAATAGCCACAAAAAAAATTTCACAGAATTTTGTTCATCTGTTTCCACTCTCTTCCATGTTATTCTTTCTCGGACTGCTATGCTCCATCCCCTGAGGTTCTATGGATTTGTTCCTCTGGGAACACTCAGGTCACTGGCATAACAAGGTCTAAATGTAGCAAGGTACAAGCTATATTTTTCAGACCTGTACCCATCCAATTGCACGGACATTCACACAGACAACACCTCTGCCTTAGCATGGGCCACTCACTCATACCCCAGAGCCTCTTAAAGTCCTAGTCACTATGAACCTCGTGGTTCAACGATATTTGAATATGCCCGTATTTTTTTGAAAAAGGTCTCTTGCACCTTAGCGGTGGGATGAATGATGATGCTAATCCCAATTTGTGATTTTGTTTTCACATTTGAATAGCAACCATGAGGCAGGCCATTAAAAGGCATACCTATCAACAACCCCAATTAATTTGCAGGGGGCAGGGTTAATAAAAAATCGCAAGGAAGGCCAAAAGCCTAGCTAATTGAGTAGAGTAGGAAGAGTAGGTAAGAAAAGGAAAGAGGCTAGGATGGCTGCTACTGCCAAAGAGGCTGCTACCGACTTAGTGCCACTGCTGGTCTCAGGGCTGGGTTTACCTGCAGAGAAACCATGAAGATGACATTACGCTTTTACTTTCCCCTTGTATTTCTTACCTATTGCTGTGTAACAAATTACTAAAAACGTTCTCTCTCCTGAACCAACTTTCTGTTACGAAGTCATACAACCAAATTGCTTTTTAAAAAAAGACAGAAAATGCAAATCATTAAATGATTATAATAGTGAAGAAATATATGCCATTAAAGGAAATTTTGAAAACAAAAAATAGGTAGAAAAGTAAATCACCCCAAAACTCACCACTCAAACACAACCACTATATTCATTTTGGTAATTTGATTTTTAAGCTTTCAAGCTTTTTAATGAATGTTTTCTTTTGATATTGTTGTACTCTTATATTCTCTACATATTTTAACATCCTTCTTAATATTCTATAATTAACTTTTATGTATTACAATGTCTTTTGCATATTCCATACTCTACTTAACCTTTCTTTTGGAGTTGGACATTAGGATGTTTCCAATTTTTTGTTACAACAAATAATGTTTTTGCACAGGTCTTTTCTCTTTGACATTTTCTTAATATAGATTCCAAAGGAAAGAATTAGTACCATCAGACAGTATGGACACGTTGTACAGAAATTAACTTTTTCTGATAACACCTGATCATGGTAAAAAAACAGAAACAATGTAGAGTCTCCACCTCCAAGAGACCCTTACCTCTAACCGGTGGAGATCACCACTATAAGCCACCTAGCCTTTACCTGTTCAGACTCTCTAAAAATGTATACAGAAATATACACACACAACACTGAACCTTTTCTTTTAAATACTGCAATAGTAGCAGCTCATCTTGTAACTGTTAAGGTACACTCACCAAACATCATTAAGTACTACTATACTGAATAAACAGACATTATTCAGTACCACCATATACTAATTTGTTAAGCACCATGTTGCACATTGTGCTAGGTACACATTTTTTGACAGATTTTATTAGCTAGCTCTTCTTCAGTGAATTATCTGTTCATGCCCTTTGCACTTTTCTGAGAAGTTGCTGTTCTTTTTACTGATTTCTACAAATTCTTTGTAATCATAAGTTAACCTTTTAGCCTAAGGGCAAGAATATGGACTTTGGAGTCAAACATATGTGGTTTCAAATCCTAGCACAGTCCCTTACTAGCTGTCTAACCCTGAGAAAGTTACTTTTGTCCTTGCTAAGCCTCAGTTTCCTCATGCATAAAATGAAAATATTAATAGCCTCCTCAAAGAGTTGTTGAAAGAATTAAATAAGAGCCATAAATTATAATTATAGTAATATAATTCATAATTATAGTAAAATAGTTAATAATAATTTAATCTTTAATTGCTCAAAATATCTACAACAGAATTAGGTATTTGAACTAAAATTTTTTTTTTTTTTGAGGAAGATTAGCCCTGAGCTAAGTACTGCCAGTCCTCCTCTTTTTTGCCGAGGAAGCCTGGCCCTGAGCTAACATCCGTGCCCATCTTCCTCTACTTTATATGTGGGATGCCTACCACAGCATGGCATGCCAACGGTGCCATGTCCGCACCAGGGATCCAAACTGGCGAACCCCGGGCCACGGAGAAGCGGAATGTGCGAACTTAACCGCTGCACCACCGGGCCAGCCCCTGAAATAAATTTTTACATTGTAATAAATAAAAGTGAAAAAACAGCTCAAATTTTCATTTTTTTCTATTAAATAAAAACAAAATTGCGAAGGCGTGCTGTGTTATCCCCTCTGATCTAAGGATGGAAACTCAAGGGACTAGTTAATTCATTTTAAAATCACCTATATAATATCATAAACTCTTACACCAAGTTTCTCTATAACAAATTATAATCAGATCTATCCATATCTTTCTTCAAACAATTTCACATTCTGTTGTAAGAAGCTACTTGCTGCACATTAAAAGCAATTTGTGGCACATTTAATATGTCTTTCTGGATACTATAGCAATCTTCAAAGGCACAATCTTCAAAGTTACTTTTTTAACTTTTTTTCCCTACCTTTCTGATTTTTACAAATATACACTATTATAATTAGAAAGGAAAACCTTTAATTTAAAGTAAGATCTTGCAAACCAACTGTAAAGACATTTTGGGGATAAAGAAAATCTGCTATGGACTATATTAGATGATATCAAAGAACTACTATTAACATTGTTAGGTGCGATAACGACATGGCAGTTATACAAGAAAAGGTCCTTTTTAAAAGACGCACAGTGAAGTATTTAAGGGTGAAATATCATGAGGGCTACAATTTACCTGAAAGTAGTTAAGAAAAAAATGAGGTAAATATAACAAAATATTAGTAGCTATATTAAACTGGATAATTCATTATGCAATTATTTTTACTTTTCCATTTGAAATTTTCCATAATACAAATTTTAAATAAACAGTTAAAAAGGTGTCTCTTTTTCCTCTCCACCTGTATTAGTTTAGATAGCTGCGTTCATGCTTCACTGCGATGGGCTGCACCTGAATACACCCCAACTGCTTTAGGCTCCGCCCCCGGCTACCCCTAAGTCTCCATCCTCACAAGCTGGGCACCATGATTAGCTAAAGGCCCACACACAACTGACTGGTGACTTCTGTCACCAGGAGAATATTCTCAAAATCTGTTACAATGCCACATACACAACTACTTTAGCACCTAAAGACAGTAATATAGACATTGGAGTTTGCTGGAATGCAGAGGGCTGCTGCAAAACATAAGATTGAGAACTTCACACAAAAGAGCAGGGCTTAAATCAGCTTCCACTGACAGACCTCTGCTACTTTGCCCCTTAAATCTTGGAACTAAGACTTCAAAGAAATGAAAACGAAATATACAGTCCCATCCCAGGTTTGACCCAGATAACTCAAGGAAGTGGGAAAACACATCAGGTAGTGCTGTTTCCCCGAACAAGCTGGATATCAGCACCTTTACTAAAGGCAGGAGGGGTCACTGTGCTTGTGGATAAAGTCATAGGTGGAAAGAACAAGACAACATGAAACACAGAAAAGAAGATCTTTCTTTTAGGGAACCTGATTAGTAGTCCTCCTGCTTCCAAAGGATGATATAAAAAGACAGAGGTGACATGTTACAGAAAGACCAGGGACAGATTTACCTGTCTATAGCATCTCAATACATTCCATGTTCCAAGCCTTTAGAAAGCTTAAGTTGGTGGTTCTCAAACTGGAATCACCAGCAGCACTTGCAAAAGCACTGAATGAGTGGGTCTCAGCCCTAAAGTTTTGGATTTAGCAGATCTGGGTGGGGCCAAATAATTGGCATTTCCAACAAGATCCCAGGTGATGTTGATGCTGCTTTGAGAACTACTGGCCTAGGTATTTGAATGAGTGTCTTGTGTCATCCATTCTACTCACAGCGACTCTTGGGCCAGGAAGAGGTGGTGATAAAATGGGTTTAGGCAGTAAGTGTAAGGTTTTCTCTGGCTGGTACCCACTTCACTTTATTTGCCCTACCTGTCCCTTTAAACGCATCTCACTAATTAACTCCCAATATACTGGATCTTTGAAAGGATGGGGGAATTTTCCATGTCTGACAGTATAGTACAGACATACAAATAAAATGGCTTAATATTTAAATCCAGAAAGAGTTCAGAAATTCTCAGATGAAATGCATTAGACAAAGTACTAAGTATTAACATGCATGAAGAATGTTCTATTATAAACCCTTGTTTTCACTTTCTTGCAGCTTTCCAAAAAATTAGCCCTTTGTGGTGAAATTTTCCATGCTTGGTTTCAGCCCAAAGGTGATTTTGTTTTGCAAAGTTTGAGAAAAATATATTAAATAGTTTTTGAGTTATGAAAAGATGAAAAAAGCCCACACAATTTTTCCACTTTGAAAGCAATTTTAGGATTTTTTTTTTTTAAATATGCAGATATCTACAAAATGGCTGAAGTTGAAAAGTTGAAACTTTCCATGGGTCTAGTCTTCAGCAAGGTAGTCTCCTAGGTAATTCCGAAAAGATAATGTGTGCACAAACATAAACAGATAAATATATATTTAAATAAATGCATAAGTAATTGGAAAAACAGTATTTTATCAATACAAACTTTCTTCAGAGCAGGGGATTTACTGTTTTCTGAAATGGAGAGTCTTTCACAAACCAGAGTAGTCAGTTGTTGATTGCCTAACCTCTGTGGTTTTCACACACCGGAGTTCACTAATGGGTCACATGGATACAACTGTGGACCTACTGTGCACAGTGTTTGCAGAATCCTCCAGTTCCCTTCACATTCTAATCTCTCATTCTGCCCCCAGCTCAATTCTAGGATTTGAGTCACCGTCTTCTGAGTTCAGTTTCTGCTCTGGGCCCATGCCTCAACACCAACTCCCTTTATGCTCTCTGCTCCAGAACACTCACACATGTTCTCATTTCTCCCAGTTCTCTCCGAACTTCCCTGCACCCAAAGCATTCACCTGCTTCCCACCAAAACTCTCAAGTATATTTGAAGAACTCAGGTATTATAGAAACAACAGTATAAATTTTACATTTCAGTCAAATAGGTTTTGGTATCTTACTCTAACTGTCTGTAATCATAACCTTCCTAACTACTTCACCTGGAAAGCAGATAATGGGAAAGGTAGAAAAAGTTAGAAAACAGACTACAGAGTCCTGGTTCTGCTACTGACTAGCTATCTGACATATAGGTTAGATACATAACTCCTTAGAACTTCAGTCTCCTTATCTGTAAAATGGGAAAAATTAGGAAGTTAAATGACCATGTTATATGTGAACATGTTTTATAAATCTCAAATAAATGTTGGGTATAACTGTTAGTAATGACAATGCATCAATTTTAAAAACTGGTTCAGGTTTCTAGACACAAATGAAGAACCAGGTAGAAGTCACAGAAACACTTTTACAAGGACACAGTCAAAGATTAAGAAAAATTCAATGTCCCTAGTTTTCAAGTGTACAGGCTTAAAAGACAAATAGAAGAAAATCTGCTCCAAGAAATGTTCTTCTCTCTCTTTCAACACCTCTCTCTGCACAGGCTATTCCCCTCGGCATATGTTAAATTCTCTCCCACATACAGGAAAAACATGTTCTTTTGACCAGCTTCTTCCTCAAGTTATCATCAAATTCCTTCTGCCATTATTTCACTAAAATGTTCTCTTTGAGGTCATCAATGACCTTCCAGTTACTAATACCAGAAGCTTTAAGATCTCCTTCTCTTCAACCTTTGTTACACTCAACTCTATTACCTTGTTTCAGTTACCTACTGCTACATAACATACCATTCCCAAACTTATGGTTTAAAACCACAATGATTTTCTTTCTCATTCTGTGGGGTCAGGAATTCAAACAGGCTTAGCTGGACTTGTGCTTATATGTCATTGGCTGGGGTCACTCACTTGGCTGCATCTGGTGCCTCATGAGTCATCCTATATGGCCAGCTTGGGCTTTCTCACAGCATGGTGGTCTCAGGTAGTTGGACTTCTAGTACGGCAGCTAGCTTCCAAGAGGGAGGAAGTGGAAGCTCCCAGTGGCCTGTAAAGCCTGGGCTTGGAAGTACCAGAACATTACTTCCACTGTATTCTTACTGGTGAAACCAAGTCACATGCTCAGCCCACATTCAAAGAGGAAGGGAAAGAGACTTCACTTCTTGAGAGAGGAATGGCAAAGAATCTGTGACCATCTTTAATATACCATTTATGTCTTTCTTGACATTCTCCTTTCTTCTGTCTTAGCTTCTGTAGTATACTCTAGTGTAGGTTAATGGCTTTCAATTTTATTTTTACCTTGACCCACAGTAAGAAATGCATTCTACACTGTAATCTAGGATATCAGTGCACACTCATAAAAAGCTAAACAAAAGTTTCACAATACATATCTTTATTACAATACAATACATTCTAATATTTTCTATTCCATTTTACTCTATTTTAGTATATAGTTTTTTATAAATGTTTGTTATTGTTCACAAACATAGGTTCCCTTCTCTGAAGAGGATTATATTTCACAGCCTCACTGATGGCAGACTTGGTCATGTGACTTGCTCTGTCCAATGCAGTGTGAGGAGTGACAAACATCACTTCCAGGCTAAGGTTTTAAAATGCACTGTGTGGTCCACTACTTCCTTTCTATCCTCTGCCACGAGACTGGAATATTCCAGATAGAACCTACCCCATCAATCTAGACTCTGGAGTTAAGAGTGCATGAAGAGAACTACACGGGGGCAGCCTACCCTCAAAAGACTTGCATCATGAGCAATAAACAAATCTTTGTTGTCAAATGCCACTGATGCTGTGTTACTGTAGCATAGTCTACCTCATCTTGAGCGAGCCCCTGGTTGCAACCCACTGAGGCGATTTCAGGATTCACTAACGGACTGCAGCCAATAGTCTGGAAAATTATTATACCTTTGTCTCTTCCTCCTCTTCATTACCTGTTTCAACAAATGAAGTCATTCCCCTAATGTACATCCATGACCTGTTTCTTTTCTCCCTTAACAACATTCCTGGGCAAATCCCATATACTGTCTTCATTATTTCTCATCTGGACTAGTAGACTTGCTTATTTCTTGGTTGTTTGCTTTTTATTCTACACATTCTCCCCATTTCATTCTCTTTTTCATTGAGAGATTCATTTACCTGTTGCATGATTATTATCGTCACAGATCCTTCAGTGGCTCCTCGCTGTTCAGAAAATAGAGTCCAAACCCTCTAGTTCAAACTTTCTTGTCCCTCCTCTTCCATCAGCCTAGGTTCTCATATCCCACTGCTCCCTTTATGCACACTATGCTGCACACAATCAGACTACCCACTGCTCTCTTCATGTGCCCAGTGATAAAAACCATTTCTCTTGTTTTTCATACTATTCCCACTGCTTAGAATTCATGGCAAGCCCCCACCACCAAAACATCAAATTCTCTACTTCTAAACCATTCTAAATACTGACTCTTCCTTTCCCTCTTCAAATGCCAGCTCTTCCATGAAGGTTTTCCCCATCCTCCCAATTAGAAGCCACCTCTCTCTTCAAAACATTCAGAGCCTTACGGTCCTGCCTGATTCTGCCTTCTTATCACTTGATCTAGGGACAGGACTCTGACCACAGTTACTCTGACAGATGAATTATCGCCTATTATTCCTCCTCCCTCTAGATTACCTGGAATGTTGCACACAACTTAGTGATGTTATATGAATGTTTCTCATAAAAATGTCTAACTTTGACTACAGACATGAAGGTTCATCAGAATAATGTTAAGTGCACCACAAACTGTCTCAATAATCTCATTGTTTGCAGAATATTTGAATTTATTTTTTTCCCTAATGTAGATGAGATGTACTCCTGAATCAACATCATGATCTAACACGCTATTCTCTTTCAGTAAGATTTTCAAGATTCTCGGCTGTACTTGCAGTGTGTTTTGAGTCTCTCAAATTTTGAGTATCTGAAACACCACTGGAGATCCCAAAAGAAACAAAAGAAAAAAGGCTCTGAGCAATAACAAATCCATGTCCTTAATTTTGTCAGTTTTACTTATCTATCTTCATTTAAGACCTGTTCATTCTTACTTGAGACAAAATTCTAATATGGTTATGTGTTTTCTCTACTCACAGGAAATTAGTAACAACAAATTTTAAGTAGGGAAAAGAAGAGGCACCTAACACTGAATGAGGAGATAGAAAAACTATAAAATAAATTGACAAGAGAATTTTTTTAAAAAAGCACTGTCATCTAAGAAATTTCAGGACAAAGGGAAAATCCCTTTGATGGTAGTAGAATAACACTATCAAAATGATGTCCTTGAGTCACTAATTCCTCCATAATCAATATTAATTCTTGAAGAAGGCAGATAAATAAATAATATATTTTAGACAAATTCTTATCCAATTGGATAAAACAGTCTGGTGCTTAAAGGAGTGAGTTTAATCTGGAAATTTCATTTAGAGAGAAGATATTTTTGCCAACCACACAGGCAAAGGATGCTCTATGTTATTGTGCATTTTCCTCAAAGAAAGCCAAATAATATAAAAATTAAGTTTTGAAAGACCTGATACCCCTGGAAGGGGAGGAAGTGTTATCATTAAATACTATATAAATTCTTAGAGGGAAATAAAATTTAAATTACTTGAAGTTCATCTCATGACTCAGTGCAGAGTCTGGTTAAGAATCACAGGCTTTCAACTTCCAAACTTAAAACTTTATGCAAACAATTTATTGGGAAAATCAGATGGTACATTTTTAACGTACAGAGAATTGATGTTGAGAGAAAGAAGATTCTAGATAGTGAGGATAAGACTGCTACTTTTTTGTTCCCATGTCATCCCCTCAGCCCAAATTGCTTGAACAGTATTCATGGGGTCTCCTATTCCTTGAGCTGCAATGTAATGAGTTGCATGAAGCTAGCGTGTACACTCCAGAACATACCACACTATCTGTAGGCTCTGCTGTCACCCAAAGGTTGAAAGAGCCATCAAATGAGCCATCAAATATCTTCTTAGACTCTCCTTATCCCCACAGCTAATATAACCGTACCCCATTCCCGGTTTCACACAGAACAGAGGCTGAATCCTGGCAAGGCACTTTTCTCTCAGTTCCCACCTATAAAATGAAAGATGGGACTAGATTTTCTTAAAGCCCACCTCAGCTTTAAGATCCTATGAATCTAAAATTGTGTTTATTATTATAAGTCACGATAGCTACTATTTAACAGTCTTCCAATTATTGATTTTCTCAGCTTCTTTTTGAGTTTTTTACTCTGGACATTACTGTCAAAATATATGAAGAATTTCTATAATGCTAGGTTCCAAATTCGCTTAAAGAAAAAAAATTTCAATACCATATTTTTAAAAGAGCCGATTTTTTTTAGTATATTAAAATATAGGTCAGATACTATGTTTAAAATATGCAGTAAGTCTCTTAAAATGATGTTAAGACCAAAGTTTCCTATAATTAGTTACAAAAATATTGTAAAGAACTGAACCAAAATAAAACCAAATAAACCAGCTACTAAACTACACATATGTCCTCATAATCTTATGGGAGTCAAATATTCCAGTAAAAATAACAGAAGAGATGGAAACACAAGTTTCTTATTATTGCACTTCATATGTTATAAAACATAACAGCTAACTTATTTTTGGCAAAATGATTAAGGACTGCAACACTCTGGCTTACACAAACTTACTTGATTGTCAAATGCATCTTAAATGGAGCGTGTCATGCTACCTTCAGGCACGCAGGCACTGTGCTGTCTTAGAGCAGCCTAGAGACACTGAAATTTCAACACTTCAGCAGGGGTCACACCGCCAATATTAACCGGGCCAGGTGTTTAAAGACATGTAGGAGGACTTCAACAATGCAGTTAATTGAAACCAGATAAAGCTTTTGAATAATAAAAAAATCATACAGATGTTCACCCTCCTTCCTGGGTGACCTTTATGGACAATTTATTGCATGCATTACTTTCTAGAATACACCTTTTTAAAGAAAACACAGTTTCGCATGTTTCTCTGAAAACTCTATAATCATAGTATGAGTTATGTCTCCACAAACAGACTAGGTTAAGCTCCTGTTTCACCTTCCTTTTCCCTTTTCCTATTCGTGCAAGGGCAAGAACATCTGAAAGTAGACCAATAATTAGAAAGTTATAAAGCTGAAGAAGCTATAAGAAGCTACATTTACCTTAAGATGCATTGGACTTCTTTCCCAACAGACATTGTGAATGCAAGCCAAAAAAGAGAGATGGGTTCAAAACAAAAGTGTTGAACAACTGTTTTCAAATATTCACAAGATAATCTGTATATTACATGCAGAACAGATGTGGAACAAACAAACAAAATCAAAAGGACAGATCTGTGATTAAGTTAATAAACTGTGAAGGATTCAGAAATGAGTATTTTCTTCCCTCTATTTATAGAAAAGTGTATTCGTCAGAGTTGTCCAGAGAAACAGGACCAACAGCACATATATATGGATATATATAAAAAGAGACTTAATGTAGGAATTGGCTCATGTGACTATGGAGGCTGAGAAGTCCCACAATAAGCTGTCTGCAGGCTGAGAACCAGGAAAGCCAGTGGTGTAATTCAGTCCAAGTTCGAAAGCCTGAGAACCAGGGGAGCCGATGGTATAACTCCTAGTCAGAGGCTGAAGGCCTGAGAACTGCGGGTGCCACTGGTGTAAGTCTCGAAGTCTGGAGGCCTGAGAATCCAGAGCTCCAATGTCCAAAGGCAGGAGAAGATGGAGGTCAGGTCAAGAAGAAAGAGAGAAAGAATTCGCCCTTCCTCCAAGTTTTTGTTCTATTTGGGCCCTTACCTGATTGGATGATGCTGCCTGTATTGGTGAGGGCAGATCTTTACTCATTCTGCTAATCTCTTCCAGAAACATTTTTCTAGACACACCCAGAAATAATGTTTTACCAGCTATCTGGGTATCCCTTAGCTCCGTCAAGCTGACACATAAGATGAACCATCACAAATAGTAATGCTATTATTATTTCAAATATGCACGTACTCTCTTTGAAAGGTTTTTTAAAAATTTTAAAACATCTAGAACAACTAATAACCACAAATTGTACTTCATATCAGTTTGCTACATTTATTTGACATGACCAAGTCACTTCCTACACTGGGAAATAAACTCAGTATTTTAATTTATATGTATCTATATATTTACATGCTTGATTGTACATTACACAAGTGAAATCCTAACTGTAGTAGTGGTGGGGTAGGCAGCTTCTGACATGGCCCCTAGTGATCCCACCTTCTAATATTCATCTTCCAGTGTAATCCATTCCTCTTGAGTGGGGGCTGGACCTGGTGATTTGCTCCTAACCAATAGAATACTATAAAAGTAATGGGATATCATTTCTGTAATTAGGTTACAGCCCGTGACTTCCATCTTGCCAGCAGACTCTTTCTTTGGCTCTTCTCCCACACTTGCTCTGATGAGGTAAGTTAGAAAGACCCACGTGTTAAAGAATTGAGGGTAGCCTCCACTCAGCTGCCAGTGATGAACCAGGGCCCTCAGTCCAACAACCCTTGAGGAACTGAGTCCTGCCAAGAACCATGTGAGTGAGCTTGGAAGCAGATCCTTCTCAATTCAAATCTTCAGAAGAGACTGAAGTCCTGGAAGACACCTTGATTACAGTCTTATGAGAGACCCTGAAGCAGAGGACTCAGCTAAGTTGTGGCCAGATGCCAGACCCACAGAAACAGTGAGAGAATAAATGTGTATCATTTTATGCTGTTAAGTTTTGCAGCAATTTGTTACACAGCTGTAGGTAACTAATACAGTTGTTAACCTAATGACTGAGCCAATGATTCCACTGTCATTTCCATCATCATAAGAATAGCTAATACCTGTAGGGAACTTTCAAGTTTTAGGTACCATTCTTAATTCTTTATATAATGCCTCACAAAGCTCCTTTGAACATTTAAATCCTTAAAATATTGCAGAACATTTTATTATCCTCATTTTACAGATGAGGAAACAAAGGAACAGAGAGATTCAATAACTTGTCCAAGGTCACACAAACAAAATATGACAGCAAATATTTGAACCTAGTTGTCTTGGCTCTAGAGCCAGCACTCGCAGCAACTGTGCAAACAGAACCACTAACTGGCAGGGCTGAACACTGTAGAGATGGTAACCTCATAACAGAGTGCTAGAGAGGAGATTGAGAACACACAGAGGGATTAGAAGCCATGCAAAATGCTAAAAACAAAAATGAAGTCTGCTTTCTGACCAAGACACCTTATCTAGGGAGGAAAGAAACAGAGTAGAAGCAATAATATAGTGAATGGAGTGCTATCTTGAATTTATTGAATTTACATTTAGAAATAAAAAATACATTTTCTCATACCCAATAAGAGAAAATTAACAACCTCCATTTGGTATTAAAAACCACACCCAGGGAGGCTACAGTCATACTTTTCCTAAGGGCAATTATGAGCATGAAGTAAGTGTGTCAGGGGGCTGGCCCAGTGGCGAAGTGGTTAAGTTTGCACGTTCCACTTCTCGGCGGCCTGGGGTTCGCCAGTTCGGATCCCGGGTGCGGACATGGAAGGAAGATGGGCATGGATGTTAGCTCACGGCCAGGCTTCCTCAGCAAAAAGAGGAGGACTGGCAGTAGTTAGCTCAGGGCTAATCTTCCTCAAAAAAAAAAAAAAAAAAGAAGAAGTAAGTGTGTCAAGATGGCAGGAAAAGGAACAAATTTCTAGTAAGCTCCAAAGCTCCACTGGAGATATTTTATCACGTGGGGTGAGAAAAGTCAAAATCCTAAGACAGAGAGATTCCACAAAGAAATCACTCCATATCTTGCATCCAGATTCAGGTTAAATAGCACTCCTTCATGCTCCCACACACCCTGTGCTTACATAAGATAGCAGTTAGCACACCTATGGGTTAGTCTGTCTCCTCCATTAGACTTCAGACTCTCTTACCTCAAAGACTGTCTTATTCACTGGGACATCCTCAAAATACAGCACAAGGCCCGACACACAGCAGTGTTTAATATATGTTTGTTGAATGAAGTAATAATTTTTGTTGAAGAAATAATTTATTACCCATCCATTCAATGGGTCATTTCAATGGTATATGTTAGTGAAAGTACAAGTTTCTGTTTTGTTTTGAAGTTTCTTGTAGTTCACAATCTTTTCTGGGCACTTTAAATAGGGCGTTGTGTTTCCAGTGTCTTGTTTAATATCTGGAACATAGTGGCACCCAATAAGTATTTATGAATGAACAAATGAATGACTGTCTCAAAAAAGCCTCCAAGCTATAGAACAGATAGGGATCCAGACTCAAGACTAATAAAGATTTGGTATTCCATAAGGACAGCTGCTTGCCTGTCGATGATGATGATGATAAATTTTTTCCCTTTGAAAGGAGGCATGAACATTTGCAAAATACTCTTTCAATAAAGACAGATTCTTGTCTTGGTCTTGGCTGGTGACTGCTCTTAAATATTCATTTATAAAAGACAACTTATACATAACTTAAGAATTCCAAATAACCCTAGATTAAAAGGCATTCATTTGGAAAGTTCCTACCTCCTTCAGCATTATTTTTTGAAATGCTATGGAAATTGCATGAACATACACTCACACAGGGCCACAGGGATATGGAGGGAAGGACAAAGAAAGCCACCAAAGATCCCTCTCTCTGTTCTGTTTATCAATTATACAAGAAACAGAAGAGAAAAGGAAAGCCGAGGAGGACGTGTGCAAGTGCATAACAAAGCCCCTGGAGTCACCTCCTGAGGCATACTTACTGGGAGCTCAGGGGCAAGCTTCAAAATCTGAAGGGAAATATAGCAGCCTATTGAATGGCCGATGAGCACAAGTTTCATCTCCTTTGGTACATGAGTTCTCAGGAAAGCTAGCTTGTGTTCTACTTGACCACAGAGTCCGTAGATGTCCTTAACTTCTTGAGCATTTGGATCTAAAAGCAAAAATATGAGTTTTTCACATTTTCACATTTTTATTCAATAAGTGAAAGTAATAAATTCACTGGGAAAAATATGTTTAAAAAATAACTAACAATAGTAGTAGTTATCATTTATTTAAAGCCTACACGTGCTAGCTACAGTGTTAGACACTTTAAATTTTATCAACCAATCCTCACCACAACCCTGGAAAGGAAGTATTATTATCTTCATTTTATAGATGAAAATACCAAAGCTCACAGACACTAGGTGGTAGATGACAGTCACATACCTATTAAGTATGAGAGGTGAGATTCCAACCCAGGTCTGTCTGTCCTCAAAACCCATGAACTTTCAACTATTCCATGAACTCCTGTTAGCTTAGGTCAATGGTTCTCAAACTTGAGCATGCATCAGAATCCTCTGGAAGGCTTGTTAAAACACTAATTGCTGGGCCCCACCACCAAAATCCCTGATTTAGTAGGTCTGGGTTGGGGCCTGAGAATTTGCATTTGTAAGCTTTGAGGAGATGCGTCTGGTCCCAGGACCACACTTTGAGAACAACTGGTTAGGCTGATTTATATTATTAATAGACAACTAAGAAAATTCATGACACTGCTTCATTATTTTAGATAGTTTTTGTTTGTCTGAAGAACTCATATTAAAAGACTTAAGTAGCAATGTTGTCAACTGTGCCTTTTAACCAGCACAGTCCTGACCTGAAATATCCTTTCTTTCTTTCACAAATGAACTGTTTTCTAGATTCTTCAAGAGCTAATTAAAACTTTATTTAGCTAATCTTCAAGAAAAATGAAGCACTTTGCACTTAACCAGTATTCCACTCTGATTATAGCACTTTATCAAGCTTGTATAAGTGTCTGTTTATTTCCTCTCGTAGGCCATGAGCTCCTTGAAGGCCAGGTCCATCTTTTCATCTCTGTGTCCTCTTTAACACAGTAAATTTTATTGTTGAGTGAAAATATGAACTGACTAGATGCTTTCTGAGGATGCTGCCTGCTCTAATAGTCTATAAATATAGAAAACTTCAATAGATTTTCCCTATGAACATATACACAACCCCAATGACAGGGTATAATATTTAAAAATATCACAACATAGTCAACTACTTCCTAAAATTTGAATCATTGGAATACCAAATTTCTTGCCTTCATGACTCCTGCAAGGTACTAATGCAAAGTATATTTTTAATCACAAGGTACCCAGAATTCATTATGAAGGACTGCTCTTCCATGTTATCAGCACATGCTGTTTTTATTTCCTTTGGTGCTCAGCTCTTCTTGCGAGTCTAGCTAACTCCTCCTCATCTTTCAGACTTTCAACAAGTGTTATCTCTTCTGAGGAGCCTTTTCATGATTCAGTAGGTGAGGAGTAAAGTCCCTTTCCTTTCAGTTTCCACAACATTCCCCTTTTATCTCACCACACTACTCCTCATTTATTCCTACTTTACATTTCATGCTCGCTTATCTCTGTTCCCCGATGCCTGGCATACAGTTATTGAAGAGCTTTTCATTGAATCAATGAAGCTTAGTTCCCTATTGCTGTGGTGGTACTGATCTCCCAGTTAAGACATGTTCTGCCCTAATCTTCATCCCAGGTCAGCCTAGAATTCATTCTCCAAATCCAAATGTTTATTAAATATTATATTTAAGTTTGAGTAGTTTACATACTCCTCTACCCTTAGTGTATCTTCTCTCACCACTTCACCCAGAAGTGATCATACTGTTCTCTGATACCCCAAAACAAACACCTATAATAGTGCAAACCAAATTCTTTATTTTTCAAAATATACAACATTTGAAAATGTCAAAGTCTTCCTTTCATTGGGACGGTATGATGTAGTACAAAGATCACGGGCATTGGAGACAAGATACATCTGGGTCTAAACCCCAGCTGAGCACCTTACTAACTGGGTGACTTGGGCAAATCCTTTAACCTGGCTTCAGTCTCTTCATATTTATAACAGAAATAACAATTCTAGCCTCCTAGGAATGTTGTTTGCATAACACTTTTAAAGCATATAGCACAAAATGTCCAGCATAAACTGTTTGAGAAATTAACGTTATGATTGCTATCATTTTAATTCCTGTCATTGAAGTTCTCCCTCAAATACATACCAAGAACACTTACATGGTTAGAGCAAAGAGAAAGAAAATGAGCTAAATCCAATAAACATTTTAAAACTTCACTGACACCAGAAATAACGTCCTAAAACATATTTCATATGAACTTCAATGAACATGATAATTCAAATGATTATGCAAATGAATATTTCAGAGAGAAATCTGGCTTTACTTTTGGGAACTGTTCAGTAGATTTCCAAGATAAACACACTACTTGCTAGTGTTTGCTGAAGTAACGAGATTAATGGGCAAAGTACTTTCTATAAATAAATAATCAATGATAGAAAATTTAAATGTGCTATCTGGACATTATTTTACTAGCAAAAACTAAAGTTTGAAAGATTATCTATATACTTGATTACATATTTTCATGCCTATTATTATTTTAACATACTCTGAAAAAATGCTAGGAATCATTAACTTACCCCCCATAAAATGCAGTAAAAAATTACACTCAATTATATCAAAATCAGATGATAATATGGAAATTATGTATACCATTCTTTCTATAGGGAAAATGTACTCCAAGTTACAATCAACTAACACACTTGGAACATAATCTGTTTCTAAATTAAGAACTGTCTGAATTGCTGGATGATAATCCAATTCACCATATCTTTATCAATATACGGTCCTGAATACGATACTGACAATTCCCTTTAGAACCTGACCCTATCTCTTAGGCTCATTTCTATGGAATTCACTTTACAGCTCATTTATCAATTCTGAAGTTTATTTCAAAAGGTACATATATAATCTGTTCCTAACTAGTTCATAGAGGAATTAAGTAATATTGGTACTTCACATTTACTTTTCATTTAGTTGTTCAAGTGGATTGATCCAGTTATTAAAATTTTGTCAATTTTGGATCAAAATATTATGCTTCAGGACATAGGTAAATCTGATAACTATTATTTTCTTTCATTTCACATGAACGAAATTGACTACTCTGACAGAAAACAGTGACTAATTGGCCCATCGTAATATTGAAAATACAAATATAAATACACTATACTCCCCTTATCTTCAAGGAGTTCACAGTCTAACAAGAGGAAACAGAAATAGATAAAAATAGATAAAAACACAGTTATAAAACACTGAAGCATTCCCATGAGAAAAGAATAGTTTCATCAGATCACAATAGAAGTCTCTTTGGATTCATAAAAAGTACAGTGCCTTTCTCCAAGTAACCCAAGATAAATTCGCAGAAAATATTCTTTACTACATGCATAATACTATAAATGTATAACTTTTCATATTTGAATGCAATCACAATGGTCTAAATTTAACAATACATACACATATATGTATGTCTAGCTACACATTGAATATATATACTATATATTGTCACACAAGCAGTACTTACAAGTCATCTATGACCACAACAGAACTAATAAGACTGGAGATCAGTGCTACCTGAGCCTTTTGCTAGAACTGAGTCTGTAGACAGTAACTCTCTTAATCTCACACCAGAATTTTCTCAACTAGTAAACTCTTCCATCCTGCCCCTATAATTACTCCAAAGTTATACTTTAATAATAACTAATTAAATGACTTATATGTAGAGATTAAAGGGCTAAAAATAGCACTTCATATTTTAAAGAATGCTTTGAGCAAGATGAATATAGGTAAAATTTTAAAAACACAAAACAATATCATATACTATCCATTATTATATATATATAACCAAAAGTACAAAAAGAGACATGAAATTTACTCTAAATTCATGACAGTAGAACTGGAGATACAATATCAAAAAATGGAACTTTTCCTGTATTATTTTATTCACAAAAAATATTGAAGCAATTATGGCAGTGTGAACTATCAACAGAATAGTGATTAACAGAATCTTGGACTGTTAAACAATTATTTGTACTTTTCTATATTTTTTTTTTTTTTTAAAGATTTTATTATTTCCTTTTTCTCCCCAAAGCCCCCCGGTACATAGTTGTACATTCTTCGTTGTGGGTTCTTCTAGTTGTGGCATGTGGGACGCTGCCTCAGCGTGGTCTGATGAGCAGTGCCATGTCCGCGCCCAGGATTCGAACCAACGAAACACTGGGCCGCCTGCAGCGGAGCGCGCGAACTTAACCACTCGGCCACGGGGCCAGCCCCTGTACTTTTCTATATTTTTAAAAAATTTCTCAAAATAAAAGAAAAATTTTAACTAACAATGCTTTGACATCCTGTTCCTAGCTATCTTACATCAATTTTATAGGGAAAACCACCATTCACTTCTTCACTACTCCCACGAGAATACAAAAGCCCCAATTATCTAAGTTCATGTTAAACATCAGTGAGCAGTGGATGAGAACTGTCCCAAATTCTTTATGTTCACTTAATTCACCAATCCAAAGTCACCTTCCTTAAGTCACCTTCCTTTCATGACTGTCCCCTGAGTTTACTAAGCTGATAGGAAGTACACTCTCATAGCGTAGGCCTCAACTTTCCCCGCTTCTTAAGTATTTTGTAAGTTCCCTGTATCTAAACGTTGGTGCGACTCTTGTTAGCCATCAAGGTATGCAACACAGTGAGGGCATGGTAAGTAGGCACTCTAATTAAAACTGCTATCTCACTTAAAAAACAAACAAAAAACTTCATAAACCCCATACATGTCTTATAAAATATTTTTTAATTATTATTCTCCAAACAGATGGTGAAAACTAAGGTCATCAAATTATGCTTTCTACTTGACCAAAACCAATGATCTGCTAAGGATTTCAATGGGGAAAATAGGGGATATGAGAGGGAGAGAGAGAGAGGAAGAGACTGATTGACTGACTCAGAAAGGAGAACATAACGCAAAGACTTAGCAAATAACAAAAGCAAGAGGGATGAAAGTGTGTGGTGTAATTTTGGACACAGCAACGAGTCCTTTGGCTATCTATGGTTATAAGGAGAGGTGGAACAAATAAGGTTAGAAAGGAAGGTTACAACTCGATCAAACAGGACACTGAATATCACCAAGAAGTCTGGACTCCATTGTGTGAGCCGTGAGAAGATATCTAAGGATCTCAAAGGGATGAGCAACAATCAGCCTGTGTTAAAGCATGTTGACTGCAAGGCTATTCTCCCTAATCCTGCAGTGCCTCTTACTTCTGTGGTCCCCAAGACCAACAATTCGCTTGATTCCTAACTTCTATTCTTGCTCTGTCCTTTGGTTTTCTGATTCTTCCCACCTACTTAGAGACTGACACGTTATTTCTAGTTACTGTGGACCCCGAGACTTGACTGACTCATTGTCTCTGCCTTCGGCTCATCTAGTCATTCCATTTCACCTCTACATTCCTCTGCCAATCACAGTCCTGGCAAGAGAGAAAACTCTACTGGTTTTTCTCTCTTTCTTTCAGTTTTGGGTACTGGAATGGGAGTGGTTTATTATTTCTTTGGATAAGCATGACCCAAATCTATCATTAATTGAAAGACTGTGTAACTTTTTTAGATAATGTTTTATCAGCTGAAACTAAACCACTATGATTTCCAGCTTTTATGTTATACTTTTTGAACAAATGACTTAAAATAGTTGATAATGAATCTGCCATCAATTAAGCTGACTCTATAGTAAATCAAAGCCAGAGTTTATACTTCTAATTCCTCAAATTTTCTTTTCACACTTTTTTTTCTTGAATCACCCCCTTCTGACATTGGTGAACATCTGTTCTCCCAATTATACTCAATTTATGATTGTGATAATGTGGTGCAACTACAATATTATTTCCAACTGTTCATAATTTTAACATGTGCTAATACGAAGCAAAACATACTTTCAACATTTGATGTGTGGTTATAGCTTATGTCTTTTCTCCCAATGATTACATATTTTTCACACCATATTTTGCGTGTCAGAAAACCTGTACTTTAGAACAATAATCTTGGATGACGAATAAAATATCTGTCCTGCCTATCCAAAGTAATCAACTATAGCATGCATTTGCAAACACGACCTCCAATGTGTAAAAGAGATGAAAGCAGGACTGTTTCGGGTTGACTGGGGGTGCTGGGAGACCCACAGCCCTGCTTGCCCTTCTCAGAACATTCAGCTTACTAAGAACACAGATGGAAAGTAAGGTAAAAGGCAGCATTTCTATTTCTTCGTCTACCTCTGCAGCCCCACACATAATAACCCAGTAGGTCGTCAATAAATCCTTGATGATGATGAGTTGCCCTTTCATCTCCTCTAGAAACCACAGCTTCCTTTGGCCCTGTGGTGGCCCTGTGGGCTAATGCCTCTAGATGGCACTGTTCTCATTAGGTAGCAAAGGACCCAGGCTCTAATTACTAAGTGATTAACTCAATAGTACACAAGCAGCCTAAGCAATAAGCATACTCAAAATAAAGTTACAAATAATAAGTGTCAATTTAAAATAAGAATTAAAGACATTTCCCCAAAATTCAGACACACAACAGATACTTTCTACTGGTTTTCCTCATGAGTGTTTACTGGTAAAGATCTATGGCAGCACTTTTGAAAATGTCACCCTCAGGAGTGCCATGTATCGTCCAGTAATAAATCTTGTTCCTCAAAGTTGCCTGAGGGTTTCTTGCTGAAGTGCATCCTGCAATCATAAGAACCACAAGAGCCGGCCCAGCCATAAATAGGGGCTCTGTTGGGGGAAATGTCTGTGGAGCTCGCGACCAGTGATGTGTGCCCAGGTGAGTGCTGCAGGCATTCCTAACTGAGGGAACTACTATCAAGAGGCTCAGGACCAAGGGAACAGTTACCTTTCTTTGTTGTTGTTATGGTGAGAACATAAGATTCACTCTCTTAGCAAATTTCAATTATACAATACAGTATTAACTATAATCGCCATCCTGTACATTAGATACCCAGAATTCACTCATCTTACAACTGAAAGTTTGTACCCTTTGACCAACAACTCGCCATTTGCCCCACCCCTCAGCTCCTGGCAACCACAGTTCTTGTTCTGTGGTTCTATGAGTTTGACTTTTTTAGATTCCACATATAAGTGAGATCATGCAGCATAAATGTCTTTCTGTGTCTGGCTTATTTCACTTAGCATAACATCCTCCAGGTTCATCCATGTTGTTGCAAATGGCGGGATTTCCTTCTTTTTTATGGCTGAATAATATTCCACCATATATACATACCACATTTTTCTCTATCCATTCATCCATTGATGGACACAAGTTGTTTCCATTTCTTGGAATTATCCATAAGTTGTGAATAATGCTGTAACAAATATTGGAGTGCAGATATCTCTTCGAGATACTGATTTCACTTCCTTTGAATATACACCCAGAAGTGGGATTGCAGCTCTATTTTTAATTTGTTGAGGAATTTCCCTACTGTTTTCCATAACGGCTGTACCAATTTACATTCTCACCAACAGTGTGCAAGGGTTTCCTCTTCTCCACACTCTCGTCAACATTTGTTATCTCTTATCTTTTTGATAATAGCCATCCCACCAGGTGTGAGGTGAATCTCACTGTGGTTTTGATTTGCATTAATTAGTGATGTTGAGCATCTTTCCATATACCTGTCTGTCATTTGCATGTCTTCTATGGAAATATTTGCCCATTTTTTAATCGGGCCATTACGTTTCTTTTGCAATTGAGAGGTATGAGCTCTTTATATATTTTAGAAATTACCCCCTTACACAGATATATGAACTGCAAATATTTTTTTCTCATTCCACAGAGTGCCTTTTCATATTGTTGATTGTTTCCTTTGCTGTGCAGAAGATTTTTAGCTTTACACAGTCCCACTTGTTTATTTTTGCTTTTATTACTTGTGCTTTTGGTGTCATATCCAAAAAATCACTGCCCAGACCCATATCAAGGAGGTTTTCCCTATGTTTTCTTCTAGGAGTTATATGGTTTCAGGTCTTAAATTTAAGTATTTAATCCATTTTGAGTTAATTTTTTTGTGTATGAAGTCAGATAAGGGTCCAATTTCATTCTTTTGCATGTGGATAACCAGTTTTCTCAAAACCATTTACTGAAGATAAAATCCTTTCCCCATTGTATATTCCTGGTACCTTTGTCAAAGATTAGTTGATCCTATGCATGGGTTCATTTCTGGGCTATCTATCTTGCTCCACTGGTCTGTTTTTATGCCAGTACCATAATGTTTTGATTAGCAGCTTTGTAATATAGTTTGAAATCAGGAAGTGTGATGCCTTCAGCTTTGTTCTCCTTTCTCAAGGTTATTTTGGCTATTTGGTGTCTTTTGTGGTTCCATATGAATTTGGGAATTTTTTTCTAATTCTGTGAAAAATGCCACTGGAATTTTGGTAGGAATTTATATTGGAATTGCACTCAATCTGTAGAACTATAATTCTAAATATAATTATAATAAGGATTGCATGAATCTGTAGATCTATAATTATCAATAGAAGATAATTAGGGAAGTAACAAGGGTAGAGTAGGTGGAGGTGGTAGTAGAAGAAATCTGAGCAACTGAAGTGCTGAAACAAAGTCTGGATGATCTTGCTTACCAAGGGCCTGAGCACTAATGGTGGAAACTGTTTTAGCAGAGAGGAATACAGAGTTTGCTGAGACAAGGGTAATCTTACATGTGATGCCTTAAAAAGAAAGATACAGGAAGTCCAGATAATGGTATTACCTAATAATACACAACGTGAGTGCAACAGATTTATTTTAAGCACAGGTGAATTTTTCCCTAAGCGCTGGCAAAGAGACAAATTCACTGCAGGTACTCAAAAATGATTAAATTGAGTAAATGGAGTTAGGAAAAAAGGAGGCTTAAACTCCATTCTCAAGAGGTGGCATCTGATGTCGAAGTCAATTTAAAATTAACACAGGACTCTAGAACCAAAACTAACATTTCAGGAAGCTGATCTATACTACCATATGTGAGAATTAAGAGGAGAGGTCAAGAGCCAGAGAGTTGAGATGTTCACAGTGAGACAACACAGGAAGAGTCTGAGCTGTGGCTTCAGGAGGGAAAAGAAAAGAGAACCAAATTCCAAACTGACCACAGAACCACAGAGCATCTACTCTGTTGTATGTTGGTGATTTTGTTTCCCAAATTCTGGAATAACTATGTTGTGTTTTGACCATAGGTTCCAGCTAGCAGCTAAAAATAGGATAAAAATAGGAATCGCCTCTTAATTTCACCCACTTCTTCAAATAAAGGGATTCTTACAAATTTAGCACACCTGCAGATGTTTACGACTGTGGAAAGAAATTCCACTTGGAACAGAAACTTTTCCTTCACTCCTCAATAGGATCAAGGCTTCAAAAGACCAGCTTCTAAAAACTGTCAGGTAATACTTCTGAGGATAGACCAAAGGCAGCTACTAAAACTTGTACAAATATTTAGTAAAAATGTTTTAAGAGGTAACTTGTATGTTTTACTCTTGCTCATGTGCAACGTCATATGGATATGCTGACCTACACTTGTGATCAAATTTGGGATACCAATACATAATGTTCCCATTCATGATTGTTCTGGACTGAATGTTTGCACCCCCTAAAATTCTTATGTTGAAGCACTAACCCCCAATGTGATGGTATTTGGAGACGGGGCCTTTTGGAAGTAATTAGGGTTAGAGGAGGTCTTGAGGGTGGGGCCCTTATGACAGGATTAGTGCCCTTATAAGAAGAGAGCAGAGAGCTTCCTGACTCTCTCTCTCTCTGTCATGTGAGAAAACAAAGAGAAGGCAGCCATCTGCAAGCCAGGAAGAGGGCTCTCACCAGAACCTGACCATGCTGAAACCCTAATCTTGAACTCACAGCCTCCAGACTGTGGGAAAATAAATTCCTGTTATTTAAGCTACCTATTCCATAGTTTTGTTATGGCAGTCCAAGCTGACTAATACTATGATAAAAAGTAAAATGTAAATATTGTTATTTTTAAATTGCAGTATTTTTTTATTAACAGATTTTTTCAGAATGATTTTAGATTTACAGAAAATTTCAGCAGATTAGTATAGAGAGTTCCCATATCACCTGTCCCCCAACACACGGTTTCCCCTTTCATTAGATGCTCAGTAAGTACATGATGCTCATATCACAGGAGAGACATACCAGAACACTAGGCAATGAGGCCATAGCCACCCCTCTCCCACCTCAAATTAACTAAGGGCTACCTTTAGGACAAATGGCCCTTGAATGGGATGCCTTCAGAGAAGTTAGGTTATATCTTTCTTTTGCCCTCTCATTTTCCATTTTTAGAAGCGTGAACATGCTAGAAATCCCGTAAGTCATCTCTATGGTACTACTTCCTCCATTTAAAGGCATCTAGAAATCTACCACATGGAGTCCTAACTCTCTCCCCAGCTTTCTGAAACTTCCTCCCAGTCTTGCCTAGCAGCATACCTGGTGAATCTCTCTCCCTGCTATGCTTCTCCTTCTGCCTGTTACACCTCTGCACCCACCTCCACCCCTCAAATCCAAATTCTACTCAACTGTCAAAACCTATCTACTCCACAAAGTCTTCTGAAACCCATACTGCATTCTTTCCTTTGTTTACTCCTTAAGTATCCACACAATGAGCAGGCCAGAGTTTATCACTTAATCTTCTCTAAATGTGAGAGTGAGAGTTTCTTTAGAGTAAGGACCATGGCTAAGGACCATGGCTTATAACACTTTTTCTCCACCATTCCTCTTAGTACAACCATGGAAATACAGTGCATGATCAACAAATATATAGTTGATTACTAGTTGGAAATAGAAAAGGCAAGTCCTAGACAAACTATTTGACCTGCCCAAAATTTTAGAGAAAATCACCTGCAGAAGAATTAAAATGATTTTAAAAATCTGAAATTAGCAAACTGTAGCACGATGGGCCCAATGCCACAAGCAGAGGTTTCCACTGGTGTAACTCTTAACCTTAGCAGGTTTTTTAGAAACATAAACACCCACTCACTGTAAAGGAAAGCAGATGTTAATGAAGACATACCATCTGAGGTTGTAAGAATCTTCTTGTCTTTGGGGGCCAAGGCATGCCCAGCATGAGAGATAACCCAAACTGGAAAACGTTTGTTTACTGAAGAGTACAAAGCCTTCACAAATGGCACATAAGCAGCAGAAAAACCTGGGTTACCTAAGAAAAGAAACACAGACCTTAGATTAACCAAAGAAATAAACTCATATGGGGGCCAGCCCCATGGCTGAGTGGTTAAGTTCGTGTACTCTGCTTTGGTGGCCTAGGGTTTTGCTGGTTCGGATCCTGGGTGCGGACATGGCACCATTCATCAGGCCATGCTGAGGTGGCGTCCCACAGAGCACAACCAGAGGCACTCACAACTAGAATATATAGCTATTTACTGGGGGGCTTTGGGAAGAAAAAAAAAAGAAGATTGGCAACAGTTGCTAGCTCAGGGGCCAATCTTTAAAAAAAAAGAAATAAACTCATATAAGATGATGTGCAGACTGGAAAAGAGGATCTATTTCTCCTCAAACTTTGCTCTACAAATCTAGTAACATTTACATATACACCTCAATTTTAATATCGTTTATACCTTAAGTCTGAGAATGATCACTTAGAAAATTTCTGTTTCTACTTTGTTCTCAAATTGTTTCAAACAAATTCTTCCATTCTGTTCCTCAGCTTAATAAATGGAACCAGCAAATACTCAAGTCCTAACACCAAGAGTCGTTCTTGGTTTCTTCCTATTCTTCAATCCAGTTCACCAATAAGTTCTGTAAACTTTGCTTCTAGAATACATTTCAACTGGGTCCACTTCTCTCCATTAGTATTATCACTTCCCATTGGCTTTCCTGCAACATCCTCCTCACAGGTCTTCTATCTACTTCTTGTCCCCTTGGAATCCGTTCTCCAGAGCACCCAAAGAGAGATCAAACCAAATCACAGCAGTATCTACTCAAACACTTTCCAGTGGCTTCCCATTGTCACCTGTATAGTCTAAAATCATTAATACTGCCAGCAAGGCCCTTTAAGATTTGACTATGCTCAGTTACCAAGCTGTATGAAAACAAATCAGTGTAAGAATCAGTCACAAAGAGACCTTTAAGGATTCTACTGTTTCCTTGTCATTTATCACAAGTACTTATATTGTTAACAGATGTATAGCATGATCTTTTGGGGAAAAAACCACCAACTAATACATGTAGATTTTTCTTGTGTATGTATAGAAGGTATTTTTGACATGGGTTTACAATAGAGAAATAGAATCAATAAATGATCTTTTTAAAAAAGAGTCAATCTGATACATCTTTAGGAGGAAAAGATAGTGAAATAGGGTTTTCAGCTTGCAATCATCATCTATATTGTGATGATGAAGGTGTTAACCTTCATAGATACTAATCCATTTTCATCAATGTCTATGTCTCCAATTTATCTATTTCTTTATGCTATTGTTTTCTCCTCTTTGAAATTACATGCCATGGTTTTGCCGCATTGATGTAACCTCTGCTAACCTTGTCAAATTTCACTGATCTCTTCTTCATTGTCATATCTTTTAGTTTCCTAGATAGGCAGTGCAGCAACTGGCTAAGGGCATAGACTCTGGAGCCAGACTACCTGGGTTGGAATCCTGGCTTTGCCACTTACCAAGTGTGTGACCTTCGCCAAGTTATTTATCCTCTTTGGAACTTGTTTTCCTTGTCTATAAAATGGGAATAATGATCACACTACCTTATGTGAGAACTAGGTGAATTAGTATATGTAAAGTACTTAAACACTGCTATATACAGAAGTGCTGTACAAATGTTAGCTATTCAAACTTGTCATCAGTGTCAAGATGGTAACATATGATGGCCTTATCACCCATATTGTT